>NW_022681465.1:78023521-78623521 GCF_009764315.1 Trachypithecus francoisi
ACACAGACAGGTTTGCCAGTCTTGTACAGTTGGGTCTAATTGTTTGGATACATAGGCCACAGGGCGGTGGGTGGGGTTGACAGGCTGGGCTAAAAGACCAACTGCCACTTTCTGCCTTTCATCTGTAAAGTGTTGGAAGGGACGCTGGAAATCAGGCAGTGAGAGAGTGGGGTGTGAGAGAAGGCAAGCTTTTAAGTGGGTGAAATGAGGCAAGGTTAACTTGGGGTTGGACAAAGGCTCATGTGGGGTTCCCTTTTTTTATTATTATTATACTTTAAGTTCTAGGGTACATGTGCATAACGTTTATATCATGTATAACTCCCCAATACAATCCCTCCCCCTCCCCCCTCCCCATGATAGGCCCCAGTGTGTGATGTTCCCCTTCCCGAGTCCAAGTGATCTCATTGTTCAGTTCCACCTATAAGTGATAACATGCAGTGTTTGGTTTTCTCTTCTTGTGATAGTTTACTAAGAATGATGGTTTCCAGCTGCATCCATGTCCCTACAAAGGATGCAAACTCATCCTTTTTTATGGCTGCATAGTATTCCATGGTGTATATGTGCCACATTTTCTTAATCCAGTCTGTCACAGATGGACATGTGGGTTGATTCCAGGTCTTTGCTATTGTGAATAGTGCCACAATAAACATACGTGTGCATGTGTCTTTGTAGTAGAGTAATTTATAATCCTTTGGGTATATACCCAGTAGTGGGATGGCTGGGTCATATGGTACATCTAGTTCTAGATCCTTGAGGAATCGCCATACTGTTTTCCATAATGGTTGAACTAGTTCACAATCCCACCAACAGTGTAAAAGTGTTCCTATTTCTCCACATCCTCTCCAACACCTGTTGTTTCTGAGTTCTTAATGATTGCCATTCTAACTGGTGTGAGATGGTATCTCATTGTGGTTTTGATTTGCATTTCTCTGATGGCGAGTGATGACGAGCATTTTTTCATGTGTCTGTTGGCTGTATGGATGTCTTCTTTTGAGAAATGTCTGTTCATATCCTTTCCCCACTTTTGGATGGGGTTGTTTGTTTTTTTCTTGTATATTTGTTTGAGTTCTTTGTAGATTCTGGATATTAGCCCTTTGTCAGATGAGTAGGTTGCAAAAATTTTCTCCCAATCCGTAGGTTGCCTGTTCACTCTGATGGTAGTTTCTTTAGCTGTGCAAAAGCTCTTTAGTTTAATTAGATCCCATGTGTCAATTTTGCTTTTGCTGCCGTTGCTTTTGGTGTTTTAGACATGAAGTCCTTGCCCATGCCTATGTCCTGAATGGTACTACCTAGGTTTTCTTCTAGGGTTTTTATGGTATTAGGTCTAACATTTAAGTCTCTAATCCATCTTGAATCAATCTTCGTATAAGGGTAAGGAAGGATCCAGTTTCAGCTTTCTACTTGTGGCTAGCCAATTTTCCCAGCACCATTTATTAAATAGGGAATCCTTTCCCCATTTCTTGTTTTTGTCATGTTTGTCAAAGATCAGATGGCTGTAGATGTGTGGTATTATTTCTGAGGACTCTCTTCTGTTCCATCGTTCTATTTCTCTGTTGTGGTACCAGTACCATGCTGTTTTGGTTACTGTAGCCTTGTAGTATAGTTTGAAGTCAGGTAGCGTGACGCCTCCAGCTTTGTCCTTTTGACCTAGGATTGTCTTGGCAATGCGGGCTCTTTTTTGTTCCATATGAACTTTAAAGCCGTTTTTTCCAATTCTGTGAAGAAAGTCATTGGTAGCTTGATGGGGATGGCATTGAATCTATAAATCACCTTGGGCAGTATGGCCATTTTCACGATATTGATTCTTCCTATCCATGAGCATGGTATGTTCTTCCATTTGTTTGTGTCCTCTTTTATTTCACTGAGCAGTGGTTTGTAGTTCTCCTTGAAGAGGTCCTTTACATCCCCTGTAAGCTGGATTCCTAGGTATTGATTCTCTTTGAAGCAATTGTGAATGGAAGTTCATTCCTGATTTGGCTCTCTGCTTGTCTGTTACTGGTGTATAAGAATGCTTGTGATTTTTGCACATTAATTTTGTATCCTGCGACTTTGCTGAAGTTGCTTATCAGCTTAAGGAGATTTTGGGCTGAGACCATGGGGTTTTCTTTTTTTTTTTTTATTTTTATTTTTTTTTTATTTTTATTTTTATTATACTTTAAGTTCTAGGGTACATGTGCATAACGTTTATATCATGTATAACTCCCCAATGCTATCCCTCCCTCCTCCCCCCTCCCCATGATAGGCCCCAGTGTGTGATGTTCCCCTTCCCGAGTCCAAGTGATCTCATTGTTCAGTTCCCACCTATGAGTGAGAACATGCGGTGTTTGGTTTTCTGTTCTTGTGATAGTTTGCTAAGAATGATGGTTTCCAGCTGCATCCATGTCCCTACAAAGGACGCAAACTCATCCTTTTTGATGGCTGCATAGTATTCCATGGTGTATATGTGCCACATTTTCTTAATCCAGTCTGTCACAGATGGACATTTGGGTTGATTCCAAGTCTTTGCTATTGTGAATAGTGCCGCAATAAACATACGTGTGCATGTGTCTTTGTAGTAGAGTAATTTATAATCCTTTGGGTATATACCCAGTAGTGGGATGGCTGGGTCATATGGTACATCTAGTTCTAGATCCTTGAGGAATCGCCATACTGTTTTCCAGTTTCTATCTGAAGACGTTTCATTTCTCACCGCAAGCCTCAAAGCACTCCAGAGTATCCCACGCAGACTAAACAAAAACAGTGTTATGATACAGCTCAATGAAAAGAGAACCTTTACTGTGTGAGCGGAAATCACGTGAAACAGAGCAGTTTCACAGAAAGCTTCCTTCTGGTTTCTCTCTGAGGTTATTTCTTTTTCAGGATACTGTAAAGAGCGTTTTCAAATGTCCTTTCTCAGATTCCACAGAAACAGTGATTTCAAACTGTTCAATCCAAAGAATGATTTAACCCTAAGCAATGAATAGAAACATCACAAAAGAATTGCACAGATAGCTTCTCTCTGATTTTCGATGGAAGATATTTCCTTGCTTCACACAGGCCTCTGGTTGCCACTTACTATCCCTTGGCAGAACCCTCAAATACCGAGTTTCACACTGAGAAATGTAGAGTAAGCTTTAGCCCTGTGAAAGGAATGCACATGACAGAGAACAGTTTATTCGAGTACTTCTTTCTGTTTTGTATTAGATGACATAACACTTTTTGCCATAGGCTTCAAAGTGCTCTGAGTATCACTGTTCTGGTTTTACAGGAGCAGTGCTTAAACTGTGCCTTATGAGAAGAAAGAGAAAACTCCCTGATTAAAATGCTCACATCACCAAGTAGTTTCACAGAAAGCTTCTCTCCAGTTTTTATCTGACTATATTTCCTATTTCACCATAGGCCCAATGTGATCTGAAATATCCCTTTGCGGATCCATCCACGAGGGTGTTTCCAAGCTGCATAATGTAAAGAAAGCTTCATCTATGTGAGATGAATACTCATAGCCAAAAGCAGATTCACAGAAAGCTTCTTTCCAGTTTTTATCTGAGGATATTTCCTTTTTCACCATAGTCCTGAATGTGCTCCCGAAGGTCCCTTCATGGATTCGTCCATGAGAATTTCCAAGCTGTGTAATATAAAGAAAGCTTTATCTATGTGAGATGATTACACATATCACAGAGTAGTTTCCTTGAATGCATCCTTCCAGTTTTTGTCTGAGGCTATTTCCCTTTTCAACTTCGGAATCAACATGCACCTGAATATCACTTGATCCCTGTTTCTCCAAAAGCGTTTCCCTGACACAGTATGAGAAGAGAGATGTAACACTGTGACTTGAATGCACGCATCACAAAGCAGCTCCTCTGAAAGCTTCTCTCCAGTTTATGTCTGAACATATTTCCTTTTTCACTGTTAGCCTGTAAGTGCTCCCGAATATGCCATCACACGCTAAACTAACACAGGGTTAGAAAACTGCTCCATGAAAAGAGAGGATTAATTGAGCGAGAGGAATTAAGGCGACACAGAGCAGTTTCACAGAAAGCTTCCTTCTGGTTTTTACCTGAGGATATTTCTTTCTCCATATTCTAAGGATCGTTCCCAAATGTCCTTCCTCAGATTCCACAAAAACAGTGAGTTCAAGCTGCTCAATCCAAAGAATGCTTTAACCCTATCAGACGAATACACACAACACAAAGCAGTTGCTCAGAACGTTTCTCTGCAGGTTTCATCAGAAGACGTTTCCTTGCTCACCACAAACCTCCGGTCGTCACTAAATATCCCTTCTCAGATTCTTCAAAGACAGAGTTTCGAACCTGGGCAACATAGAGTAAGCATTATCTCTGTGAAGTGAATGCACCTATCAGAGAGCAGATTCTTGGAACGCTTTTTCCTCGATTTTATTTCAGTATATTTCACTATTCGCTATAGTCCTCAATGCGTTATGAAATATCACTTTTTCTGTTTCACAGGAACAGTGTTCAAACACTGTCTTGTGAGAAAGGAGGTATAGCTCCCTGAGTATATTGCATACATCACAAAGTAGTTTCTCAAAAGCTTCTCTCAAGTTTTTATCTGAAGATAGCTCCTCTTACACCGTAGGCCGGAATGTGCTCCCGAATGTCCCTTCACGGATCTGTGCATGACAGAATTTCCAATCTGTGTAATATAATTGAAATTTTAACTATGTGAGGCAAATAAATATATCTAAAACAAAGCAGTTTCACAGAAATCTTCTTTCCAGTTTTTGTCTTAGGATATTTCCTTTTTCTTTTGTTTTTTTTTTTTTTTTTTGAGACGGAGTCTTGCTCTGTCGCCGGGACTGGAGTGCAGTGGCCGGATCTCAGCTCACTGCAAGCTCCGCCTCCGGGTTCACACCATTCTCCTGCCTCAGCCTCCCGAGTAGCTCGGACTACAGACGCCCGCCACCTCGCCCGGCTAGTTTTTTTTGTATTTTTTTTAGTAGAGACGGGGTTTCACAGTGTTCGCCAGGATGGTCTCGATCTCCTGACCTCGTGATCCGCCCGTCTCGGCCTCCCAAAGTGCTGGGATTACAGGCTTGAGCCACCGCGCCCGGCCGGATATTTCCTTTTTCAACATAGTTGTCACTATACTCCCGAATATCTCCTGGTAGCGTTTTCTCCAAAAGGGATTCCGGAATCCTCCAGGTGAAGAAAGTTATATTTCTGTGAGTGGAATGCACACGTCACAAAGCAGCTCCTCAGAAAGCTTCTGTCCAGTTTCTATCTGAAGACGTTTTCTTTCTCTCCGTAAACTTCAAAGCCCTCGAGAATATCCCTTCACAGACTAAACAAAAACAGTGTTATGGTACAGCTCAATGAAAAGGGAAGCTTAACTGTGTGAGGGGAATTCACGTGACACAGAGAAGTTTCACAGAAAGCTTCCTTCTGGTTTCTCTCTGAGGTTATTTGTTTCTCAGGATATTCTAAAGAGCGTTTCCAAATGTCCTTTATCAGATTCCAGAGAAACAGTGATTTCAAACTGCTCAATCCAAAGAATGATTTATCTCTACGAGATGAATACAAACATCACAAAGAGTTGCGCAAAAAGCTTCTCCCCGATTTTCGATGGGAGACAATTCCTTGCCTCACACAGGCATCTAGTCGCCACTTACTATCACTTCACAGAACCCTCAGTGACCGACTTTCATACTGGGAAATGTAGAGTACGATTTAGCCATATGAAAAGAGTGGCCATGTCGGAGAGCAGTTTCTTCGAGTGCTTCTTTCTGTTTTTTTTTTTTTTTTTGGACGACATTTCACTTTTTGCTATAGTCTTCAATGTGCTCTGAATATCACTCTTTCGGTTTTACAGGAACAGTGTTCAAACTGTGCCTTACGAGAAGAAAGTTATAACTCCCTGAGTGGAATGCACATATCATGAAGCAGTTTCTCAGAAAGCTTCTATCCAGTTTTTATCTGACTTTATTTCCTATTTCACCACAGGTCCGAATATGATCCCATATATCCCTTTCCGGATCAATCCACGAGGGAGTTTCCAAGCTGCGTAATGTGAAGAAAGCTTCATCTACGTGAGATGAATAAACATAGCAAAAATCAGATTCACAGAATGCTTCTTTTCCGTTTTTATCTGAAGATAGTTCCTTTCTCACAATAATGCAGAATGTGCTCCCGAACGTCCCTTCGTGGATCCTTCCGTGACAGTTTCCAAGCTGTGTAATATAAAGAAAGCTTTATCTATGTGAGATGATTATAGATATCACAGAGTAGTTTCCTAGAAACTTTCTTTCAAGTTTTTGTCTGAGGCTATTTCCCTTTTCACCATAAGCATCAACATGCTCCGGAATATCACTTGGTACCTGTTTCTACAAAAGGGTTTCCCCTACGCTGTATGAGAAGAGAGGTATAACATGGTGACTGGAATGCACACATCACAAAGCAGTTCCTCGGAATCCTTCTCTACAGTTTCGGTCTGAACATATTTCCTTTTTTACTGTTAGCCTCAAAGTGCTCCCAAATATCCCATAACATGCTAAATATACACAGAGCTAGAAAACTGCTCAATGAAACGAGAGTCTTATCTGAGTGAGAGAAATTAAGACGACACAGAGCAGTTTCATAGAAAGCCGCCTTCTGGATTTCACCTGTAGATATTTCTTTCTCCATATTCTTTTTTTTTTTTTTTTTTTTGAGGCAGAGTCTCGCTCTGTCGCCCGGACTGGAGTGCAGTGGCCGGATCTCAGCTCACTGCAAGCTCTGCCTCCCGGGTTTACGCCATTCTCCTGCCTCAGTCTCCCGAGGAGCTGGGACTACAGGCATCCGCCACCTCGCCCGGCTAGTTTTTGTGTTTTTAGTAGAGACGGGATTTCACTGTGTTAGCCAGGATGGTCTCGATCTCCTGACCCCGTGATCCGCCCATCTCGGCCTCCCAAAGTACTGGGATTACAGGCTTGAGCCACCGCGCCCGGACTCTTTCTCCATATTCTAAGGATTGTTCCCAAAAGTGCATCCTCAGATTCCACAAAAACAATGATTTCAAGCTGCACAATACAAAGAATGGTTTGACTCAATGAGACGAATACACACAAGGCAAAGCAGTTGCTCAGAACGTTTCTCTGCAGGTTTCATAGGAAGACGTTTCCTCGCTCACAACAAGCATCCAGTCGTCACTAAATATCCCTTCACAGACTCTTCAAAGACAGAGTTTCAAACTGGGCAACATAGAGTAAGCATTAACTCTGCGAAATGAATGTACATATCAGAGAGCAGATTCTTGGAATGCTTCTTCCTCGATTTTATTTCAGTATACTTCACTATTCACCATAGACCTCAATGTGTTCCAAAATCAGTTTTTCGGGTTCACAGGAACAGTGTTCAAACACTGCCTTTTGTGAACTGAGGTATAACTCCCTGCGTGGAATGCATCCATTCTAAAGTAGTTTCTCAGAAAGCTTCTATGCAGTTTTTATCTGAAGTTATCTCCTGTTTCACCGTAGGCCTGAATGGGTTCACGAAAGTCCCTTCGCGGATCTGTGCGTGACGGATTTCCAAACTGCGTAATATAATTAAAGTTTTAACTATGTGAGATAAAAAAGTATATCTAACACAAAGCAGTTTCACAGAAATATTCTTTCCTGTTTTTGTCTGAGGATATATCCTTTTTCACCATAGTAGTCGCCATACTCCCGAATATCTCTTGGTAGCTTTTTCTCCAAAAGGGATTCTGGAATCTTCTAGAAGAAGAAAGGCATATTTCTGTGAGCTGAATGCACACGTCACAAACAGCTCCTCAGAAAGCTTCTGTCCAGTTTCTATCTGAAGATGTTTCCTTTAACACCGTAAGCCTCAAAGCCCTCCAGAATATCCTTTTGCAGACTAAACAAAAACAGTGTTATGATACAGCTCAATGAAAAGAGAAGCTTAACTGTGTGAGCAGAATTCACATGATGCAGAGCAGGTTCACAGAAAGCTTCCGTCTGGTTTCTATGTGAGGTTATTTCTTTTTCAGGATATTCTAAAGAGCGTTTCCAAATGTCCTTTCTCAGATTCCACAGAAACAGTGATTTCAAACTGCTCAATCAAAAGAATGCTTTAATGCTATGAGATGAATACAAACATCACAAAAGAGTTGCGCAGAATACTTACCTCCGATTTTCGATGGAAGACATTTCCTTGCCTCACACAGGCCTCCGGTCGCCACTTACTATCCCTTACCAGAACCCTCAAAGACCGACTTTCAAACTGGGAAATGTAGAGTAAGCTTTAACCCTTTTAAAGAAAGGACATGTCAGAGAGCAGTTTCTTTGAGTACTTCTTTCTGTTTTTTATTGGACAACATTTCACTTTTCGCCATAGTCTTCAATGTGCTCCAAATATCACTCTTTTGGTTTTACAGGAACAGTGGTCAAACTGTTCCTTATAAGAAGAAAGTTATAACTCCCTGAGTGGAATGCACACATCACCAAGCAGCTTCTCAGAAATCTTCTCTCCAGTTTTTATCTGGCTCTATTTCCTAATTCACTATAGGCCCGAATGTGATCCCAAATATCCCTTTGTGGATCCATCCACGAGGGAGTTTCCAAGCTGTGTCATGTACACAAAGCTTCATCTATGTGAGATGAATAAACATAGCAAAAAGCAGATTCACAGAATGCTTCTTTCCAGTTTTTATCTGAAGATATTTCCTTTTTGACCCTAGTCCATAATGTACTCCTGAATGTCCCTTCATGGATCTGTCCATGACAGTCTCCAAGCTGCGTAATGTTAAGAAAGCTTTATCTATGTGAGATGATTACACATATCACAGAGCAGTTTCCTAGAAAGCTTCTTTCCACTTGTTGTCTGGGGCTATTTCCCTTTTCACCATCGGCATAAACATGCTCCCCAGTATCATTTGGTACCTGTTTCTCCAAAAGGGTTTCCCCGATGCTGTATGAGAAGAGAGGTATAACACTGTGACTGGAATGCACTCATCACAAAGCCGTTCCTCGGAAAGCTTCTCTTCAGTTTCGGTCTGAATATATTTCCTTTTTCACTGTAAGCCTCAAAGTGCTCCCGAGTATCCCATCATACTCTAAGCATACACAGGGTTAGAAAACTGCTCAATGAAAAGACAGCCTTAAATGAGTGAGAGGATTTAAAACGACACAGAGTAGTTTCACAGAAAGCTTCCTTCTGGATTTTACCTGAGGATATTTCTTTTGCCATATAATAAGGAACGTTCCCAAATGTGCTTCCTCAGCAGCCACAAAAACAGTGATTTCAACCTACTCAATCCAAAGAATGATTTAAATCTATGAGTGGAAAACACACATCGCAAAGCAGTTGCTCAAAACGTTTCTCTGCTGGTTTCATTGGATGGTGATTCCTTGCTCACCACAAGCCTCCGGGCGTCACTAAATATTCCTTCCCAGATTAAAAAGACAGAGTTTAGAAACTGGGCAACATAGAGTAAGCATTAACTCGGTGAAAGGAATGCACATATCAGAGAGTAGATTCTTGGAACGCATCTTCCTCGATTTTCTTTCAGTATATTTCACTATTCACCATAGTCCTCAATGTGTTCCGAAATATCACTTCTTTGGTTTCACAGGAACAGTGTTAAACACTGACTTGTGAGAAAAGAGATATCACTCCCTGAGTGGAATGCATACATAACAAAGTAGTTTCTCAGAAAGCTTCTATCCAGTTTTATCAGAAGATATCTCCTCTTTCACCATAGGACAATGTTAATGGACTGCTCCACGAAACATAAGTGCAACTCTGTGAGATGAATTCACACATCACAAAGAAGTTTCTAAGAAAGCTTCCTTCTAGTTTTCATCTGAGGATATTTCCTTTCTCACCATAAGCTTCATTGCGCTAAGAAGTATTCCATTGCTGTTTTCAAGAAAACTGTGTTATCAAACTGATCACCGAAGAGAAACGTGTAACTCGGTGAGTTGCATTCAGACATCACAATGCAGTTTCTCAGAAGGCCTCTTTCTAGTTTTTATCTGAGGATATTTCCTTTTTCACCATAGCCCTCAATGAGCTCCCAAATATCACTTTGCAGAATGCACAACAGTGTTAGCAAACAGTTCCAAGAAGGGAAATGTGGAACTCTGTGTAATGAAGTCACACATGAAAAAGCAATCTCTCAGAAAGCTTCTCTGTAGTTGTTATCTGGAGACATTTCCTTTTTTCCAATGGGCCGCAATGGGCTCCCAAATATCACTTTGCAGATTCCACGAAGAGTGTTAGCAAACTGCTTCCTGAGGAATACGTTGTGACTCTGTGATATGAATTCATAGATCACAAAGAAGTTTCTCAGAAAGCTTCTTCCACGTTTGTAACTGATGATATTTCCTTTATCAGCGTAGGCCTCAATGCGATCCAAAGTAGCCCTTCTCAGGTCCATGAAACACAGTGCTAATGGACTGCTCCATGAAACATAAGTGTAACCCTGTGAGATGGATTCGCACGTCACCAAGAAATTTCTAAGATAGCTTCTTTCGAGTTTTCATCTGAGGATATTTCCTTTGTCACCGTAAGCTTCATTGCGATAAGAAATATCCCATTGCAGATTTCAAGAAAACTGTGTTAGCAAACTGATCAATGAAGAGAGACGTGTAACTCTGTGAGTTACATTAACACATTGCAATGCAGTTTCTCAGAAGGTCCTTTCCAGTTTTCATTTGAGGATAGTTCCTTTTTCACCATAGACCTCAATGAGCTCACAAATATCACTTTGCAGAATCCACGACAACAGTATTAGCAAACTGTTCCAAGAAGGGAAGTGTGGACCTCTGTGTGATGAAATCACACATCAGAAAACAATCTCTCAGAAAGCTTCTCTCTAGTTATTATCTGAGGATATTTCCTTTTCCACCATGGGCCCCAATTTGCTCCCAAATATCACTTTGCTGATTCCACAAAAAGAATGTTAGCAAACTGCTTCCTGAGGACTAAGTTGTAACACTGTGAGATGAATACCCAGATCACAGAGAAGTATCTCAGAAAGCTTCTTTCACGTTTTGAACTGATGATATTTCCTTTATAAGCAGAGGCCTCAATGCGATCCAAAGTAGCCCTTCTCAGGTTCCTCAAACACAGTGTTAATGGACTGCTCCATGAAACATAAGTGTAATTCTGTGAGATGAATTCACACATCACCAAGAAGTTTCTACGAAAACTTCTTTTTAGTTTTCATCTGAGGATATTTCCTTTCTCACCATAAGCTTCATTGCACTAAGAATTATCTCATTGCAGATTTCAAGAAAACTGTGTTAACAAACTGATCACTAAAGGGAAACGTGTAACTCTGTGAGTTGCATTCACACATCGCAATGCAGTTTCTCAGAAGGCTTCTTTCCAGTATTCATCTGAGGATATTTCCTTTTTCACTATAGCCCTCAATGAGCTCCGAAATATCACTTTGCAGAATCCACGACAACAGTGTTAGCAAACTGTTCCAAGAAGGGAAGGGTGGAACTCTGTGTATTGAAGTCACACTTCAGAAAGCAATCACTCAGAAAACTTCTCTCCAGCTGTTATCTGAGGATATTTCCTTTTCCACCTTGGGCCCCAATGGGCTCCCAAATATCACTTTTCAGATTCCATGAAAAGAGTGCTAGCAAACTCCTTCCTGAGGACTAAGTTGTAACTATGTGAGATGAATTCACAGATCACAAAGAAATTTCTCAGAAAGCTTCTTTCACGTTTTGAACTGATGATATTTTCTTCATCAGCATAGGCCTCAATGTGATCCGAAGTAGCCCTTCTCAGGTTCATCAAAGACAGTGTTAATGCACTGTTCCATGAAACATAAGTGTAGGTCTGTGAGAAGAACTCACATATCACCAAGCAGTTTCTAAGAAAGCATCTTTCTAGTTTTCATCTGAGGATATTACCTTTGTCACCATAAGCTTCATTGCACTAAGAATTATCTAATTGCAGATTTCAAGAAAACTGTGTTTGCAAACTGATAATTGAAGAAAAACGTGTAACTCTGTGAGTTGCATTCACACATCACAATGAAGTTACTCAGAAGGCTTCTTTCAAGTATTCATCTGAGAATATTTCCTTTTTCCGATAGATCCCAATGAGCTCCCCAATATCACTTTGCAGAAACCACGACAACAGCGTTAGCAAACTGTTCCAAGAAGGGAAGGGTGGAAATCTGTGTGATCAAGTCACACATCAGAAAGCAATATCTCAGAAAACTTCCCTCTTTTTATTATCAGAGGATATTTCCTTTGTCACCATGGGCCCCAATGGGCTCCCAAATGTCACTTTGCAGATTCCACGAAAAGAGTGTTAGCAAACTGCTTCCCGATGACTAAGTTGTAACTCTGCGAGATGTATTCACAGATCACAAAGAAGTTTCTCAGAAACCTTCTTTTGCGATTTTAACTGATGATATTTCCTTTATCAGCGGAGGCCTCAATGCGATCCAAAGTAGCCCTCCTCAGGTTCCTCAAAGACAGTGTTAATGGACTGCTCCATAAAACATAAATGTAACTCTGTGAAATGAATTCACACATCACCGAGAGGTTTCTAAGAATGCTTCTTTCTAGTTTTCATCGGAGGTTATTTCCTTTGTCACCGTAAGCTTAGTTGGGATAAGAAGTATGCCATTGCAGATTTCAAGAAAACTATGTTAGCAAACTGATCACTGAAGAGAAACGTGTAATTCTGTGAGTTGCATTCACACATCGCAATGCAGTTTCTCAGAAGGCTTCTTTCCAGTTTCTATCTGAGGATATTCCCTTTTTCACAATAGCCCTCAAAGTGCTCCCAAATATCACTTTGCGGAATCCACGAAAACAGTGTAATCAAACTGTTCCAAGAAGGGAAGGGTCGAACTCTGTGTGATGAAGTCACACATCAGAAAGCAATCTCTCAGAAAGCTTCTCTCTTGTTATTATTGGAGGATATTTCCTTTTTTACTATGAGCAACAATGGGCTCCCAAATATCACTTTGCAGATTCCACAAAAAGAGTATTAGCAAACTGCTTCCTGGGGACTAATTTCTAAATCCGTGAGGTGAATTCACAGACGACAAAGAAGTTTCTCAGAAAGCTTCTTTCACGTTTTGAATGATGATATTTCCTTTATCAGAGTAGGCCTCAATGCAATCCAAAGTAGCCCTTCTCAGGTTCCTCAAATATAGTGTTAATGGACTACTCCATGAACCAAATTGTAACACTATGAGATGAATTCACACATCACGAAGACCTTTCTAAGAAAGCTTCTTTCTAGTTTTCATCTGAGGATATTTCCTTTGTCACCATAAGCTTCATTGCGCTAAGAAGTATCCTATTGCAGATTTCAAGAAAAGTGTGCTAGCAAACCGATCACTGAAGAGAAACATGTAACTCTCTGAGTTACATTCACACATTGCAATGCAGTTTCTCAGAAGGCTTCTTTACAGTTTTCATCTGAGGATATTTCCTTTTTCACCGTAGCCCTCAATGAGCTCCCAAATATCACTTTGCAGAATCCATGACAACAGTGTTAGCAAACTGTTCCAAGAAGGGAAGGGTGCAACTCAGTGCGATGAAGTCACACATCAGAAAGCAATCTCTCAAAAAGCTTCTCTCTAGTTATTATCAGAGGATATTTCGTTTTTCACAACGTCCCCCAATGAGCTTCCAAATATCACTTTGCAGATTCCACGAAAAGACTGTTAACAAACTGCTTCCTGAGGACTAAGTTGTAACTCTGTCAGATGAATTCACAGGATACAAAGAAGTTTCTCAGAGAGCTTCTTTCACGTTTCAAACGGATCATATTTCCTTTATCAGCATAGGCTTCAATGCGATCCAAAGTAACTCTTCTCAGGTTCCTCAATGACAGTGTTAATGGACGGCTCAATGAAACATAAGTGTAACTCTGTGAGATGAATTCACACATCACCAAGAAGTTTCTAAGAAAGGTTGCTTCTAGTTTTCATCTGAGGATATTTCCTTTATCACTGTAAGCTTCATTGCGCTAAGAAGTATCCCATTGCAGATTTCAAGAAACCTGTGTTAGCAAACTGATCACTGAAGAGAAACGTGTAACTCTGTGAGTTGCATTCATACATCGAAGTACATTTTCCCACAAGTCTTCTTTACAGTTTTCTTCTGAGGATATTTCCTTTTTCACCATAGCCTGCAATGAGCTCTCAAATATCACTTTGCAGAATCCACGACAGCAGAGTTACCAAACTGTTCCAAGAAGGGAAGGGTGGAACTCTGTGTGATGAAGTCACACATAATAAAGCAATCTCTCAGAAAGCTTCTGTCTAGTTATTATCTGAGGACTTTTCCTTTTTCACCATGGGCACCAATGGGCTCCCATATATCACTTTGCAGATACCACCAAAAAATTGTTGGTGAACTGCCTCCTGAGGACTAAGTTGTAACTCTGGGAAATAAATTCACAGATCACAAAGAAGTTTCTCACAAACCTTCTTACACTTTTTTAACTGATGATGTTTCCTTTATCGGCGTAGGTCTCAATGCGATCCAAAGTAGCCCTTCTCAGGTTCCTCAAAGATAGTGTCAATGGACTGCTCCATGAAACCTAAGTGTAACTCTGTGACATGAATTCACACATCACCAAGAAGTTTTTAGGAAAGCTTCTATCTAGCTTTCATTTGAGGATATTTCCTTTGTCACCATAAGCTTCATTGTGACAAGAAGTATCCCATTCCAGATTTCAAGAAAACTGTGTTAGCAATCTGATCTCTGAAGAGAAACGTGTAACTCTGTGAGTTGCATTCACACATCACAATGGAGTTTCTCAGAAGACTTCTTTCCCGTTTTGATCTAAGGATATTTCCTTTTTCACCATAGCCCCCAATGAGCTCCCAAATATCACTTTGCAGAATCCACGACAACAGTGTTAGCAAACTGTTCCAACAAGGGAAGGGTGGAACTCTGTGTGATGAAGTCACACATCAGAAAGCAATCTCTCAGAAACCTTCTCTCTAGTTACTATCGGAAAATATTTCCTTTTTCAACTTGGACCCCAATGGGCTCCCAAATATCACTTTGCAGATTCCACGAAAAGAGTGTTATCAAACAGCCTCCTGAGGACAATGTTATATCTCTGTGAGAGGAATTCTCAGATCACAAAGAAGTTTCTCAGAAAGCTTCTTTCACGTTTTGAACTGATGATATTTTCTTTATCAGCGTAGGCCTCAATGCGATCCAAATTAGCCCTTCTCAGTTTCCTCAAAGACAGTGTTAATGGACTGCTCCACGAAATTTAAGTGTAACTCTGTGAGATGAGTTAACACATCACGAAGAAGTTTCTAAGAAAGCTTCTTTCTAGTTTTCATTTGAGGATATTTCCTTTGACAACGTAAGCTTCATTGCGCTAAGAGGTATCCCATTGCAGACTTCAAGAAAACTGTGTTAGCAAACTGATCACTGAAGAAAAACGTGTAACTCTGTGAGTTGCATTCACACATCGCAATGCAGTTTCTCAGAAGGCTTCTTTCCAGTTTTTATCTGAGTATATTTCCTTTTTAACCATAGCCCTCAATGAGCTCCCAAATATCACTTTGCGGATTCCACGACAACAGTGTTAGCAAACTGCTTCATGAAGACAAAGTTGTAACTTGGTGAGACAAATTCACATGTCAGAAAGAAGTTTCTCAGAATGCTACTTTCTAGTAAAAACTTTGAGAATATTCCTTTGTCACTGTCAGCTTCATTGTGCTAAGAGATATCCCAATGCAGATTTCAAAAAAGAGTCTTAGAAACGGATCAATGAAAAGGAAATTGTAACTCTGTGAGTTTCATCCACATGTCTCAAGGCAGTTTCTCAGAACGCTTCTTGCAGTTTTTATCTGAGGATATTTCCTTCTCACCGTAGGCCTCAAAGAGCTCCCAAATATCACTTTGCAGAATCCACGACAACGGTGTTAGGAACCTGCTCCAAGAAGACAAAAGTGAATCTGTTTGTTATGAATTCACACATCAGAAAGCAACTTCTGAGAAAGCTTCTTTCTAGTTATTATCTGATGTTATTTCCGTTTTCACCATAGGCCTCAGTGTGCTCCCAAATATCACTTTGCAGATTCCATGAAAACACTGTTAGCAAACTGCTTCATGAAGACTAAGACAATTTTACATATCACAAAGAAGTTTGTCACAAAGCTTCTTTCACGTTTTTAACTGATGATATTTCCTTTATCAGCATAGGCCTCAATGCGATCCCAAGTAGCAGTTCTCAATTTCCTCTAAGACAGTGTTAATCGACTGTTCCACGAAACGTAAGTGTAACTCTGTGAGATGAATTAACACATCACAAAGAAGTTTCTATGAGCTTCTTTCTAGTTTTTGTCTGAGGATATTTCCTTTGTCACCGTAAGCCTCATTGCGCTCAGAAGTATCCAATTGCAGATTTCAAGAAAACTGTGTTAGCAGACTGATCTCTGAAGAGAAAAGTGTAACTCTGTGAGTGGCATTCACACATCATAATGCAGTTTCTCAGAACACTTCTTTCTACTTTTGATCTGAGGATATTTCGTTTTTCACCATAGCCCTCAATGAGATCCCAGATATCACTTTGCAGATTCCACAACAACAGTGTTAGCAAACTGCTTCGTGAAGACAAGGTTGTCACACGGTGAGATGAATTCCCATGTCACAACGAAGTTTCTGAGAAAGCTACTTTGTAGTTTTTATCTGAGAATCTCTCCTTTGACACCATCAGCTTCATTGCGCTAAGAAATATCCCAAATCAGATATTAAGAAAAGAGTCTTAGCAAAGGGATAAAGGAAAAGGAAAGTGTAACTCTGTGATTTGCTTCCACATGTCATGATGCAGTTTCTCAGAAAGCTTCTTTCCAGTTTTTATCTGAGGATATTTCCTTTCTCACCATAGCGCTCAATGAGCTCCCAAGTATCACTTGGCAGAATCCACGACAACAATGTTAGGAAACTGTTGCAAGAAGGGAAATGTGTGTCTCTGTGTTATGTATTCACACATCAGAAAGGAACTACTGAGAAAGCTTGTTTCTATTTATTATCTGAGAATATTTTTGCTTTCACCATAGGCCTCAAAGCACTCGCAAATATCACTCTGTTGATTACACGAAAACACTGTTAGCAAACTGCTTCATGATGACTAAGTTGTTACTGTGTGAGATGAATTCACATATTACATAGAAGTTTGTCACAAAGCTTCTTTCACGTTTTTAATTGAGGATATTTCCTGTAACAGTGTAGGCCTCAATGTGATCCAAGGGAGCACTTCTTGGTTCCTCAAAGACAGTGTTAATCGACTGCTGCATGAACCATAAGTGAAACTCTGTGAGATGAATTGACACATCACAAAGAAGTTTCTAAGAAAGCTTCTTTGTAGTTGTTGTCTGAGGATATTTCCTTTGTCACCGTAAGCCTCATTGTGCTCAGAAGTATCCAATTGCAGATTTCAAGAAAACTGTGTTAGCAAAGTGATCTCTGAAGAGAAATGTGTAACTCTGTGAATTGCATTCACACATCATAATGTACTTTCTCAGAACGCTTCTTTCCAGTTTTAGTCAGAGGATATGTACTTTTTCAGCATAGCCCTCAATGAGCTCCCAAATATCACTTTGCAGATTCCATGACAACAGTGTTAGCAAACTGCATCATGAAGACAAAGTTGTAACTCGGTGATATGACTTCACATATTGCAAAGAAGTTTCCCAGAAAGCTACTTTCTAGTTTTTATGTGAGGATATTTCCTTTTTCACAATAGCCCTCAATGAGCTCCCAAATATCACTTGGCAGCATCCACGACAACAGTGTTAGGAAGGTGCTGCAAGAAGGGAAAAGTGAATCTCTGTCTTATGAATTCACACATCAGAAAGCAACTTCTGAGAAAGCTTCTTTCTAGTTATTATCTGAGGATATTTCCGTTTTCACCATAGGCCTCAATGCGCTCCAAATATCACTTTGCAGATTCCATGAAAACACTGTTAGCAAACTGCTACATGAAGGGAAAGGTGAATATCTTTGTGATGAATTCACAAATCACAAAGCAATTTCTCAGAAAGCTTCTTTCTAGATTTTATCTGAGGATATTTCCGTTTTCACCAGGGGCCTCCCTGCACTCCCAAATATCACTTTGCAGATTCCACGACAACAGTGTTAGCAAACTGCTTCGTGAAGACAAAGTTTTACCTCGGTGAGATGAATTCATATATCACAAAGAAGTTTCTCAGAAAGTGACTTTTGAGTTTTTACCTGAGGATATTTCCTTTGTCTCCATCAGCTTCATTGCGCTAAGAAATATCCCAATGCAGATTTCTAAGAAAAGTGTCTTAGCAAAGGATCAATGAAAAGCAAAGTGTAACTCTGTGAGTTGCATCCACAAGTCACAATGCAGTTTCTCAGAATGCTTCCTTCCAGTTTTTATGTGAGGAGATTTCCTCACCATAACCCTCACTGGGCTCCCTAATATCACTTTGCAAATTCCACAAGAACAGTCTCAGTGAATGGCTTCATGAGGAGAAAGGTGTGACTCTGTGAGGTGAATTCACAGATCACGTTGAAGTTTCTCAGAAGGCTTCCTTCGCATTTTTACGGAGGATGTTTCCTTTGGCCCTATAGTCTTCAAAGGGATCCGAAATATCTGTTCTCAGATTCCACATAAACAGGGCTAGCCAACAGCTCCACAAAACACAGGAGTAACTCAGTGAATTGAATTCACATATCACAGAGCAGTTTCTCAGAAAGCTGCTTTCTTCTTTGAGCTGAGGTTATTTGTGGTCTCGGAGTGCCACTGTGTGTCTTATTGCAGTTTCTGTGAAAACTATGCTAGCAAGCTTCTGAATGAAAACAATCATCTAAACTGTGAGCTGAATTCACCCACAACAGAGAAGTTTCTGAGAAGGCTTCTCTGCAGATTTGTCTGAAGATATTTCATTATTCACCATGGGATTCAACGATATCCAAGACATCACTTCTGAGCTTCCACAAAGTCAGTGCTAGCAGACTCCTCATTGAAAGAGTGGTGTAACACTTTGAAATGAATTCACACATCACAAAGCAGTTTCTCCAAAAGCTTCATTCCGGTTTTTCTCCGAGAATATTTCCTTTTTCACCATAGCCCTCAAGGAGCTCCCAAATATCACTTTACAGAATCCATGAAAACAGTGTTAGCACACAGCTACAAGAAGAGAAAGGTGAATCTCCGTGTGATGAATTCACATATCAGAAGGAAATTTCTCAGGAAACTTCTTTCTAGTTTTCACCTGAGGATATTTCCGTTTTCACCGTCGGCCTCAGTGCGCTCCCAAATATCACTTTGGAGATTCCACCACAATAGTGTTAACAAACTGCTTCATGAAGACAAAGTTGTAACTTGGTGCGATGAATTCCCAGGTAACAAAGAAGTTTCTCAGAAAGCTACTTTCTACTTTTTATTTGAGGAAATTTCCTTTGTCACCATCAGCTTCATTGTGCTAAGAAATATCCCAATGCAGATTTCAAGACAAGAGTGTCAGCAAACGGATCAATGAAAAGGAAAATGTAAGTCTGTGAGTTGCATCCACATGTTACAATGCAGTTTCTCAGAACGCTTCGTTGCAGTTTTTATCTGAGGATATTTCCTTTTTCACCATAGCCCTCAATGAGCTCCCAAATATCACTTTGCACATTCCACAAGAAGAGTGTTAGCAAACTGCTGCAAGAAGGAAACGGTGAATATTTTTGTGATTAACTCACATATCAGAAAGCAATTTCTCAGAAAGATTTTTTCTAGATTTTATCTGAGAATACTTCCGTTTTCACCACGGGCCTCAATGCACTCCCAAATATCACTTTGCAGATTCCACAACAACAGTGTTAGCAAACTGCTTCGTCAAAACAAAGTTGTAACTCAGTGAGTTGAATTCACATATCACAAACAAGTTTCTCGGAAAGCTACTTTCTAGTTTTTATTTGAGGAAATTTCCTTTGTCTCTCAGCTTCTTTGCGCTAAGAAATATCCCAATGCAGATTTCAAGAGAAGAGTGTTAGCAAACGGATCAATGAAAAGGAAAGTGTAAATCTGTGCGGTGTATTCACTGGTCACAATGCAGTTTCACCATAGGTGCGAATGTGATCCCTACTGTCCGTTCGCGGATCCATTCTCGTGGGACTTCCAAACCACGTAATGTAAAGAAAGCTTCCAATTTGTGAGTTGAATGAATATAGGAAAATGCAGATTCACAGAAAGCTTCTTTCGAGTGTTTATCTGAAAATATTTTTTTTCACAATAGTCCTGAATGTGCTCCTGAAGGTCCCTTCGTGCATCCGTCGATGACAGTTTTTAAGCTGCGTAATGTAAAGAAAACTTAATCTGTGTGAAGTGATTACACATATCACAGAATGGTTTCCTAGAAAGCTTCTTTCCAGTTTTTTTCTGAGGCTATTTCCCTTTTCACCATCAGCATCAACATGCTCCAGAATATCACTTGGTACCTGTCTCTAAAAAAGGGTTTCCCCGACACTGTGTGAGAAGACAAGTATAACACTGTGAGTGGAATGCACAAGTCATAAAGCAGTTCCTTGGAAAGCTTCTCTTCAGTTTCAGTTTTAACATATTTTCTTTTCCACCGTAAGCCTCAAAGTGCTCCAGAATATCCCATCACATGCTAAGCATGCATAGGATGAGAAAACTGATCAATGAAAAGAGAGGCTTAATTTAATGAGAGGAATTAAGATGACACAGAGTAGTTTCACAGAAAGCTTCCTTCTGGATTTTACCTGAGGATATTTCCTTTTCTGTATTTTAGGGATCGTTCCCAAATGTCCTTCCTCACATGCCACAAAAACAGTGATTTCAAGCTGCTCAATCCAAAGAATGGGTTAACTCCATGAGACAAATACACACAGCACAAAGCAGTTGCTCAGAAATTATCTCAGCAGGTTTCACCGAAAGACGTTTCCTTGCTCACCACAAGCCTCCAGGCGTCACTAAATATCCCTTCCCAGATTCTTCAAAGACGGAGTTTCGAAACTGGGCAACATAGAGTAAGCATTAACTCTGTGAAGTGAATGCACACGTCAGAGAGCAGATTCTTGGAACGCTTCTTCCTCGATTTTATTTCAGTATATTTCACTATTTGCCATAGTCCTCAATGCGCTCCAAATTATCACCTTTTCGGTTTCACATGAACAGTGTTCAAACACTGACTTGTGAGAAAAGAGGTATAACTCCCTGAGTGGAATGCATACATCACAAAGTAGTTTCTCAGAAAGCTTCTATCCACTTTTTATCTGAAGATATCTCCTCTTTCACCATAGGCCTTAATGTGCCCCCGAATGTCCCTTCGCGGATCCTCGCATGACGGACTTTCCAAACTGCGTAATATAAGAAAAGTTTTAACTATGCGAGTTGAATAAGTATATCTAACACCAAGCAGTTTCACAGAAATCTTCTTTGCTGTTTTTGCCTGAGGATATTTCCTTATTCACCAGAGCTGTCCCTATACTCCCGAATGTCTCTTGGTAGCTTTTCTCCAAAAGGGATTCGGGAATCATTTTGGAGAAGAAAGGTAAATGTCTTTGAGTGGAAAGCACACGTCACAAAGCAGCTCCTTAGAATGCTTCTCTCCAGTTTCTATCTGAAGTTGTTTTCTTTCCCACCACGAGTCTCAAAGCGCTACTGAATATCCCTTCCCAGACTAAACAAAAATAGAGTTATGATACTGCTCAATGAAAAGAGAATCTTAACTGTGTGAGCGGAATTCACGTGACACAGAGCAGTTTCACAGAAAGCTTCCTTCTGGTTTCTATCTGCGGTTATTTCTTTTTCAGAATATTCAAAAGAGCGTTTCTACATGTCCTTTCTCAGATTCCACAGAAACAGTGATTTCAAACTGCTCAATCCAAAGAATGATTTAACTCTATGAGATGAATACAAACATCACAAAAGTGTTGCACAGAAAGCTTCTCTCCACTTTTCGATGGAAGACATTTTCTTGCTCAACACAGGCCTCCGTTTGCCAATTACTATCCCTTTGCAGAACCCTCAAAGACTGACTTTCAAAGTGGGAAATGTAGTGTCAGCTTTAACCCTGTGAACAAAATGGACACGTCAGAGAGCAGTTTCTTCGAGTGTTTCCTTCTGTTTTTTATTGGACGACATTACACTTTATGCCATAGTCTTCAATGTGCTCCGAATATCACTCTTTTGGTTTTACAGGAACAGTGTTCAAACTGAGCCCTATGAGATGAAAGTTATAACTCCCTGAGTGGAATGCTCACATCACCAAGCAGTTCTTCAGAAAGTTTCTCCTCATTTTTCATCTGACCATTTTTCCTCTTTCACCATAGGCCCGAATGTGATCCCAAATATCCCTTCGCGGATCCATCCACAAGGGAGTTTCCAAGCTCCTTAATGTAAAGAAAGCTTCATCTATGTGAGATGAATAAACATAGCAAAAAGCAGATTCACAGAAAGCTTCTTTCCAGTTTTTATCTGAAGATATTTCCTTTTTCACCATAGTCCTGAATGTGCTCCCGAAGGTCAGTTAGTGGATCCGACCATGACATTTCCAAGCTGCGTAATGTAAAGAAAGCTTTATCTATATGATATCATTACACATATCACAGAGAAGGTTCTTAGAAAGCTTCTTTCCAGTTTTTGTCGAGGCTATGACCCTTTTCACCATCAGCATCAACATGCTCCTGAATATCACTTGGTACCTGTTTATCCAAAAGGGTATCCCCGATGCTGTATGAGCAGAGATGTATAACAGTGTGAGTGGAATGCACACGTCACAAAGCAGCTCCTCGGAATGCTTCTCTTCAGTTTCAGTCCTAACATATTTCCTTTTTCACCATAAGCCACAAAGTGATCCCGAATATCCCATCACATGCTAAACATGCACAGGGTTAGAAAACTGCTGAATGAAAAGGGAGACATAACTGAGGGAGCAGAATTAAGAGGGCACAGAGCAGTTTCAAAGAAAGCTTTCTTCTGGGTTTTACCTGAAAATATTTATTTCTCCATTTCCTACGTATCATTCCCAAATATTCTTCCTCAGATTCCACAAAAACAGTGATTTCAAGCTGCTCAATCCAAAGAAGGTTTACCTCTATGAGACGAATACACACATTGCAAAGCAGTTGCTCAGAAAATTTCTCTGCAGGTTTCATCAGAAGATGTTTCCTTGCTCAACACGACCCTCTGGGCATCACTAAATATCCCTTCACAGATTCTTCAAAGAAAGATTTTCAAAAGTGGGCAACATAGAGTCAGCATTAATGCTGTGAAGTGAATGCACATATCAGAGAGCAGATTCTTGAACCGCTTCTTACTCGATTTCATTTCAGTATATTTCACTATTCGCCATAGTCCTCAAAGCACCCTGAAATAGCACATTTTCGGTTTCACAGGAACAGTGTTCAAAAACTGCCTTGTGAGAAAAGAGCTATATCTCCCTGAGTGGAATGCATACATCACAAAGTAGTTTCTCAGAAAGCTTCTATCCAGTTTTTATTTGAAGATATCTCCTCTTTCACCACAGGCCTGAATGTGCTTCCGAATGTCCCTTCACGGATGCGTGCATGACGGAGTTTCCAAACTGTGTAATATAAAGAAAGTTTTAACTATGTGAGATAAATAAATATATATAACACAAAGCAGTTTCACAAAAATCTTCTTTCCAGGTTTTGTCTGAGAATATTTCCTTTTTCACCATAGCCGTCCCTATACTCCCAAATGTGTCTTGTACCTTTTTCTCCACAAGGGATTCAGGAATCCTCTTTGAGTAAAAAGATATATTTCTGTGTGTGGAATGCAGACTTCACAAGGCAGCTCCTCAGAAAGCTATTCTCCAGTTTCTGTCTGAAGACATAGCCTTTCTCACCGTAAGCCTCAAAGCATTGCTGAATATGCCTTCGCAGACTAAGCAAAAACAGTGTTATGATACTGATCAATGAAAAGAGAAGCTTAACTGTATGAGGGGAATTCGTGTGACAAAGAGCAGTTTCACAGAAAGCTTCCTTCCGGTTTCTCTTTGAGGTTATTTCTTTTTCAGGATATTCTAAAGAGCATTTCCAAATGTCCAGTCTCAGATTCCACAGTAACAGTGATTTCAAACTGCTCAATCCAAAGAATGCTTTAACTCTATGAAATGAATACAAACATCACAAAATAGTTGCGCAGAAGGTTTCTCTCCAATTGTCGATGAAAGACATTTCCTTTTTCGAAACAGACCTTTGGTTACCACTTACTATCCCTTCACAGAATCCTCAAAGACGGACTTTGAACCTGGGAAATATAGAGTAAGCTTTTACCCTTTCAAAAGAATGGACGTGTAAGAGAGCAGTTTCTTCGAGTGCTTCTTTCTGTTTTTTCTTGGACGACATTTCACTTTATGCCATAGTCTTCAATGTGCTCCGAATATCACTCTTTTGGTTTTACAGGAACAGTGTTCAAACTGTGCCTTATGAGAAGCATGTTATAACTCCCTGTGTGGAAAGCACATATCACCATGCAGTTTCTCAGAAAGCTTCTCTCCAGTTTTTATCTGACTATATTTCCTACTTCACCATAGGCACGAATGTGATCCAAAATATCCCTTCGCAGGTCCATACACGAGGGACTTTCCAAGCTGCATAATGTAAAGGAAGCGTCATCTATGTGAGATGAATAAACATAGCAAAAAGCAGATTCACAGAAAGCTTCTTTCCAGTTTTTATCTGAAGATATTTTCTTTTTCACCATAGTCCTGAATGTGCTCCTGAAGGTCCCTTCGTGGATCAGTCCATGACAGTTTCCAAGCTGCGCAATGTAAAGAAAGCTTTATCTATGTGAGTGGATTACACATATTGCAGAGTAGTTTCCTAGAAAGCTTCTTTCCAGATTTTTTCTGAGGCTATTTCCCTTTTCACCATTAGCATCAACATGCTCCCGAATATCACTTGGTAACTCTTTCTCCAAAAAGATTTCCCCGACACTGTATGAGAAGAGAGTTATAGCAATGTGAGTGGAATGCACACGTCACAAAGCAGTTCCTCAGAAAGCTTCTCTGCAGTTTCGGTCTGAACATATTTCCTTTTTAAATGTAAGCCTCAAAGTGCACCCAAATATTCCATCACACGATAAACATACAAAGGGTTAGAAAACTGCTCACTGAAAAGAGAGGGTTAACTGAGTGAGAGGAATTAAGCGACACAGAGCAGTTTCACAGGAAGCTTCCTTCTGGATTTTACCTGAGGATATTTCTTTGTCCATATTCTAAGGATCGTTCCCAAATGTCCTTCCTCAGATTCCACAAAAACAGTGATTTCAACCTGCAGAATCCAAAGAACGGTTTAACTCTATGAGACGAAAACACACATCACAAAGCAGTTGCTCAGAAAGTTACTCTGCAGGTTTCATTGGAAGACGTTTCCTTGCTCTCCACAAGCCTGCAGGCATCACTAAATATCCCTTCTCAGATTCTTAAAAGACAGAGTTTTGAAACTGGGCAACAAAGAGTAAGCATTAACTCTGTGAAGTGAATGCACATATCAGAGAGCAGTTCTTGGAACCCTTCTTCCTCGATTTTATTTCAGTATATTTCACTATTCGCGATAGTCCTCAATGCGCTCCGAAATATCACTTTTTTGGTTTCACAGAAACAGTGTTCAAACACTGACTTGTGAGAAAAGAGGTATAAGTCCTGGAGTGGAATGCATACATCACAAAGTAGTTTCCCAGAAAGCTTCTATCCAGTTTTTATCTGAAGATATCTCCTCTTTCACCATAGGCCTGAATGTGTTCCAGAATGTCCCTTCGCGGATCCATGCATGACGGAGTTTCCAAACTGCGTAATATAAGAAAAGTATTAACTATGTGAGATGAATAAATATACCTAATGCCAAGCAGTTTCCCAGAAAGCTTCTTTCCAGTTTTTTTCTAAGGATATATCCTTTTTCACCATAGCCGTCCCTATACTACCGAATGTGTCATCGTAGCTTTTTCTCCAAAAGGGATCCTCTATAAGAAGAAAGGTATATTTCTGTGGGCGGAACGCAGACATCACAAAGCAGCTCCTCAGAAAGCTTCTATCCAGTTTCTATCTAAACACACTTCCTTTTTCTCCATAAGCCTCAAAGCGCTTCAGAATATCCCTTCATAGACTAAACAAAAACAGTGTAATGATGCTCCTCTATGAAAAGAGAAGCTTTCCTGTGTGAGCGGAATTCACGTGACACAGAGCAGTTTCACAGAAAGCTTCCTTCTGGTTTTCTCTGAGGTTATTTGTTTTCCAGGATATTCAAAAGAGTGTTTCCAAATGTCCTTTCTCAGATTCCACAGAAACAGTGATTTGAAATTGCTGAATCCAAAGAATGATTTAACTCTATGAGATGCATACAAACATCACAAAAAGTTGATGAGAAAGATTCTCTCCAGTATTCAATGGAAGACGTTTCCTTACTCGACACAGGCCTCAGGTTGCCACTTACTATCCCTTCACAGAACCCTCAAAGACCAACGTTCAAACTGGGAAATGGAAAAGAAGTTTTAACCCTGTGAAAAGAATGGACATGTCAGAGAGCAGTTTCTTCGAGTGTTTCTTTCTTTTTTTTAATGGACGACATTTCACGTTTTGCCATATTCTTCAATGTGCTCCGAATATCACTCTTTTGATTTTACAGGAATAGTGTTCAAACTGCCTTATGAGAAGAAAGTTATACCTCCCTGAGTGGAATGCAAACATCAGCAAGCAGTTTCTCAGAAAGCTTTTCTCCAGTTTTTCTCTGACTATATTTCCTAGTTCACCATAGGCCCGAATGTGATCCCAAATATTCCTTCCCTGATCCATCCACGAGGGAGTTTCCAAGCTCTGTAATGTAAAGTAATCTTCACCTAAGTGAGATGAATAAACATAGCAAAGAGCAGATTCACAGAAGGCTTCTTTCCAGTTTTTATCTGAAGATATTTCCTTTTTCGTCATAGTCCTGAATGTGCTCCCAAAGTTCCCTTCGTGGATCCATCCATGACAGTGTCAAGCTGCATAATGCAAAGAAAGCTTTATCTATGTGAGATGATGACACATATCACAGTGTATTTTCCTAGAAAGCTTCATTCCAGTTTTTGTCTGAGGCTATTTCCCTTTTCACCATTAGCATCAACATGCTCCCGAATATCACTTGATACCTGTTTCTCCAAAAGTGTTTCCCTTACCATGTATGAGAAGAGAGGTATAACACTGTGAGTGGAATGCACACGTCACAAAGCAGTTCCTCGGAAACCTTTCCATTTTCGGTCTCAATACATTTCCTTTTTCACCGGAAGCCTCAAAGTGCTCCCTAATATCCCATCACACGCTAAACATACACAGGGTTAGAAATCTGCTAAATGAAAAGAGAGGCTTAACAGAGTGAGAGGAATTAAGATGACACAGAGCAGTTTCAAAAAAGCTTCCTACTGGATTTTACCTGAGGATATTTCTTTCTCCGTATTCTAACGATTGTTCCCAAATGTCCTTCCTCAGATTCCACAAAAACAATGATTTCAAGCTGCTCAATCCAAAGAACCGTTTACCTCTATGAGACGAATACACACATCGCAAAGCAGTTCCTCAGAACATTTCTCTGCAGCTTTCATCGGAAGACGTTTCCTTGCTCACCACAAGCCTCCGGGGGTCACGAAATATCCCTTCACAGATCCTTCAAAGACAGATTTTCGAAACTGGGCAACATGGAGTAAGCATTAACTCTTTGAAGTGAATGCACGTGTCAGAGAGCAGATACTTGGAATGCTTGTTCCTCGATTTTATTTCAGTTTATTTCAGTACTTGACATAGTCCTCAATGCATACCGGAAATATCACTTTTTCTTTTTCACAGGAACAGTGTTAAAATGCTGCTGTGTGAGAAAAGAGGTATAACTCCCTGAGTGGAATGCACACATCATAAAGTAGTTTCTCAGAAAGCTTCAACCAGTTTTAATCTGAAGATGTCTGCCCTTTCTCTGTAGGCATGAATGTGCTCCCTTACACCTCTTCACGGATCTGTGCATGACGGAATTTCCAAACTGCGTAATATGAGAGAAGTTTTAACTATGTGAGATGAAAAAATATATCTAATACAAAGCAGTTTCATAGAAATCTTCTTTCCAGTTATTGTCTGAGGATATCTCCTTTTTCACCATATCCATCCCCGTACTCCCGAATGTCTCTTCGTCACTTTTTCTCCAAAAGGGATTCCAGAATTCTCTATGAGAAGAAAGGTATATTTCTGTGAGTGAAAAGCAACGTCACAAAGCAGCTCCTCAGAAAGTTTCTCTCCAGTTTCTATCTGAAGATGTTTCCTTTCTCACTGTAAGCCTCAAAGCACTCCTGAATATCCCTTCACAGAGTAAACAAAAACATTGTTATGATACTTTCAATGAACAGAGAAGCTGAACTGTGTGAGCAGAATCCACGTGACACAGAGCAGTTTCACAGAAAGCTTCCTTCTGGTTTCTCTCTGAGGTTATTTCTTTTTCAGGATATTATAAAGAGCATTTCCAAATGTCCTTTCTCACATTCCACAGAAACAGTGATTTCAAACTAATCAAATCAAAGAATGATTTAACTCTCTGAGATGCATACAAACATCACAAAAGTGTTGCACAGAGAGTGTCTCTCCAATTTTCGATGGAAGACATTTCCTTGCTCGACACAGGCCTCTGGTTTCCATATAATATCCCTTCACAGAACCCTCAAAGACTGACTTTCAAACTGTGAAATGAAGAGTAAGGATTAACGCTGTCAATAGAATGGACATGTCAGAGAGCAATTTCTTTGAGTGCTTCTTTCTGTTTTTTATTGGACAATATTTCACTTTTTGCCATAGTCTTCAATGTGCTCCGAATATAACTCTTTTGGTTTTATAGGGACAGTGTTAAAACGGTTCCTTATGAGAACAAAATTATAACACCCTGAGTGGAATGCACTCGTCACCAAACAGTTTCTCAGAAAGGTTCTCTCCAGTTTTTATCTGACTGTAATTCCTTTTTCACCACAGGCCCGAATATGATCCCAAATATCCCTTCGTGGATCGTTCATGAGGGACTTTACCAGTTGCTTAATGTAAAGGAAGCCTCATCTTTGTGAAATGAATAAACACAGCAAGAAGCAGATTCACAAAAAACTTCTTTCCAGTTTTTATCTGAAGATATTTCCTTTTTCACCGTAATTCTGAATGTGCTCCCGAAGGTCCCTTCCAGGATCCGTCCATGACAGGTTCCATGCTGCGTAATGTAAAGAAAGCTTTATCAATGTGAGATGATTACACATATCACAGAGTAGCTTCCTAGAAATCTTCTTCCCAGTTTTTTTCTGAGGCTATTTCCCTTTTCACCATCAGCAGCACCATGCTCCTGAATATCATTTGGTACCTGCTTCTCCAAAAGGGTTTCACTGACGCTGTATGAGAAGAGAGGTATAACAATGTGAGTGGAAGGCACTCGTCATAAAGCAATTCTTCGGAAAGCTTCTCTCTATTTTCGGTCTCAACATATTTCCTTTTAAACCACAAGCCTCAAGGTGCTCACGAATATCCCATCACAGGCCAAACATACACAGGGTTAGAAAACTGCTCAATGAAAAGAGAGGCTTACCTGAGTGAGAAAAATTAAAAAACACAGAGCAGTTTCACGGAAAGATTCCTCTGGATTTTACCTGAGGATATTTCTTTCTCCATATTCTAAAAATCCTTCCCTAATATCCTTCCTCAGATGCTAGAAAAACAGTGATTTCAAGCTGCTCAATCCAAAGAATGGTTTAACTCTATGAGACGAATACACACATCGCAAAGCAGTTGCTCAGAACGTTTCTCTGCAGGTTTCATCGGGAGACGTTCCCTTGCTCACCACAAGCCTCTGGGCGTCACTAAACATCCCTTCACAGATCCTTCAAAGACAGAGTTTCAAAACTGGGAAACATAGAGTAAGCATTAACTCTGTGAATTGAATGCACACATTAGAGAGGAAATACTTGGAATGCTTCTTCCTCGATTTCATTTCAGTATATTTCACTATTCACCAGAGTCCTCAATGCGCTCCGAAATATCACCGTTTCGGTATCACAGGGGCAGTGTTCAAACACTGAATTGTGAGAAAAGAGGTATAACACCCTGAGTGGAATGCATACATCACAAAATAATTTCTCAAAAAGCTTCTATCCAATTTTTATCTGAAGATATCTTCTCTTTCACCGTAGGCCTTAATATGCTCCCGAATGTCCCTTAGCGGTTCCGTGTATGATGGAGTTTCCATACTGCATAATGTCCGAAAAGTTTTAACTATGCCAGATGAATATATATATGTAACACAAAGCAGTTTCACAGAAATCTGCTTTCCACTTTTTGTCTGAGGATATTTCCTTTTTCACCATAGCCATCCCTCTACTCCAGAATGACTCTTGGTAGCTTTTTCTCCAAAAGGGATTCCAAAATCCTCTAGGAGAAGAAAGGTGTATTTCTGTGAGTGGAATGCACACATCACAAAGCAGCTCCTCAGAAAGCTTCTCTCCAGTTTCTATCTAAAGACGTTTCCTTTGTCACTGCAAGGTTCAAAGGGCTTAAGAATATCCCTTCACAGACTAAACAAAAACAGGTTTATGATACTGTTCAATGAAAAGAGAACCTTAACTGTGTGAGCAGAATTCATGTGACACAGAGTAGTTTCACAGAAAGCTTCCTTCTGGTTTTTCTCTGACGTTATTTCTTTTTCAAGATATTCTAAAGAACGTTTCCTAATCCTTTCTCAGATTCCACAGTAATGGTGATTTCAAACTGCTCAATCCAAAGAATGATTTAACTCTATGAGATGAATACAAACATCACAGAAGAGTTGCGCAGAAAGCTTCTCTCCAATTTTCCATGAAAGACATTTCCTTGCCTCAAACAGGCCTCCAGTCGCCACTTACGATCCCTTCGCAGAAGCCTCAAAGACTGACTTTCAATCTGGGAAATGTAGAGTAAGCTTTAACCCTGTGAAAAGAATGGACATGTCAGAAAGCAGTTTATTCGAGTGCTTCTTTCTGTTTTTTATTGCACAACATTTCACTTTTTGCCATAATCTTCAATGTGATCCGAATATCACTCTTATGGTTTTACAGGAACAGTGTTGAAACTGTGCCTTATGAGAAGAAAGTTATAACTCCCTGAGTGGAATGCACACATCACCAAGCGATTTCTCAGAAAGCTTCTCTCCAGTTTTTATCTGACTCTATTTCCTATTTCACCATAGGCCCGAATGTGATCCCAAATAACCCTTGACGGATCCATCCACGAGGGAGTTACCAAGCTGCACATTGTGAAGAAAGCTTCATCTATGTGAGATGAATGAACATAGCAAAATGCAGTTTCGTAGAAAGCTTCTTTCCAGTTTTTATCTGAAGATATTTCCTTTTTCCCCAGAGTCCAGAATGTGCTCCCAAACGTCCCTTCGTGGATCCATCCATGACAGTTTCCAAGCTGTGTAATTTAAACAAAGCTTTATGTATGTGAGATGATTACAGATATCACAGAGTAGTTTCCTAGAAAGCTTCTCTCCAGTTTTTGTGGGAGGCTCTTTCCCTTTTTACCATCGGCATCAACACGCTCCTGGATGTCACTTCTTATCTGTTTCTCCAAATTGGTTTCCCTGACGCTGTATGGGAAGAGAGGTGTAACACGGTGACTGGAATGCACATGTCACAAAGCAGTTCCTCAGAAAGCTTCTCTCCAGTTTCGGTCTGAACATATTTCCTTTTTCACCATAAGCCTCAAAGAGCTGCCGAATGTCCCATCACATGCTAAGCATACACAGGGTTATAAAACTACTCAACGTAAGGAGAGGCTTATCTAAGCAAGAGGAATTAAGATGACACAGAGTAGTTTCACAGAAAGCTTCCTTCTGGATTTTACCTGAGGATATTTCTTTCTCCATGTTCTAAGGATTGTTCCCAAATGTCCTTCCTCAGATTCCACAAAAACAGTGATTTCAATCTGCTCAATCCAAAGAATGGTTTAAATCTGTGAGACAAATACACACATCATAAAGCACTTGCTCAGAAAGTTACTCTGCATCTTTTATCAGAAGATGTTTCCTTGCTCACCACAAGCCTCCGGGCATCACTAAATATCACTTCACAGGTTCTTCAAAGGCAGAATTTTGAAACGGGGCAAAATAGAGCAGGCATAAATTATGTGAAGTGAATGCACATATCAGAGAGAAGATTCTTGGAACGCTTCTTTCTCGATTTTATTTCAATATATTTCAATATTTGCCATACTCCTCAATGTGCTCAGAAATATCACCGTTTCGGTTACACAGGAAGAGTGTTTAAACACTGCCTTGTGAGAAAAGAGGTATAACTCCCTCAGCAGAATGCCTACATCACAAGTAGTTTCTCAGAAAGCTTCTATGCAGTATTTATCTTAAGATATCTCCTCTTTCATCGTAGGCCTGGATATGCTCCCAAATGTCCCTTCGCAGATCCGTGCATGACGGAGTTTCCAAACTGGTTAATATAAGAACAGTTTTAACTATGCGAGACGAATAGATATATCTAACAGGAAGCAGTATCACAGAAATATTCTTTCCAGTTTTTGTCTGAGGATATTTCCTTTTTCACCACAACCGTCCCTATACTTCCAAATGTCTCTTGGTAGCTTTTTCACCAAAAGGGATTCCAGAATCCTCTAAAAGAAGAAAGGTATATTTCTGTGAGTGGAATGCACACATCACAAAGCAGCTTCTCAGAAAGCTTCTCTCCAGTTTCTATCTGAAGACGTTTCCTTTCTCACCATGAGTCTCAATGTGCTCATGAGTATCCCTACTGAGAGTAAACAAAAACAGTGTTATGATACAGCTCAATGAAAAGAGAAGCTTAACTGTGTGAGCGGAATTCACGTGATGCAGAGCAGGTTCACAGAACGCTTCCTTCTGGTTTCTCTCTCAGGTTATTTCTTTTTCAGGGTATTCTAAAGAGCGTCTCCAAATGTCCTTTCTCAGATTCCACAAACACAGTGATTTCAAATGGCTCAATCAAAAGAATGATTTAACTCTTTGAGATGAATACAAACATCACCAAAGAGTTGCACAGAAGGCTTCTCTCCAATTTTCCTTGGGAGACATTACCTTCCTCCACACAGGTCTCTAGTTTCCACTTACTATCCCTTCGTAGAACACTCAGAGGCTGACTTTCAAACTGGGAAATGTAGAGTAAACTTTAATCCTGTGAAAAGAATGGGCATGTCCGACAGCAGTCTCTTCGAGTGCTTCTTTCTGTTTTTTACTGGACAACATTTCACTTTTTGCCATAGGCTTCAATGTGCTCTGAATATCACTCTTTTGGTTTTACAGGAACAGTGTTCAAACTGTGCCTTAAGAGAAGAACATTAAACTCCCTGAGTGGAATGCACACATCATCAAGCAGTTTCTCAGAAAGCTTCTCTCCAGTTTTTATCTGACTATATTTCCTATTTGACCATAGACCCGAATGTGATCCCAAATATCCCTTCGTGGATCCATCCATGAGGGAGCTTGCAAGTTGCGAAATGAAAAGGAAGCTTCATCTATGTGAGAAGAATAAACATAGCAAAAAGCAGATTCACAGAAAGCTTTTTTCCAGTTTTTATCTGAAGATATTTCCTTTTTCAACATAGTCCTGAGTGTGCTCCCGAAAGTCCCTTCGTGGATCCATCCATGACAGTTTTAAAGCTGTGTAATGTAAGGAAACCTTTATCTCTGTGAGATGATGACACATATCACAGTGTATTTTCCTAGAAAGCTTCATTGCAGTTTTTGTCTGAGGCTATTTCCCTTTTCACCATTAGCATCAACATGCTCCCGAATATCACTTGGTACCTGTTTCTCCAAAAGTGTTTCCCCGACGCTGTATGACAAGAGAGGTATAACATTGTGAGTGGAATGCACACGTCACAAAGCAGTTCCTCGAAAAGCTTCTCTCCAGTTTCGGTCTGAACATATTTCCTTTTTCACCATAAACCTCAAAGTGCTCCCGAATGTCCCATCACACGCTAAACATACACAGGGTTATAAAACTACTCAACATAAGGAGAGGATTAACTAAGCGAGAGGAACAAAGACGACAGAGAGAAGTTTCACAGAAAGCATCCTTCTGGATTTTACCTGAGGATATTTCTTTCTCCATGTACTAAGAATCGTTCCAAATGCCCTTCCTCAGATTCCACAAAAACAGTGATTTCAATCTGCTGAATCCAAAGAATGGTTTAAATCTATGAGACGAATACACACATCGCAAAGGAGTTTCTCAGAAAGTTACTCTGCAGGTTTCATCGGAAGATGTTTCCTTTCTCACCACAAGCCTCCGGGAGTCATTAAATATCCCTTCACAGATTCTTCAAAGACAGAATTTCGAAACTGGGCAACATAGAGTAAGCATAAATTCTGTGAAGTTAATGCACATATCAGAGAGCAGATTCTTGGAACGCTTCTTTCTTGATTTTATTTCAGTATATTTGACTATTTGCCGTAGTCCTCAGTGCGGTCTGAAATATCACTTCTTCCGTTACACAGGAAGAGTGTTTAACCACTGCCTTGTGAGAAAAGAGGTATGACTCCCTGAGCGGAATGCATACATGACAAAGTAGTTTCCAGAAAGCTTCTATAAAGTTTGTATCCGAAGATATCTCCTCTTTCACCGTAGGCCTGAATGTGCTCCCGAATGTCCCTTCACGGATGCGTGCATGACGGACTTTCCAAACTGCGTAATATAAGAAAGGTTTGAACTATGCGAGATGAATAGATATATCTGACACGACGCAGTTTCACAGAAATCTTTCTAGTTTTTCACTGAGATATTTCGTTTTTCACCATAGCCCTCCCTATAATACCGAATGTCTCTTGGCAGCTTTTTCTCCAAAAGGGATTCCGGAATCCTCTAGGAGAAGAATGATGTATTTCTATGAGTGTAATGCACACATCACAAAGCAGCTCTTCCGAAAGCTTCTCTCCAGTTTCTATCTGAAGACGTTTCCTTTCTCAGCATAACCCTCAAATCACTCCTGAATATCCCGTTGCAGTCTAAACAAAAACAGTGTTATGATACTGCTGAATGAAAAGAGAAGCTTAACTGTGTGAGTGGAATTCACGTGACACAGAGCAGGTACACAGAAAATTTCCTTCTGTTTTCTCTCTGAGGTTATGTCTTTTTCAGGATATTCTAAAGAGCATCTCCAAATGTCCTTTCTAAGATTCCACAGAAACAGTGATTTCAAACTGCTTAATCCAAAAAATGATATAACTCTTTGAGATGAACACAAGCATCACAAAAGTGTTGCGCAGAAAGCTTCACTCCAATGTCTGATGGGAGACGTTTCTTTGCTTGACAGAGGCCTCTGGTTGAAACTTACTATCCCTTTGCACAACCCTCAGAGGCCGACTTTCACACTCGGAAATGTAGAGTGAGCTTTAAACCTGTGAAAACAATGGGCATGTCAGAAAGCACTTTCTTCGAGTGCTTCTTTCTGTTTTTTATTGCACGACATTTCACTTTTGGACATAGCCTACAATGTGCTCCGAATATAACTCTTTTGGTTTTACAAACACAGTGTTCAAACAGTGCCTTATGAGAAGAACATTAAAACTCCCTGAGTGGAATGCACACATCACCAACCAGTTTCTCAGAAAGCTTCTCTCCAGGTTTTATCTGACTATGTTTCCTATTTGACCATAGGCCCAAATGTGATCCCAAATATCCCTTCGTGGATCCATCCACGAGGGAGATTCCAAGCTGGGTAATGTAAAGAAAGGTTCATCTATGTGAGAAGAATCAACATAGAAAAAAACAGATTCACAGAAATCTTCTTTCCAGTTTTTATCTGAAGATATTTCCTTTTTCACCATAGTCGCTCCTGAAAGTCCCTTCGTGGATCCGTCCATGACAGTTTTTAAGATGTGTAATATAAGGAAACCTTTATCTCTGTGAGATGATTACACATATCACAGAGTAGTTTCCTAGAAAGGTTCTTTCCAGGTTTTGTCTGAAGCTATTTCCCTTTTCATCATCGGCATCAACATGCTCCAAATATCACTTGGTATCTGTTTATCCAAAAGGGTTTCCCTGATGCTGTATGAGAAGAGAGGTATAACACTGGGAGGGGAATGCACACATCACAAAGCAGTTCCTCAGAAAGCTTCTCTCCATTTTCTTTCTGAACATATTTCCTTTTTCACCGTGAGCCTCAAAGTGCTCTGAAATGTCCCATCACACTCTAAACATACACAGGGTTATAAAACTACTCAACGTAACGAGAGGCTAAACTAAGTGAGAGGAATTAAGAGGACACAGAGTAGTTTCACAGAAAGCTTCCTTCTCGATTTTACCTGAGGATATCTCTTTCTCCATGTTCTGAGGATCGTTCCCAAATATCCTTCCTCAGATTCCACAAAAACAGTGAATTCAATCTGCTCAATCCAAAGAACGGTTTAAAACTATGAGACGAATACACACATTGCAAAGCAGTTGCTCAGAAAGTTACTCTGCAGGTTTCATTGCAAGATGTGTCCTTGCTCACCACGAGCCTCCTGCCGTCACTAAATATCCCTTCACAGATTCTTCAAAGACAGAATTTCGAAAATGGGCAACATAGAGTAAGCATAAATGCTGTGAAGTGATTGCACATATCAGAGAGCAGATTCTTGGAACGCCTCTTTCTCAATATTATTTCAGTATATTTCACTACTTGCCATAGTCCTCAATGCGCTCCGAAATATCACCTTTTCGGTTACTCAGGAACAGTGTTTAAACACTGCCTTGTGAGAAAAGAGGTATAACTCCCTGAGCAGAATGCATACATCACAAGTCGTTTCTCAGAAAGCTTCTATCCAGTTTTTATCTGAAAATATCTCCTCTTCCACCTTAGGCCTGAATGTGCTCCTGAATGTCCCTTCGTGGATTCGTGCATGATGGAGTTTCCAACCGGCATAATATAAGAAAGCTTTCAACTATGCGAGATGAGTAGATATATCTAACAAAAAGCAGTTTCACAGAAATCTTCTTTCCAGCTTTGTCTGCAGATATATCCTTTTTCACCATAGCTGCCCCTATACTCCCGAATGTTTCTTGGTACCTTTTTCTCCACAAGGTTTTCCGGAATCCTCTAGGAGAAGAAAGGTATATTTCTGTGAGTGGAATGCACACGTCACAAAGCAGCTCCTCAGAAAGCTTCTCTCCAGTTTCAATATGAAATCGTTTCCTTTCCCAACGTAATGCTCAAATCGCTCCTGAATATCCCTTCATAGTCTAAACAAAAATAGGGTTATGATACTGCTCAGTGAAAAGAGAAGCTTAAGTGTGTGAGTGCAATTCACGTGACACAGACCAGTTTCACAGAAAGCTTCTTACTGGCTTCTCTCCGATGTTATTTCTTTTTCAGGATATTCTAAAGAGCGTCTCATAATATCCTTTCTCAGATTTCACAGAAACAGTGATTTCAAACTGCTCAATCCAAAGAATGATTTAACTCTTTGAGTTGGATACAAACATCACAAAGAGAAGCGCAGAAAGTTTCTCTCCAATTTCGGTATGAACATATTTCCTTTTTCTCCTTAAGCCTCAAAGTGCTCCTGAACGTCCCAACGCACGCTAAACATACACCGGGTTATAAAACTACTCGATGTAAGTGTTTGGATACACGGAGGCAAGATGGTGCACTTCCGGGTTCTTCATCACCATCTTTTCCCATGCTCGCTAAAATGCAGCTGGCACCCAGAAGGTGTAGACCAACCGGGCATGCCCTAGGTGACTTCAATCCAAAGAGACCAATATTTACCTGGTAGCACCTACAGAACACCCCCAACACGCCCTTGCCCCGCCTATTCTCCTCCCACTCCTAGAAAAGCCGCTCCCTGTGAGCGTCTCGCACGGACTTCCCATTCCCCCATTCCTGTTGTGACTGCCTTAGGAAGTACGTCCGAGAGCTCCACGGGGCGACTCTCTTGGCCTCCTTTTGCCAGAGGCCGACAGACCTCTCCCTTCCAACCTTTTTCCCTGAAGCTAGGTGACCAAAAATAAAATTGCAGTTTTGCTCCTACACTTGCCTACTCACTGCTTCTGTTGTTCTCGCTCTGGTGGTCTTAGAAAAACAAATCAGTTGGTGCCAATCCCGGAGGAGACCCCTCCTCAGGGCCCCCAGAGTCTGGGGAGCCTCCTCCTCCTCCTTCCATAACATGGACGGACCAGGACCTGAGACCCACTTCCCTCACTCTCACGGCCTCTCTGGGGTAAGTGCCCTTGTCTCCTCTTTTCCTCCCTCGGCCAACAATCCTGCGCAGGTTGAAGGCCAACATTTGAGTCACCAAAGGGCTCGGGAGCCACCACGTGGCTCGGGAGACCCGTTCAGGATGGAGACGTCCACCTGAAGGTCATCTCCACCTTGACTCCAAGAGCCTCCAGTCTGTCTCTGCTGGTTCCAAAGGACGCTTTGAAGCCAGGCAGAGATCCACTTCCATTTCTATTGTGTCCACTGTGCAAGTAAAGAGAAAACCAATGAGAAACCCCCAGTCCACTTTTCCAAAGAGCACCCACTTAGGGTGCCTCCTAGCCAATTTAAAAACCTTACAGCTCGAACAAGACCTTAGGAGGAAGCGGTTAATTTTCCTTTCAACTGTGGCGTGGCCCCGATACAAACTGGACAATCAATATCAGTGGCCACCAGAGGGCACCCTAGACCACAATGTTCTGACCGACCTCAGCAATTTCTTCCAGCAGCTAGGCACGTTGTCTGAAATTACTTACATACAAGGATTTTGGGCCTTACGCTCTTGTCCAGACCTGTGTAGCCTGTGATCTTTGGCCCAAGTTATGCTAGCCAAGGACGCCGGCTCACAGGAACCCGAAAAAGAGTAGTCTTCATTCCTTTCTGTTCAGCCAGAGGACCTAGGGTTTCCCTCACTTCTGCCCTACACTTCTCCTCCTCCCTCCATCCAGACTCCTCCTTCCTCTTCCTTATCTACTAGTAATCCACTCGGTCCTGTACCTCCTTCGGGGCCCACAACTGGCTGTCTTGAGTCTCCTGTCTCTGCCTACACCCGCTCTAATTGCCCTGCTGATGCCCTCACTCCTGCCCCACACCCTCCTAGTGTTAACACCTTTACAAGAGGTAGCTGGTTCGGAGGGGGTAGTCAGAGTATATGTCCCTTTTTCACTGGCCGATCTTTCCAACATTGAGAAGTGTTTAGGTGATTTCTCAGCTAATCCTACCATATACATAAGAGAATTTAGATACCTTTTTCAGGCCTATGACTTAACTTGGCACGACCTCCAGGTTATTCTAACCTCCACCCTAAACCCTGAGGAGCAAGCGCGCATCCTAGTGGCTGACAGGCAACACGCCAACCAACTACATTTAAGTGATGCCGCCATCCCACTAGGGGAGCAAGCAGTCCCCTCGGCAGACCCAGACTGGAACTACCAAACAGGCCAGCCTGGGTGCTGTAGGCGAGACATAATGGTCTGGTGTTTGTTGGCTGGTATGCAAGCAGCCTCAAACAAAACTGTGAATTTTAACAAATTAAAAGAAATTGTTCAAAATCCAGAAGAAAATCCAGCCGCATTCTTAAATAGGCTGCCTGAGTTTCTAACACAATATACCCGGTTAGATACGGCCTCCCCCACAGGGGCCACCATTTTGGCGTCTTATTTCATTTCTCAATCAGCTCCTGATATTCGTAAAAAACTTCGAAAGGTAGAGGATGGTCCTCAGGCACCAATACAAGACCTGGATAAATTAGCCTTTAAGGACTATAACTCCAGAGAGGAGACGGCTGAAGCACAGGGACAGGCTCACCTTAAACAGAAAGCACAGCTCCTAGCAGCGGCTTTACAGCCCAGTCATAACCCCAGGCCAGAGAGCACACACCCCGCAGACTCCAAGGCTACAAAAGGAGCCTGCTATAAGTGCGTCAAGGCAGGACACTATGCCAACAGGTGTCCGCAAGGTCCCCTAGCCCCAACGCAGCCTTGCTATAAGTGCAAGGCATCAGGACACTGGGCCAGTGAATGTTCTAACCCTCATCCACCAGCAACACCCTGCCCTGCTTGCCAACAGGGAGGACACTGGAAGTCTGATTGCCCCACCTTGAGAACAGGTGCCATGTCTCCACGTGACTCCCTTTCCCAGGATCCTGGGAGCTTCTTCCAGCTCCTACATCTGGACGAGGACAACGGAGGGTGCTGAGACTCGGGGACCACCATCACCCTAGCCAAGTCGCGGGTAACTCTCCTGGTAGTGAGTAAGACAATTAATTTTTTCATAGATAGCAGGGCTACCTATTCTGTTTTGCCGTCCTTCTCTGGACCTAGCCTTCCATCGAATATCTCTGTAGTAGGAGTAGACGGAAAGCCATCCACTCCATGAAAAACTCCACTCCATAATTGCTGCCTGGCCAACAACTACGTTGCGCATCCGTTCCTCATTATACCCTCATGCCCTACCCCCTTACTAGGCCGAGACATCCTGAGCACCTTAAAGGCCTCCATATACATTCCTACCAATCCATCCACTCCCCTTCAACCTCCCCATGACCTGTTGCTCATGCTTTGTGCAGGCGCACACGATCCTCCTATGTCGCCCCCACCCCCCATCTTCCCTATTTCTGTACACCCTCAAGTGTGGGACACTTCCACCCTGGTCATAGCTGCCCACCACCCATCAGTTCTTGTCAAGCTCAAAGATCCCACTCATTTCCCAAACTGCCCCCAATTCTCTCTCTCTCTGACACATCTACAAGGTTTAAAGCCAATTATCACGCGACTACTTAGCCAACATATTCTTGTCCGCACATATTCCCCTGTAACACTCCAATACTTCCAGTTAAGAAGGCAGACGGGACGTATAGGTTAGTACAGGATCTTCGGCTAGCCAACGAGGTTATCCATCCAATGCACCCTGTAGTTCTCAACCCTTACACCCTTCTGTCCCATATCCCCACCAATTCTACTTATTTTACTGTGCTAGACCTTAAGGATGCTTCCTTTACCATACCCCTACACACAGACTGCCAGTTCCTTTTTACTTTCACATGGGAGGACCCAGACACACATATCTCCACTCAACTGATGCGCACAGTCCTCCCACAAGGGTTCCGGGACAGCCCCCATTTCTTTGGTCAGGCCTTAGCAAAAGACCTTGCCTCCTGCCCTCTCACTAATAGCAAAGTTCTGCAGCATGTAGATGATCTCCTAATCTGTAGCCCTACCAAACAAGACTCTCTTCTAGACACTGCAACTCTCCTCAACCATTTAGGCTCATTAGGTTATAGAGTATCTAAACACAAGGCCCAAATTTCTTGCCAAACCGTCATATACTTAGGAATTGAAATCACCCCAACAACCCGGCCACTAACTACTGACGGCATGGCCCTAATACGTAACCTTCTTCCCCCTCAAAATGCAAAAGAAATTCAATCCTTCCTAGGTCTAATAGGCTTCTTCAGACATTGGATCCCCAATTTTGGAATCTTAGCCAAACCTTCTTACGCCGCAGTTAAAAAAACCCCACATGGGCCTTTGTCCAACCCCAAGTTAATCTCGACTCATTTCACCCACTTAAAAGCTTGCCTTCTCTCACACCTCACTCTCTCACTGCCTGATTTCCAGCGTCCCTTCCAACACTTTACAGATGAAAGGCAGAAAGTGGCAGTTGGTCTTTTAGACCAGCCTGTCGGCAGCACCCACCGCCCTGTGGCCTATGTATCCAAACAACTAGACCCAACTGTACAAGACTGGCAAACCTGTCTGTGTGCGTTAGCAGCGGCAGCCTGCCTGACCCAGGAAGCCAAAAAGCTCATTAGAGGCAGTAACCTAACAGTCCTCTCCACACACCGTCTTCAGGATCTCATCTCTCATAAAAGTATTAGCCACTTAACTACATCCTGGCTCCAACTTTTCCATCTCCTATTCATAGAAGACCCCACTGTTACTTTAGAAGTTTGCTCCTCTCTAAATCCAGCCACTTTACTGCCAGACCCTCTTAAACCACCCCATACTAAATATTCTTGTCCTGAGGTTCTGGAGGCTCAAACCCCCAGCCACCTATACTTGCATGACCGGCCCCTTCAGAATGCACAACTAACCCTATTTGTGGATGGCAGCTCCTTTATCAACCCTCAAGGAAACAGACAGGCAGGATATGCAGTAGTTACGTCCTCTGCAGTTTTAGAGGCAAAACCCCTACCACAAGAGGCCACATCGCAGCAGGCAGAACTCACTGCACTAACCAAGGCACTCCTACTATCAAAAGGAAAAACAGTAAACATATACACAGATTCTAAATATGCTTTTCTCATCGCACACACCCATTCAGTCATCTGGAAAGAGAGAGGGTTTTTAACCACCGGCGCTACCCATATTATTAACAAAAACCAAATACTCAAACTACTAGATGCACTGTCGGCACCTTCCAAGGTAGCCATCATACATTGTAAAGGGCACCAAACTTCATCTAACCCAGTAACAGCTGGCAACAATTTCGCTGATGTCACTGCCAAGTCAGCCGCCGGATTTTCCATGCCTAAGCCTCCTTCTGTCTGTTTTCTCTCCCCCCAGTATGCCCCTGATTACACTCAGGAAGAAAAGGCTAAGCTATTACAAAATCCAACAGCCAAACTAACTACAGGGACTGGATATATATTAATAACAAATTAGTCATTCCTGAAACACAACTCCATGCCATTCTAACAGACATACATAATTCTTCACATATAGGACCCAAAGCCTCATACAATTTTCTAAATCTCCTCCTCCACTGTCCAACACTACAAAAACACTTACATACAATCAACCAGCAGTGCTCTACCTGCCTAAAGGCAAATCCTCAAGGCGCATTGTGTAATCCCCATCCCAGCCATCAACTCAGAGGACACCAACCAGGTGAAGATTGGCAAATTGATTTCACACATATGCCAAGACATAAAAAATTCAAATACCTCTTAACCCTTGTGGACACCTTTTCAGGGTGGATAGAGGCCTATCCTACCACAGGAGAAACCACTAGCATTGTTGCCTCTATACTCACTGAACATACTATCCCTAGGTTTGGCCTCCCAGTCTCTCTTCAATCCGACAACAGTCCCGCATTCATCTCTAAGGTAGTCCAACAGGTGGCAGCCCTCCTGAACATCACCTGGAAACTCCACATCCCTTATAGGCCTCAGTCTTCTAGTAAGGTGGAAAAGGCTAATAGACTCATCAAACAACAGCTCACCAAACTCTCAATTGAAACCCGGCAGTCGTGGGTAACTCTCCTTCCCTTAGCCCTGACCCGGCTGCAGGGAGCACTTCGAAGCCCAACAGGCCTCAGTCTGTTCAAATTAGTCTACGGGCGGCCCCTTACCCTTCAGCAAATACCTTCCCTGCCCGCCCCTTTGGCGAACTACCTCCCATATCTCACTCTTCTCAGACAACTCCTATAACAACACGCTGAGTTAGCACACCCTCCTCCAACAGACGCCTACAACCCACATCTCTCCCTGAGTCCCAGAGACCAAGTATACATAACAGATATCCAAGCCAAAGACTTACAGCCCAGGTGGAAAGGCCCATACAATGTCCTCCTGTTTACACATAAAGCAGCAAAACTCCTAGGACACATGCGTTGGATTCGTATTTCCCAGCTAAAAAGGGCCCCCACCGAGAACAATCAGTGGATATCAGTTCAACTTTCCCCCACTCACCTCAAACTTACAAAACTTCCTTGAATATCTCATGCTCCCTGACCCCTGGCGCTTAGCTCGCTTTCTCACCATCCTCTACACAAACCTATCAGACTTTCAATACATAACCCCAGACCCATATCTAGCTCCAGACAATAGTCCATAGCAGTGGTTCTCCTGTCTCCTAACCTTCATCGAACATCTTCAGTGACAAGGGACACTCTGCGACTACACTGCAAATGAAGTCTCATTTTATACTTTTATTGCCGTCTCACTCATACACTCAGACCTTTGCTAGTCCGCCTACTGTATGGCAATTTTTTTTTTCAGCACTGAAACTTGGTCACAAGACAGCCGAACACACTCAGTAGTACATAGTTTGCCAGTTGTCTTCCTTAAGGCTGTCAAACTTCTCTCCAGACAATAGAGACACCTTCTCATTGCTCACACTTATCCGCCAAGGGCTAAACTTAACCTACACTGTGAATATAACCAATCTCTCCCATTGCTTCCTCTGTGAGGCTTTAGAAGCTCCCCCCCCCCCCCCCCAGTGGCAGCCCTGTGCCCCTGGTCTTCAACACAACTGGTCAAACATCCCACAATTAACTCACACTCTAGGCGCCACTATACCAAAATCCAAATAGCCCAATCCTTCCTTTTTGTTATTCAACCCCAAATTCATCCTGGGGTAATCATACTCAGGTGCCCAATGGAGGCCAAACATCCCCCATTGAAGGCTGTTTCTGGTGCAAGGGGTCCTTTTCTAAAACCTTTAAAAAAACTGTCACAACTCAATCTCCATCTCTCTGTGTCCCAGTATCCTTAGTGCCCAGCCTCACCCTGTATAGCAAGGCTGAACTAGTCGAACTGACACTGCAGCTACACCCTCCTATCAATCGCTTACAAAAACGGGCTGTTTTCCTCCCTCTAGTTATTGGAATCAGCTGAAAGCCTGGCCTCCCTGCAGCGCCGAACTACCTCAATAGCCGAAGTAGCTGCCCAAAACAGGCGAGCCCTAGACTTGCTCACAGCTGAAAAAGGAGGCACTTGTCTCTTCCTTGGAGAAGAGTGCTGCTATTATGTTAGCGAGTCCGGCCTAGTAGACACTAACATTCAAACCCTCAATAAAATAAAAAACTGAAATACAGAACCTGAATACCCCAACCTTCCTGGGACCTTCCTTCTTGGGTTTTGCCCATATTCCAACAAATGCTTCCAATCCTCATTCCTATACTAATACTGTGCCTTATTTTATTCTTCATCCATACGTCCAATTACCAACCATAGGCCCTGACCTTAACGGTGCCCCTTAACAGCAGGAGGTAGCCAGACAGACCATGGCGCCCCTTATCACTATTATCAATAAAAGTTTGGACTGTTTGGACAAACAGAGATAAGATGGCGCACTTCCCGGTTCTTCATCACTAACTTGTCCCATGCATGCAAAAATGCAGCCAGCGCCCAGGAAGGTGCAGACCAACCGGGCATGCGCCAGGTGACGTCAATCCGAAGAGACCGAGATTTACCTGGTCGCACCTACGGAACCCCCCCGCAAGCCCATGCCCCGCCTATTGCCCTCCCACTCCTAGAAAAGCCGTTGTCTGTGTGCGTCTCTGGCGGGCTTCCAAGCCCCCCACTCCTGTCGGGAGTGCATTAGGAATTCCGTCCAAGAGCTCTAGGGGCCACTCTCTTGGCCTCCTTTGCTGGAAGCTGACAGACCTCTCCCTACCCACCTTCTTCCCTGAAGCTAGGTGACCAAAAATAAATTTTCAGTTTTGTTCCTACCCTTGCATACTCCCTGGTACTTTTGTGCTCGCTCTGGTGGTCTTAGAAAAACAAATCAGAAAGAAGAGGCTTAACTAAGTGAGAGAAATTAAACCTACACATAGTAGTTTCACAGAAAGCTTCCTTCTGGATTTTACCTGAGGATGTTTCTTTCTCCATGTTCTAAGGATCATTTCCAAATTTTCTTCCTCAAATTCCACAAAAACAGTGATTTCAAACTGCTCAATCTAAAGAACGGTTTAAATCTATGAAACAAATACACACATCGCAAAGGAGTTGCTCAGAAAGTTACTCGGCAGGTTTCATCGGAAGATGTTTCCTTGCTCACCAGAAGCCTCCGGGCGTCACTAAATACCCCTTCACAGATTCTTCAAAGGCATAATTTCGAAACTGGGCAACATACAGTAAGCATAAATTCTGTGAAGTGAATGCACATATCGGAGAGCAGATTCTTGGAACGCTTCTTTCTCGATTTTATTTCAGTATATTTCACTATTCGCCGTAGTCCTCAATGCTCTCCGAAGTATCACTTTTTCGGTTTCGCAGGAACAGTGTTGAAACACTGCCTTGTGATAAAAGAGGTATAACTCCCTGAGTGGAATGCATGCATCACAAAATAGTTTCCAGAAAGCTTCTATCCAGTTTTTATCTGAAGATATCTCCTCTTTCACCATAGGCCTGAATGTGCTCAAAAATGTCCCTTCACGGATTTGTGCATGACGGAGTTTCCAAACTGCGTAATATAAGAAAGGTTTGAACTATGTGAGATGAATAGATATATCTAACACAAAGCAGTTTCACAAAAATTTTCTCTCCAGTTTTTTCTGAGGATATGTCCTTTTTCACCATAGCTGTCCCTGTACTCCCAAATATCTCTTAGTAGCTTTTTCACCAAAAGGGATTCCAGAATCCTCTATGAGAAGAAAGGTATATTTCTGTGAGTGGAATGAACACATCACAAAGCAGCTCCTCAGAAAGCTCCTCCCCCGTTTGAATCTGAAGACGTTTCCTTTCTCACCGTGAGTACAAAAGCGCTCCTGAATATCCCTTTCACAGACTAAACAAAAACAGTGTTATGATACTACTCAATGCAAAGAGAAGCTTAAGTGTGTGAGCCGAATTCACTTGACACAGAGCAATTTCACCGAAAGCTTCCTTCTCGTTTCTCTCTGAGGTTATTTCTTTTTCAGTATATTCTAAAGAGCGTTTCCAAATGTCCTTTGTCAGATTCCACAGAGACAGTGATTTCAAACTGCTCAGTCCAAAGAATGATTTGACTCTACGAGACGAACACAAACATCACAAAAGAGTTGCACAGAAAACTTCTCTCCAATTTTCGATGGAAGACATTTCCTTGATTGACACAGGCCTCCAGTTGCCACTTACTATCCCTTCGCAGAACCCTTAAAGACCAACTTTCAAACTGGGAAATGTAGAGTAAGCTTTAACCCTGTGAAAAGAATGGACATGTCAGAGAGCAGTTTCTTTGAGTACTTCTCTCTGCTTTTTATTGGACGAGATTTCACTTTTTGCCATAGTCTTCAATGTGCTCCGAATATCACTCTTTTGATTTTACTGGAACAGTGTTCAAACTGTGCCTCATGAGAAGAAATTGATAACTCCCTGAGTGGAATGCACACACACCAAGCAATTTCTCTGAAAGATTCTCTCCAGTTTTTATCTGACTATATTTCCTATTTCACCATAGACCCAGATGTGATCTCAAATATCCCTTCGTGGATCTATCCACGAGGGAATTTCCAAGCTGGGTAATGGAAAGAAAGCTTCATCTATGTGAGATGAATAAACATAGCAAAATGCATATTCACAGAAACTTCTTTCCAGTTTTTATGTGAAGATATTTCCTTTTTCGCCATAGTCTTGAATGTGCTCCCGAAGGTCCCTTCGTGGATTCGTCCATCACAGTTTCCAAGCTGCGTAATGAAAAGAAAGCTTTATCTATGTGAGATTATTACACATACCACAGAGCAGTTTCATAGAAAACTTCTTTCCAGTTTTTGTCTGAGGCTGTTTCCCTTTTCACCATCGGCATTAACATTCTCTGGAATATCCCTTGGTACCTGTTTCTCCAAAAGAGTTTCCCCGACGCTGTATTCCACTGTGAGTGGAATGCACACGTCACAAAGCAGTTCCTCGGAAAACTTCTCTCCAGTTTTGGTCTGAACATATTTCTTTTTTCACCATAAACCTCAAAGGGCTCCCGAATATCCCATGACACACTAAACACACACAGGGTTAGAAAACTGCTCAATGAAAAGAGAGGCTTAACTGAGTGAGAGGAATGAAGACGACACAGACCAGTTTCACAGAAAGCTTCCTTCTGGATCTTTCCTGTGGATATTTCTTTCTCCATATTCTAAGGACTGTTTCCAAATGTCATTCCTCCGATGCCACAAAAACCGCGATTTCAAGCTGCTCAATCCAAAGAATGGTTTAACCCTTCAGTTTCTATCTGAAGACATTACATTTCTCAATGTAAGCCTCAAAGTGCTCCTGAATACCCCTTCACAGAACAAACAAAAACAGTGTTTTGATACTAGTCAATGAAAAGAGGAGCTTAACTGTGTGAGTGGAATTCACGTGACACACAGCAGTTTCACAGAAAGTTTCCTTCTGGTTTCTCTCTGAGGTTATTTCTTTTTCAGGATATTCTAAAGTGCATTTCCAAATGTCCTTTCTCAGATTCCACAGAAACAGTGATTTCAAACTGCTCAATCCAAAGAATGATTTAACTCTTTGAGATGAATACAAACATCACAAAATAGTTTCACAGAAAGCTTCTCTCCAATTTTCGATGGAAGACATTTCCTTGCTCGACACAGGCCTCCGGTTGTCACTTACTATCCATTTGCAGAATGCTTAAAGACCGACTTTCAAACTGGAAAATGTGGAGTCAGCTCAAAGCCCGTGAAAAGAATGGACATGTCAGTGAGCAATATCTTCGAGTGATTCTTTCTGTTTTTTATTGGATGACATTTCACTTTTTGCCATAATCTTCAATGTGCTCGGAATATCACTCTTTTGGGTTTACAGGAACAGTCTTCAAACTGTGCCGTACGAGAAGAATGTATAACTCCCTGAGTGGAATGCACACATCATCAAGTAGTTTCTCAGAAAGCTTCTCTCCAGTTTTTATCTGACTATAGTTCCCATTTGACCATAGGCCTAAATGTGGTCCCAAATGTCCCTTCGTGGATCCATCCATGAGGGAGTTTCCAAGCTGCATAATGTAAAGAAAGCTTCGTCTATCTGAGATGAATAAACATAGCAAAAAGCAGATTCACAGAAAGCTTCTTTCCATTTTTTATCTGAAGATATATCCTTTTTCACCATAGTCCTGAATGAGCTCCTGAAGGTTCCTTCGTGCATCCGTCCATGACAGATTCCAAGCTGTGTAATGTAAAGAAAGCTTTATCTATGTGAGATGGTTACACATATCACAGAATACTTTCCTAGAAAGCTTCTTTCCAGTTTTTGTCTGAGGCTATTTCCCTTTTCACCATCGGCATAAACATGCTCCTGGATATCACTTGGTACCTGTTTCTCCAAAAGAGTTTCCCCAACACTGTATGAGAAGAGAGGTGTAACACTGTGAGTGGAATGCACACGTCACAAAGCAGTTACTCGGAAAGCTTCTCTCCAGTTGCAGTCTGAACATATTTCCTTTCTCATGTAAGAATCAAAGTGCTCCCGAATATCCCATCACACGCTAAGCATACACAGGGTTAGAAAACTACTCAATGAAAGGGGAGGCTTAATTGAGCAAAAGGAATTAAGATGACATGGAGCAGTTTCACAGAAAGCTTCCTTCAGGCTTTTACCTGCGTATATTTCTTTCTCCACATTCTAAGGATCATTGCCAAATATCCTATTTCTGATTTGACAAAAACAGTGATTTCAAGCTGCTCAATCCAAAGAATGGTTTAATTCTATGAGACGAATACACACATAACAAAGCAGTTGCTCTGAAAGTTTCTCTGCAGGTTTCATTGGAACACGTTTCCATGCTCACCACAAGCCTCTGGGAGTCACTAAATATCCTTTCACAGATTTATCAAGGACAGAGTTTTGAAACTGGGCAACGTAGAGTAAGCATTAATGCTTTGAAGTGAATGCACATATCACAGAGCAGATTCATGGAATGCTTCTTCCTCGATTTCATTTCAGTATATCTCACTATTTGCCAGAGTCCTCAATGAGGTCCGAAATATCACTATTTCGGTTTCACAGGAACAGTTTTCAAGCACTGCATTGGGGAATGGAGGTATAACCCCCTGAGTGGAATGAATCCATCTGAAAGTAGTTTCTCAGAAAGTTTCTATCCAGTTTTTATGTGAATATATCTCCTCTTTCACCATAGGCCTTAATGTGCTCCCTAATGTCCCTTCACGTATCCGTGCATGACGGAGTTTCCATACTGCGTAATATAAGAAAAGTGTTAACTATGCGAGATGCATAAATATATCTAACACAAAGCAGTTTCATAGAAATCTTCTTTCCAGTTTTTGTTCGGGGACATTTCCTTTTTCTCCAGAACCATCCCTATACTCCTGAATGTCTCGTGGTAGCTTTTGTCTGCAAAAGGGATTCCGGAATCCTCTCTGAGAAGAAAGGTATATTTCTATGACTGGAATGCACATGTCACAAAGCAGCTCCTCAGAAAGGTTCTCTCCAGTTTCTACCTGAAGACATTTCCCTTCTCACTGTAAGCCTCAAAGCGCTCCAGAATATCCCTTCGCAGACTAAACAAAAACAGTGTTATGACACTGCGCAATGAACAGAGAAACTTAACTGTGTGAGTGGAATTCACGTGACAGAGCAGTTTCACCGAATGCTTCCTTCTGGTCTCTCTGAGGTTACTTGTCTTTCAGGATATTCTAAAGAGTGTTTCCAAATGTCCTTTCTCAGATTCCACAGACAGTGATTTCAAACTGTTGAATCCAAAGAATGATTTAACTCTATGAGATGAATGCCCGTTTCACAAAAGAGTTGCGCAGAAAGCTTCTCTCCAATTTTCGATGGAAGATATTTCCTTGCTTGTCACAGGCCTCCGGTTGCCACTTACTATCCCTTCGCAGTATCCTCAAAGACCAACATTCAAACTGGGAAATATAGCGTAAGTTTAACCCTCTGAAAAGAATGGGCAGGTCATTGAGCAGTTTCATCAGGTGCTTCTTTCTGCTTTTTATTGGACAACGTTTCACTTTTTGCCATAGTCTTTAATGTGCTCTGAATATCACTCATTTGGTTTTAGAGGAACAGTGTTCTAACTGTGCCTTATGAGAAGAAAGTTATAACTCCCTGAGTGGAATGCACCAATCACCAAGCACTTTCTCAGAAAGCTTCTCTCCAGTTTTTATCGGACTATATTTTCTATTTCACCAGAGGCACGATTGTGATCCCACATATCCCTTCACAGATCCATCCATGAGGGAGTTTCCAAGCTGCGTAATGTAAAGAAAGCTTCGTCTATGTGAGATGAATAATCACAGCAAACGGAGAATCACAGAAAGCTTCTTTCCAGTTTTTATCTGAAGTTATTTCCTTTTTCACCATAGTCATCAATGTGCTCCCAAAGGTCCTTTTGTGGATCCGTCCATGACACTTTCCAAGCTGTGTAGTGAAAAGAAAGCTTTATCTATGTGGGATGAGTACACATATTACAGAGTAGTTTCCTAGAACTCTTCTTTCCAGTTTTTGACTGAGGCTATTTGTCTTTTCACCATCAGCATCAACATGCTCCCGAATATCGCTTGCTACCTGTTTCTCCAAAAGTGTATCCCCGATGCCGTTTGAGTAGAGAGGTACAACACTGTGAGTGGAATGCACAAGTTGCAAAGAAGTTCCTCGGAAAGCTTCTCTCCAGTTAAGGTCTGAACATATTTCTTTTTCACTGTAAGCCTCAAAGTGCTTCTGAATATACAACACAAGTTAAACATACACAGGGTTAGAAAACTGCTCAATGAAAACTGAGGCTTAACTGAACGAGAGGAATTCAGACGACACAGAGCAGTTTCACAAAAAGCTTCCTTCTGGATTTTACCTGAGGATATTTCTTTCTCCATATTCGAAGGATCCTTCCCAAATGTCCTTCCTCAGATTCCACAGAAACAGTGATTTCAAGCAGCTCAATCCAAGAAATGGTTTAACTCTAAGAGACGAATACACATATTGCCAAGCAGTTGCTCACAAAGTTTCTCTGCAGCTTTCATCGGAAGACGTTTCCTTGCTCATCAAAAGCCTCCAGCTGTCACTAAATATCCATTCACAGATTCTTCAAAGACAGAGTTTCGAAACTGGGCATCATAGAGTAAACGTTAAGTAAGCATACTTATTAACATAGAGTAAGCATAACTTTGTGAAGTGAATGCACATATCAGAACAGATTCTTGGAACGCTTCTTCTTCGATTGTATTTCAGTATATTTCACTATTTGGCATAGTCCTCAACACGCTCCCAAGTATCAGTTTTTTGGTTTCACAGGAACAGTATTCAAACGCTGCCTTGTGAGAAAAAAGGTATAACTCCCTGAGCTGAATGCATACATCACAAAGTAGTTTCTCAGGAATCTTCTATCCAGTTTTTATCTGAAGATATCTGATCTTTCAACATAGGTCTGTATGTGCTCTACAAAGTCCCTTTGCGGATCTGCTCATGATGGAGTTTCCAAACTGTGAAGTATAAATAAAGTTCTAACTATGTGAGATAAATAAATATATCTAACAAAAAGCAGTTTCACAGAAATCTTCTTTCCAGTTTTTCTCTGAGGACATTTGATTTTCACCAGTCATCCCTACACTCATGAATGTCTCTTGGTAGCTTTTTCTCCAAAAGGGATTCCAGAATCCTATAGGAGAAGAAAGGTATATTTCTTTGAGTGGAATGCACACGTCACAAAGCAGCTCCTCAGAAAGCTTCTCTCCAGTTTCTATCTGAAGACGTTTCCTTTCTCAATGTAAGCCTCAAAGCGCTCCTGAATATCCTTTTGCAGACTAAACAAAAACAGGATATGATACTTCTCAATGGAAACAGAAGCTTAATTGTGTGAGTGGCCTTCACGTGACACAGAGCAGTTTCACTGAAACCTTCTGTTTTCTTTCTCTCTGGGGTTATTTCTTTTTCAGGATATTCTAAAGAGCGTCTCCAAATGTCCTTTCTCAGATTCCACAGAAACAGTGATTTCAAACTGCTCAATCCAAAGAACGATTTAATTCTTTGAGTTGAATACAAACATCACAAAAGAGTTGTGCAGAAAGCTTCTCTCCAGTTTTTGATGGGAGACATTTCCTTGCTCGACACAGGCCTCCGGTTGCCACTTACTATCCCTTCACTGAATCCTCAGAGGCCAACTTTCAACCTAAGATATGTAGAGTAAGCTTTAGCCCTGTGAAAAAAATGGGCATGTCAGAGAGCAGTTTCTTCGAGCGCTTCTTTCTGTTTTTTATTGGATGACATTTCACTTTTTGCCATAGTCTTCAATGTGCTCGGAATATCACTCTTTTGGTTTTACAGTAACAGTGTTCTAACTGTGCCTTATGAGAAGAAAGTTATAACTCCCTGAGTGGAATGCACACATCACCAAGCAGTTTCTCAGAAAGCTTCTCTCCAGTTTTTATCTGACTATATTTCCTATTTGACCATAGGCCCAAATGTGATCCCAATTATCCCTTCATGAATCCATCCAAGAGGGAGTTTCCAAGCTGTGAAATGTAAAGAAAGCTTCATCTATCTGAGATGAATAAACATAGCAAAAAGCAGATTCACAGAAAGCTTCTTTCCATTTTTTATCTGAAGATATTTCCTTTTTCACCATTGTCCTGAATGAGCTCCTGAAGGTCCTTTGTACATCCGTCGATGACAGTTTCCAAGCTGTGTAATGTAAAGAATGATGTGAGATGATTACACATATCACAGAATAGTTTCCTAGAAAGATTCTTTCCAGTTTTTGTCTGAGGCTATTTCCCTTTTCACCATCGGCATCAACATGCTCCCGAATATCACTTGGAACCTGTTTCTCCAAAAGGGTTGCCCTGACGCTGTATGAGAAGAGAGGTATAATACTGTGAGTGGAATGCACACGTCACAAAGCAGTTACTCGGAAAGCTTCTCTCCAGTTGCAGTCTGAACATATTTCCTTTTTCACGTAAGAATCAAAGTGCTCCCGAATATCCCATCACATGCTAAGCATACACAGGGTTAGAAAACTGCTCAATGAAAGGAGAAGCTTAATTGAGTTAGAAAGCTTCTTTCCAATTTTTGTCTGAGGCTATTTCACTTCTCACCATCTGCATCAACATGCTCCCAAATATCACTTAGTGCCTGTTTCTCCAAAAGGGTTTCCTCAACGCATTTTAACTATTTGAGATGTACAAATATATCTAACACAAAGCAGTTTCACAGAAATCTTCTTTCTAGTTTTTGTCTGAGGTTATTTCCTTTTTCACTATGCGAGATAAATAAATATATCTAACACAAAGCAGGTTCACAGAAAACTGGATAGAAGATTTCTGGGAACCTACTTTGTGATGTATGCATTCCACTCAGGGAGTTATACGTCTTTTCTCACAAGGCAGCTTTTGAACACTGTTCCTGTGAAACCGCAAAAGTGATATTTCAGAGCACATTGAGGACTATGGGGAAGAGTGAAATATGCTGAAATAAAATCGAAGAAGAAGGGTTCCAAGAATCTGCTCTCTGATATGTGCATTCATTTCACAGAATTAATGCTTACTCTATGCTGCCCAGTTTCCAAACTCTGTCTTTGAAGGATATCTGAAGGGATTTTTAGTGATGCCTGGAGGCTTGTGGTGAGCAAGGAATCGTCTTCCAATGAAACCTGCAGAGAAACTTTCTGAGCAACTGCTTGGTGATGTCTGTATTCGTCTCATAGAGTGAAACCATTCTTTGGATTGAGCAGCTTGAAATCACTGTTTTTGTGCCATCTGAGGGAGGACACTTGGGAACGATCCTTAGAATATGGAGAAAGAAATATCCTCAGGTAAAATCCAGAAGGAAGCTTTCTGTGAAACTGCTCTGTGTCATCATAATTCCTCTCACTCAGATAAGCCTCTGTTTTCATTGAGTAGTTTTCTAACCCTGTGTGTGTTTACCATGCGATGAGAAGTTCGGAAGCACTTTGAGGCTTACAGTGAAAAAGGAAATATATGGAGACCGAAACTGGAGAGAAGCTTTCTGAGGAACTGCTTTGTGGCCTGTGCATTCCACTCACAGTGTTATACCTCCCTTCTCATATAGCATCGGGAAAACCCATTTTGAGAAACAGGTATCAAGTGATATTCGGCAGCATGTATATGCTGATGGTGAAAGGGGAAATAGGCTCAGACAAAAACTGGAAAGAAGCTTTCTAGGAAAATACTCTGTGATATGTGTAATCATCTCACTTAGATAAAGCATTCTTTACATTATGCAGCTTGGAAACTGTCATGGACGGATCCACGAAGGGACCTTCGGGAGCACATTCAGGACTAGTGTGAAAAAGGAAATATCTTCAGATAAAAACTGAAAGAAGCTTTCTGTGAGTCTGCTTTTTGCTATGTTTATTCATCTCATTTAGATGTAGCTTTCTTTACATTACGCAGCTTGGAATCTCCCTTGTGGATGGATCCACGAAGGGACATTTGGGATCGCATTCAGGCCTATGGTAAAAGAGGAAATATAGTCAGATAAAAACTAGAGATAAGCTTTCTGAGAAACTGCTGTGGATGTGGGCATTCAAAGCAGGGAGTCATAACTTTCTTCTCCTAAGGCACAGTTTGAACACTGTTACTGTAAAACGAAAAGAGTGATATTCGGAGCACATTGAAGACTATGGAAAAAAGTGAAATGTCATCCAATAAAAAACAGAAAGAAGCACTCGAAGAAACTGCTCTCTGACACCTCCATTCTTTTCACAGGGTTACAGCTTACTGTACATTTCCCAGTTTGAAAGTCGTTCTTTGAGGGTTCTGTGAAGGGATAGTAATTGGCAACTGGAGGCCAGTGTCGAGCAAGGAAGTGTCTTCCATCGAATATTGGTGTGAAGCTATCTGCGCAACACTTTTGTGATGTTTGTATTCATCTCATAGAGTTAAATCATTCTTTGGATTGAGCAGTTTGAAATCACTGTTTCTGTGGAATCTGAGAAAGGACATTTGGAAACGCTCTTTAGAATATCCTGAAAAAGAAATAACCTCACAGAGAAACCAGAAGGAAGCTTTCTGTGAAACTGCTCTGTGTCTCGTGAATTCCGCTCACACAGTTAAGCTTCTCTTTTCATTGAACAGTATCATAACACTGTTTTTGTTTAGTCTGTGAAGCGATATTCAGGACTGATGTGAGGCTTACGGTGAGAAAGGAAAAGTCTCCAGATAGAAACTGGAGAGAAGCTTTCCGAGGAGCTGCTCTGTGACGTGTGCATTCCACTCCCAGAAATATACCTTTGTTCTAGAGGATTCCAGAATCCCTTTTGGAGAAAAAGCTACCAAGAGACATTCGGGACTATAGGGAAGGCTGTGGAGAAAAAGAAATATCCTTGGACAAAAACTGGAAAGAAGACTTGTGTGAAACTGCTTTGTGTTAGATATACTTGTACATCTCTCCTAGTTAAAACTTTTCTTATATTACGCAGTCTGGAACCTCCGTCATGTACAGATTGGCAAAGAAACATTCGGGAGCACATTCAGGACTATGGTGAAAGAGGAGATATCTTCAGATAAAAGTGGATAGAAGCTTTGTGAGAAACTACTTTGTGATATATGCGTTCCACTCAGGGAATTATACCTCTTTTCTCTCAAGGCAGCTTTTGAATACTTTTCATGTGAAACCGAAAAATTGATATTTCAGAGCGCATTGAGGACTATGGCAAATACTGAAACATATTAAATAAAATCGAGGAAGAAGCCTTCCATAAATTTGCTCCCTGATATATGCATTCACTTCATAGAGTGAATGCTTACTCTATGTTGACCAGTTTCGAAACTCTGGTTTTGAAAATCCTGTGAAGGGATATTTAGTGATGCCCGGAGGCTAGTGGTGAGCAAGGAAATGTCTTCTGATGAAACGTACAGAGAAACTTTCTGAGCAACTGCTTTACGATGTGCATATTCATCTCATAGAATAAAATCATACTTTGTTTTGAGCAGCTTGAAATCACTGTTTTTGTGGAATCTGAGGAAGGACATTTGGAAACGATCCTTAGAATATGGCAATTGAAATATCCTCAAGAATATTCCAGAAAAAAGCTTTCTGTGAAACTGCTCTGTGTCATCTTAATTCCTGTCACACAGTAAAGCCTCTCTTTTCAATGAGTAATTTTCTAATCCTGTGTATGTTAGCGTGTGATGGGAAATTCGGGAGCACTTTGAGGCTTTTGGTGAAAAAGGAAATATGTTCAGATGGAAACTGGAGAGAAGCTTTCCGAGGAACTGCTTTGTGACGTGTGCATTCCACTCTCAGTGTTATACCTCTTTTCTCATACAGTGTGGGGGAAACCCTTTTGGAGAAACAGACACTAAGTGATATTTGGGAGCATGTTGATGCTGATGGTGAAAAGCAAAATAGCCTCGACAAAAACTGGAAAGAAGCTTTCAAGGAAACTACTCTGTGATATGTGTAATCATCTCACATAGATAAAGCTTTCTTTACATTACACAGCTTGGAAACTGTCATGGACGGATCCACGAAGGGACCTTCAGGAAGACATTCAGGACTATGGTGAAAAAGGAAATATCTTCATATTGAAAACTGGAAAGAAGGTTTCTGTGAAAAGAAAAGAGTTATAACTCCCTGAGTAGAATGCATACATCATAAAGTAGTTTCTCAGAAACCTTCTATCCAGTTTTATCTGAAGATATCTCTCCTCTTAACGTAGGCCTGAATGAGCTCCCGAGTGTCCCTTTGCAAATTCGTGCATGTCGGTGTTTCCAAACTGCGTAATATAAGAAAAGTTTTAACTATGTGAGATGAATAAATATATCTAACACAGAGCAGTTTCACAGATATTTTCTTTCCATTTTTTGTCTGAGGATATTTCCTTTTTCACCATAGCCCTCCCTATACTCCTGAATGTCTCTCAGTAGCTTTTTCTCCAAAAGGGATACTGGAACGCTCTAGGAGAAGGAAGGTATATTTCTGTGATTGGAATGCACACGTCACAAAGCAGTTCCTCAGAAAGCTTCTCTCCAGTTTCTATCTGAAGACGTTTCCTTTCTCACTGTGAGTCTCAAAGCGCTCCTCAATATCCCTTTCCAGACTAAACAAGAACAGTGTTATGATACTGCTCAATGAAAAGAGAAGCTTAACTGTGTGATCAGAATTCACGTGATGCAGAGCAGTTTCACAGAAAGCTTCCTTCTGGTTTCTCTGTGAGGTTATTTCTTTTTCAGGATATTCTAAAAAGCGTTTCCAAATGTCCTTTCTCAGATTCCACAGAAACAGTGATTTCAAACTGCTCAATCCAAAGAATGATTTAACTCTGTGAGTGGAATACAAACATCACAAAAGAGTTGTGCAGAAAGCTTCTCTCCAATTTTTGATGAAGAGGTTTCCTTCCTCGACACAGGCCTCCGGTTGCCACTTACTATCCCTTCGCAGAACCCTCTAAGACTGACTTTTAAACTGGGAAATTTAGAGTAAGCTTTAACTCTGTGATAGAATGGACATGTCAGAGAGCAATTTTTTGAAGTGCTTCTTTCTGCATTTTATTGGATGACATTTCACTTTTTCCATGGTCTTCAATTTGCTCTGAATATCACTGTTTAGGTTTTACAGGAACAGTGTTCAAACTGTGCCTTATGAGAAGAAAGTTATAACTCCCTGAGGGGAATGCACACATCACTAAGTAGTTTCAGAAAGCTTCTCTCCAGCATTTTCTGACTATATTTCCTATTTCACCATACGTCTGAATGTGCTCCCGAAAGTCCCTTCAAGGATTTGTCCATGACAGTTTTCAAGCTGTGTAATATAGGGAAACCTTTATCTCTGTGAGTTGATTACACATATCACAGAGCAGTTTCCTAGAAATCTTAATTCCAGGTATTGTCTGAGGGTATTTCCCTTTTCATCATCGGCATCAAGATGCTCCAGAATATTACTTGGTAACTGTTTCTCCAAAAGGCTTTCCCTGACGCTGTAGGAGAAGAAAGGTATAACACTGTGAGTGGAATGCACACGTCAAAAAGCAGTTCCTCGGAAAGCTTCTCTCCATTTTCGGTCTGAACATATTTCCTTTTTCACCGTAATCCTCAAAGTGCTCCTGAAAGTCCCATCACATGCTAAACATACACAGGGTTATAAAACTACTCATCGTAAGGAGAGGCTTAACTAAGCGAGAGGAATTAAGATGACAAAGGGTAGTTTTACAGAAAGCTTCCTTCTGGATTTTACCTGAGGATATTTCTTTCTCCATGTTCTAAGGATCATTCCCAAATGTCCTTCCTCAGATTCCACAAAAACAGTGAGTTCAAGCTGCTCAATCCAAAGAACGGTTTAAATCTATGAAACGAATACACACATCGCAAAGCAGTTGCTCAGAAAGTTACTCTGCAGGTTTCATCGGAAGATGTTTCCTTGCTCACCACAAACCTCCAGGCATTACTAAATAATGCTTCACAGATTCTTCAAAGACAAAATTTCGAAACTGGGCAACATAGAGTAAGCATAAATTCTGTGAAGTGAATGCACATATCAGAGAGCAGGTTCCTGGAATGATTCTTCCTCGGTTTTATTTCAGTATATTTCACTATTCGCCATAGTCCTCAGTGTGCTCCGAAATATCACTTTTTCCATTTCACAGGAACAGGGTTCAAACCCTGCCTGGTGAGAAAAGAGGTATAACTCCCTGAGTGGAATGCATACATCACAAGGTAGTTTCTCAGGATGCTTCTCTCCAGTTTTTATCTGATGATATCACCTCTTTCACCGAAGGCCAGAATGTGCTCCCAAATGTCCCTCCGCGCTTCCGTGCATGACGGTGTTTCCAAACTGCATAATACAAGAAAGGTTTGAACTATGCGAGATGAATAGATATATCGAACACGAAGCAGTTTCACAGAAATCTTCTTTACAGTTTTGTTTGAGGATATTCCTTTTTCACCATAGCCATCCCTCTACTCCTGAATGTCTCTTGGTAGCTTTTTCTCGAAAAGGGATTCCATAATCCTCTAGGAGCAGAAAGATATATTTCTGTGAGTGGAATGCACACGTCACAAAGCAGCTCCTCAGAAAGCTTCTCTCCAGTTTCTACCTGAAGACGTTTCCTTTCTCACCATAACCCTCAAATCGCTCCTGAATATCCCTTCGCAGTCTAAACAAAAACAGTGTTATGATACTGCTCAATGAAAGGAAAAGCTGAATTGTGTGAACAGAATAGGTTCATGGAAAGCTTCCTTCTGGTTTCTCTCTGAGGTTATGTCTTTTCCAGGATATTCTAAAGAGCATCTCCAAATGTCCTTTCTCAGATTCTGTAGAAACAGTGATTTCAAACTGCTCAATCCAAAGAATGATTTAACTCTTTGAGATGAACACAAACATCAAAAAAGAGTTGCGCAGAAAGCTCCCCTCCAATTTTCGATGAAAGACATTTCCTTGCTCAACACAGGCCTCTGGTTGCCCCTTACTATCCCTTGGCAGAACCTCAGAGGCCGACTTTCAAACTGAGAAATGTAGAGTAATCTTTTACCCTGTGAAATGAATGGGGATGTCAGAGAGAAGTTTCTTCGTGTGCTCCCTTCTGTTTTTTATTGGACGACATTTCACTTTTTGCCATAGTCTTCAGTGTGCTCCAATATCAATGTTTTAGTTTTACAGGAACAGTGTTCAAACTGTGCATTATAAGGGGAACATTAAAACTCCCTGAGTGGAATGCACACATCAGCAAGCAGTTTCTCAGAAAGCTTCTCTCCAGTTTTTATCTGACTATATTTCCTATTTGACTATGGGCCCGAATGTGATCCCAAATATTCCTTCGTGGATCCATCCACGAGGGAATTTCCAAGCTGTGTAATGTAAAGAAAGCTTCATCTATGTGAGAAGAATAAACATGGAAATAAGCAGATTCACAGAAAGCTTCTTTCTAGTTCTTATCTGAGGATACTTCCTTTTTCACCATAGTCCCGAGTGTGCTCCCAAAGTCCCTTCGTGGATCCGTCCATGACAGTTTTCTAGCTGTTTAATGTAAGCAAACCTTTATCTCTGTGAGATGATTACACATATTACAGAGTAGTTTCCTAGAAAGCTTCTTTCCAGGTTTTGTCTGAGGCTATATCCCTTTTCATCATTGGCATCAACATCCTCCCGAATATCAGTTGATACCTGTTTCTCCAAAAGGGTTTCCCCGACGCTGTAAGAGAAGAGAGGTATAACACTGTGAGTGGAATGCACAAGTCACAAAGCAGTTCCTCGGAAAGCCTCTCTCCATTTTCGGTCTGAACATATTTCCTTTTTCACCATAAGTCTCAAAGAGCTCCCGAATGTCCCATCACATGCTAAACATAGACAGGGTTATAAAACTACTCAACGTAAGGAGAGGCTTAACTAAATGAGATGAATTAAGATGACGCAGAGTAGTTTCACAGAAAGCGTCCTTCTGGATTTTACCTGAGGATATTTCTTTCTGCATGTTCTAAGGATTGTTCCCAAATGTCCTTCCTCAGATTCCACAGAAACAGTGATTTCAATCTGCTCAATCCAAAGAACGGTTTAAATCTATGAGTCGAATACACACATGGCAAAGCAGTTGCTCAGAAAGTTACTCTGCAGGTTTCATCCCAAGATGTTTCCTTGCTCACCAGAAGCCTCCGGGCATCACTAAATATCACTTCACAGATTCTTCAAAGACAGAATTTCGAAACTGGGCAACATACAGTAAGCATGAATTCTGTGAAGTGAATGCACATATCAGAAAGCAGATTCTTGGAACGCTTCTTTCCTGATTTTATTTCAGTATATTTCACTATTTGCCATAGTCCTCAGTGCGCTGCGAAATATCATTTTTTCCGTTACACTGGAACAGTGTTTAAACACTGCCTTGTGAGAAAAGAGGTATACCTAATTGAGCGGAATGCATACATCACAAGTAGTTTCTCACAAAGCTTTTTTCCAGTTTTTATCTGACGATATCTACTCTTTCACCGAAGGACTGAATGTGCTCCCGAATGTCCCTTTGCAGATCCGTGCATGACGGATTTTCCAAACTGCGTAATATAAGAAAGATTTGAAGTATGCGAGATGAATAGATAAATCAAACATGAGATGTTTCACAGAGATTTTCTTTCCATATTTGTCTGAGGATATTTCCTTTTTCACTATAGCCTTCCCTATACTCCTAAATGTCTCTTGGTAGCTTTTTCTCCAAAAGGGATTCCGGAATCCTCTAGAGGAAGAAAGGTATATTTCTGTGAGTGGAATGCACACATCACAAAGCAGCTCCTCAGAAAGCTTCTCACTTGTTTCTATCTGAGGACGTTTCCTTTCTCACCGTAATGCTCAAGTTGCTCCTGAATATTCCTTTGCAGTCTAAACAAAAACAATGTTATGATACTGCTCAATGAAAAGAGAAGCTTAACTGTGTGAGCGGAATTCACGTGACACAGAGCACGTTCATAGAAAGCTTCCTACTGGTTTCTCTCTGAGGTTATGTCTTTTTCAGAATATTCTAAAGAACGTCTCCAAATGTCCTTTCTCCAAAAGTCCCTTCGTGGATCCGTCCATGACAGTTTTCAAGCTTTGTAATGTAAGGAAACCTTTATCTATGTGAGATGATTACACATATCGCAGAGTAGTTTCCTAGATATCTTCTTTCCAGGTTTTGCCTGAAGCTATTTCCCTTTTCATCATTGGCATCAACATGCTCCCAAATATTACTTGGTAACTGTTTCTCCAAAAGAGTTTCCCCGACGCTGTATGAGAAGAGAGGTATAACATTGTGAGTGGAATGCACACGTCACAAAGCGGTTCCTCGGAAAGCTTCTCTCCAGTTTCGGTCTGAACATATTTCCTTTTTCACCCTAAGCCTCAAAGTGCTCCAAATGTCCCATCACATGATAAACATACACAGGGTTATAAAACTACTCAACATAAGGAGAGGCTTAACTAAGGGAGAGGAATTAAGATGACACAGAGTAGTTTCACAGAAAGCTTACTTCTGAATTTTACCTGAGGATATTTCTGTCTCCGTATTGTAAGGATCGTTCTCAAATGTCCTTCCTCAGATTCCACAAAAACAGTGATTTCAATCAGCTCAATCCAAAGAATGGTTTCATCTATGAAATGAATACACACATCGCAAAGCAGTTGCTCAGAAAGTTACTCTGCTGGTTTCATCGGAAGATGTTTCCTTGCTCACCACAAGCCTCCGGGGGTCACTAAATATCCCTTCACAGATTCTTCAAAGACAGACTTTTGAAACTGGGCAACATAGAGTAAGCATAAATTCTGTGAAGTGAATGCACATATCAGAGAGCAGATTCTTGGAACGCTTCTTTCTCCATTTTATTTCAGTATATTTCATTATTTACCATAGTCCTCACCTTTTACGGTACACAGGAACAGTGTTTAAACACTGCCTTGAGAGAAAAAAGCTATAACTAACTGAGTGGAATGCATACAACACAAGTAGTTTCTAACAAACATTTTATCCAGTTTTATTCTGAAGATATCTCCTCTTTCACCGTAGGCCTGAATGTGATCCCGAATGTCCCTTCGTGGAATTTTGCATGATGGAGTTTCCAAACTGCATAATATAAGAAAGGTTTTAACTATTGGAGATGAATAGATATATCTAACACGAAGCAGTTCCACAGAAATCTTCTTTCCAGTTTTTGTCTGAAGATATTTCCTTTTTCACCATAGTCGTCCATATATTCCCGAATCCCCTGGTAGCATCATTCTCCAAACGGGATTCAATGGTGCTCTATGAGAAGAAAAGTAAAACTCTGTGAGTGGAACGCACACATCACAAAGCAGCTCCTCGGAAATCTTCTCTCCAGTATCTATCTGAAGATATTTGCATTTTCGCCATAAGCCTATAAGCGCTCCCGAGTATCCCTTAGCTGACAAATCTGAAACAAGATTAGAATACTGCTCAGTGTGCTGGGCGCTCAAGCCCATAATCCCAGCACGCTGGGAGGCTGAGACAGGTGGATCACGAGGTCAGGAGATCGAGACCATCCTGGCTAACACGGTGAAACCCCATCTCTACTAAAAAATACAAAAAAACTAGCCAGGCGAGGTGGTGGGCACCTGTAGTCCCAGCTACTCCAGAGGCTGAGGCAGGAGAATAGCATGAACCTGGGAGGCGGAGCTTGCAATGAGCTGAGATCCTGCCACTGCACTACAGCCTGGGTGACAGAGCGAGACTCCATCTCAAAAAAAAAAAAAAAGGAATACTGCTCAGTGAATACAGAAGCTAAATTGTGCGAGTGGACTTCACGTGACCTAGGGTGGTTTCACAGAAAGTTTCCCTCTGGTTTTCATCAGAGTGTATTTCTTTTTCAGCATATTCTTAAGAGCGTTCCCAAATGTCCTTTCTCAGGTTCTACAGAAACAGTGATATCAAACTGCTCGATCCAAAGAATGATTTAACTCTATGAGATGAACATGCACATCACAAAGCAGTTGCTCTGAAAGTTTGTCTCCAGTGTCCATCAGAAGACTTTTCCTTTCTCACCTCAAGCCTCCGGGTACCACTTAATATCCCTTCACAAATTTCTCAAACACAGAGTTGGCAAACTGGGCAACGTAGTGCAAGCTTTAACTCTCTGAAATGAGTGCACACATCAGAGAGCAATTTGTTGGGACACATCTTTCTGGGTTTTATTACAGGATATTTCACTTTTCGCCATAGTCTTCAAGGCACTGCAAAATATAGTTTTTCAGTTTCACAGGAACAGTGCTCAAACACTGCCTTAGGAAAAAAGCTGGGTAATGCGTTGAATGCACACATCAAAAAGCAGTTTCTCAGAAATCTTCTCTGCAGTTTTTATCTGAAAATAGCTCCTATTTCCTCACAGGACAGAATGTGATCCTGAATATCCTTTCGTGAATCCGTCATGATGTGCTTTCAAAGCTGCATAATAGAAAGGAAGTTTTCTCTATGTGACATGAATAGACATATATATCACAAAGCAGTTTCATGTAAAGCTTCTTTCTAGTTTTTTTTCTCAGGATATTTCGTTTTTTCCATAACCGGCCACATAATATCGAATGTCTCCTGGTAGCTTTTTCTCCAAACGGGATTCCCCAATCCTCTATGAGAAGAAAAGTATATCTCTGTGAGTGGAATGCACACGTCATAAAGCAGCTCCTTGGAAATTTTCTCTCCAGTATCCATCTGAAGATATATTTCCGTTTTCACCATATGCCTCAATGCGCTACTGGGTATCCATTAGTGGACTAACCTAGAACAGTGTTAGAGTGCTGCTCAATGAAAACAGGAGCTCAACTGTGTGAGTTCACCTCACGTGACCTAGAGCCGTTTCACAGAAAGTTTCCTTCTGCTTTTTATTGGAGGGTATTTCTTTTTCAGCATATTCTGAAGAGCGTTCCCAAATGTCCTTTCTAAGGTTACACAAAAACAGTGATTTCAACTCTTCAATCCAAAGACTGATTCAACTCAGTGAGATGAATACACACATCACAAAGCAGTTGCTCCGAAAGCTTGTCTCCAGTTTTCATCTGAAGACGTTTCCTTTCTCACCACAAGCCTTTGGGCGCCACTTAATATCCCTTCACAGATACGTCAATGACAGATTTTCCAAGCTCGGCAACATAGGGTAAGCTTTAACTCTCTGAAATGAATGCACACGTCAAAGAGCATTTTCCTGGAATGCTTCTTTTTGGGTTTTATTTCAGGATAATTCACTTTTCGCCGTAGTCTTCACTGCACTCCAAGGTATTACATTTTCAGTTTTACAGGAACAGTGTTCAAGCACTGCCTCATGACAAAAGAGGCATAAATCCGTGAGTGGAATGCACACATCACAAAGCAGTTTCTCAGACAGCTTCTCTCCCATTCTTTTCTGGCGATATTTCCTATTTCCACACAGGCCAGAATGTGCACAAAATGTCCCATTGCAAATCCGTCCATGATGCGGTTTCAAAACTGCATAATAGAGAAAAAGTTTTGTCTATCTGAGATAAATAGACATATCTAACAGAAAGCAGTTTCACAGAAAGCTTCTTTCCAGTTTTTGTGTGATTATATTTTCTTTTAAACCATAGCCATGCATATACTCCCGAATGAGCCCTGGTAGCATTTACACCAAACAGAACTCACCAATCCTCTATGAAAAAAGTATTGTAACTCTGTGAATGGAATGCACACATCACAAAGCAGCTCCTCGGAATTCTACTCTCCACTTTATATCTGAAGATATTTCCTTTTTCACCATAAGCCTCAAAGTGCTCCCAAATATCATTTCACAGACTAGCTTCTATACAGTTTTCATTGGAATACGTTTCCTTCTCACCTCAAGTCTCTGGGCACCACTTAATATCCCTTCACAGATTCCTCAAAGACAGAGTTTCCAAACTGGGCAATGTAGTGAAAACTTTAACTCACTGAAATGAATGCAAACGTCAGAGAGCCGTGTCTTGGAATGCTCCTTTCTGGGTTTCCTTTCAGGATATTTCAATTTTCGCCATAGTCTTCAATGCGCTGTGAAATATCACTTTTTCAGTTTTACAGGATCAGGGTTCACACACCACCTTATGAGATAGGAGATAATGTTCCCTGAATGGAATACACACATCACAAAGCAGTTTTTCAGAAAACATTTCTTTAGTTATTTTTGAAAGATATTTCCTATTTCCCCACAGGCCTGAATGTGCTCTGAAATGTCCTTTCATGAATCCATCCATGACGCAGTTTCAAAACTGCATACTAGGAAGAAAGTTTTATCTCTGTGAGACGAATAGACATATCTATCACAAAGCAGTTTCACAGAAAGCTTCTTTCCACTTTTTGTCTGAGGATGCTTCCTTTGTCACCATATCTGTTCATATACTCGTGAATGTCTCCTGGTAGACTTTTCTCCAAACTGGATTCCCCAATCCTCCCTGAGAAGAAAAGCATAACTCTGTGAATAGAATGCATACATCACAAAGCAGCTCCTCAGAAATCTTTTCTGCAGTTTTTATCCGAAGATATTAACTTTTTCACCTCAAACTTCAAAGCGCTCCCAAATATCACTTCGCAAATGGGACAAAAACAGTGTTATAATACTGCTGAATCAAAACAGAAGCTTAATTGTGCGAGTGGACTTCACGTGACATAGAGAAGATTCACAGGATGTTTCCTTCTGGTTTTTATGGGAGGGTATTTCTTTTTCAGCATATTCTTAATAGCTTTCAGAAATGTCCATTCTCAGGTTCCACACAAACAGTGATTTCACACTGCTCACTACAAACAATGATTTAACTCTATGAGATGAATATACACATCACAAAACAGTTTCTCCAAAATCTGCTGTACAGTTTTTATCAGAAGACGTTTGCTTTCTCACCTCAAGCCTTCGGACACCACTATAATTTCCCTTCACAGATTGCCCAAAGACAGAGTTTCCACAGAGGGCAATGTAGGGAAACCTTTAACTTTCTGAAATGAATGCAAAAGTCAAAGAGCAGTTTCTTGGAATGCTTCTTTTTGGGTTTTATTTCAGGATATTTCACTTTTCGCCCTAGTCTTCAATGCGCTGCAAAATATCACCTTTTTCACTTTTACAGGAGCAGTGTTCAAACACTGCCTTATAAGAAAAGAGGTATAAATCCCTGAGTGGAATGCACACATCACAAATCAGTTACTCAGGAAGCTTCTCTCCAGTTTTTATCTGATGTTATTTCCCACTTCCCCACAGGCCTGAATGACCTCCCGAATGTCCCTTCGCGAATGCGTTGGTGATGCAGTTTCAAAACAGCGTAATAGAGACAAGTTTTTGTTTATGTGAGACGAATAGACATATCTATCACAAAGCAGATTCATAGAAAGCTTCTTTCCAGTTTTTGTCTGAGGAGAGTTGATGTTTCATCATACCAGTCCATATACTCCCGAATGTCCCCTGATAGCTTTTTCTAGAAACGGAATTCCCCAATCACCTTGGAGAAGAAAGGTATATCTCAGTGAGTGGAATGCACACTTCACAAAGCCATTCCTCAGAAATATTCTCTCCAGTATCCACCTGAAGATATTTCCATTTCACCGTAAGCCTCAAAGCGCTCCCTAGTATCCCTCAGCTGACCAAGCTAAAAGAGTGTCTCAATACTGCTCAATGAAAACAGAAGTTTCACTGTGCGAGTGAACTTCACGTGACTAGAGCAGTTTCACAGAGTGTTTCCTGTCTTTTTTATTGGAGCATATTTCTTTTTAAATATTTTCCTAAGAGCATTTCCAAATGTCTTTTCTCAGGTCCACAGAAACAGAGATATCAAACTGCTCAATTCAAAGAATGTTTGAACACAATGGAATTATTACACATATCAAAAAGTAGTCACTCCGAAAGCTTCTCTCCAGTTTTCATCGGACAACATTTCCTTTCTCACCACAAGCCCAGGGGAACCACTTATTATCCCTTCACAGATTCCTCAAAGAACGAGTTTCCACACTGGACAACGCGGTATAAATTTTAACTCTCTGAAATGAATGCCCGCGTCAGAGAGGAGTTTCTTGGAACCCTTGTTTCCTGGTTTTTTATCAGAATATTTCACATTTCGCCATAGTCTTCAATTTGCTGCCAAATATCACTTTTTCAGTTTTGCAGGAAACGTTTTCAGACACTGCCTTATGAGAAAAGAGGTATAACAACTGACGTGGAATGCATACATCAAAAAGCAGTTTTTCAAAAAGCTTCTCTGCAGTTTTTATCTGAAGACATCTCCTTTTTCAAAAGCAGTTTTTCAAAAAGCTTCTCTGCAGTTTTTATCTGAAGACATCTCCTATTTCACCGTATGCCTGAATGTGCTCCCGAATATCCGTTCGCAAATCCGTACATGATGCGGTTTCAAAACTACGTAATAGAAGAAAAGGTGTATCTGTGTGATATGAATGGACATATCTATCAAAAAGCAGTTTCACAGAAATCTTCTTTCCACTTTTTGTCTCAGGATATTACCTTTTTCACCATAGCCATCCATATATTTGCGAATCCCCTGGTAGCGTCATTCTCCTAACGGGATGCCTGGGTGCTCTATGAGAAGAAAAGTAAAACTCTGTGAGTGGAATGCACACGTCACAAAGCAGCTCCTTGGAAATCTTCTCTCCAGTATCTATCTGAAGATATTTCCATTTTTACCATAAGCCTCAAAGTGTTCCTGAGCATCCCTTAGCTGACTAACCTAAAACAGGATTAGAATATTGCTCAGTGAATATAGAAGCTAAACTGTGAGAGTGGACTTCAAGTGACTAGAGCAGTTTCACAGAAAGTTTCCTGGTTTGCATTGGAGTGTATTTCCTTTTCAGCATATTCTTAAGAGCATTCCCAAATGTCCTTACTCAGGTTCCACAGAAACAGTGATACCAAACTGCTTGATCCAAGGAATGTTTTAACTCTATGAGATGAATACGCACATTACACAGCAGTTGCTCCGAAAGCTTGTCTCCAGTGTCCATCGGAAGACTTTCCTTTCTCACCACAAGCCTCCAGCCGCCACGTAATATCCCTTCACACATTCCTCAAACACGGAGTTTCCAAACTGGGCAACGTAGTGTAAGCTTTAACTCTCTGAAATGAGTGCACACATCAGAGAGCAATTTGTTGTGTCACTTCCCTCTGGGTTTTATTACAGAATATTTCACTTTACACCATAGTCTTCAAGACGCTGCAAATATGGTTTTTCAGTTTCATAGGGACTGTGTTCAAACAGTACCTTATGAAAAAAGCTCGATAACGTCTTGAATGGAATGCACACATCAAAAAGCAGTTTCTCAGAAATCTTCTCTGCAGTTTTTATCTGAATATAGCTCCTATTTCCCCACAGGTCAGAATGTGCTAGCGAATGTCCCTTCGCTAATCCATCATGACATATTTTCAAAACTGCATAATAGAAGGTTTTTTCTATGTGAGATGAATAGACATATCTATCACAAAGCAGATTCACAAAAAGCTTCTTTCTACTTTTTTTTTTCAGGATATTTCATTTTTTACCATATCTGGCCATATAATCCCGAATGTCTCCTGGTAGCTTTTTCTCCAAACAGGATTCCCCAATCCTCTATGAGAAGAAAAGTATATCCCTGTGAGTGTAATGCACATGACACAAAGCAGCTCCTTGGAAATTTTCTCTCCAGTACCTATCTGAACATATTTCCATTTTCACCGTAAGCCACAATCTGCTACTGAGTATCCATTAGTGGGCTAACCTAGAACAGTGTAAGAATGCTGCTCAATGAAAACAGGAGATCAACTGTGTGAGGGCACCTCACGTGACCTAGTGCAGTTTCACAGAAAGTTTCCTTCTCTTTTTATTGGAGGTTATTTCTTTTTCAGCGTATTCTTAAGAGCATTCCAAAATGTCCTTCCTAAGGTTACACAAAAACAGTGATTTCAACTGTTCAATACAAAGAATGATTTAACTCTTTGAGATGAATCCACACATCACAAAGCAGTTGCTCCGAAAGCTTCTCTCCAGTTTTCATCGGAAGACATTGCTTTTCTCAAGACTAGCCTCTGGGCGCCACTTAATATCCCTTCATAGATTCCTCAAAGACTTACTTTCCAAACTGATCAACGTAGTGTAAGCTTTAACTCTCTGAAATGAGTGCACACGTCAGAGAGCAGTTTGTTGGAACGTTTCTTTCGGGGTTTTATTTCCAGATATTTCACTTTTCCCCGTAGTCTTCAATGCGCTGCACAATATCACGTTTTCAGTTTTACAAAACAGTGTTCAAACACTGGCTTACGAGAACAGTGGTATAACTCCCTCAGTGGAATATACACATCACAAAGCAGTTTCTCAGAAAGCTTCACTTCCGTTTTTATCTGAAGATATTTACTATTACCCCACAGACCTGAATGTGCTCCTGAATGTCACTTCACGAATCCATCCATGACGCAGTTTCAAAACTGCGTAATAGAAAGAAAGCTTTATCTATGGGAGATGAATAGACGTATCTATCACAAAGCAGATTGACAGAAATCCTTTTTCCAGTTTTTGTTTGAGGAGATTTCTTTTTGCCCTGTAGTCGTCCATATACTTCCGAATGCAACCTGATACGTTTTTCTCCAAAAAGAATTACCCAATGCTCTAAGAGAAGAAAAGTATAACTCTGTGAGTGTAATGGACACATCACAAATCAGCTCCTCGGAAATCTTCTCTCCAGTATCTATCTGAAGATATTTCCGTTTTCATTGAAAGCCTCAAAACGCTCCTGAGTATCCCTTAGCTTACTAACCTAAAACAGTGTTAGAATTCTGCTCAATGAAAACAGAAGCTTAACTGTGCAACTGTACTTCAAGTAACCTAGAGCAGTTTCACAGAAAGTTTCCTTCTGGTTTATATCAGAGGGTTTGACTTTTTCAGCATATTCTTGAGAGCGTTCGCAAATGTCCTCTCTTAGTTTCCACAGAAACAGTGATTTCAAACCGCTAAATCCAAAGAATGATTTAACTGTATGAGATGAATACACACATCACAAAGAATCTGCTCTGAAAGCTTCTCTCCAGTTTTCATCAGAATACATTTCCTTTCTCACAACAAGCCTACGGGTGCTACTTAATATCCCTTCACAGACTCCTCAACGACAGAGTTTCCAAACTGGGCAATGTAGTGTACACTTTAAGTCTCTGAAATGAATGGACACGTCCGAGAGCAGTTTCTTTAAACACTTCTTTCTGGTTTTATTTCAGGATATTTCACTTTTCACTTTAGTCTTCAAGGCACTTCAAAGTATCACTTTTTCAGATTTACAGGAACAGTGTTCAAACCCTGCGTTAGGAGAAAACAGGTAAAACTCCCTGAGTGAAATGCGCATATGACAAAGCAGTTTATCAGAAAGCTTCTCTCCAGCTTTTGTCTGAATTTATCTCCTATTTCCCCACAGGCTTCAATGTGCTCCGAATGTCCCTTCAGGAATCCGTCGTTGACACAGTTTCAAATCTGCATAATAGGAGGAAAGTTTTATCTATGCGAGATGAGTAGACATATCTATCCCAAAGCAGTTTCACAGAATGTTTCTTTCCAAATTTTGTCTGAGGACGTTTCCTTTTTCACCAGGGCTGTAAATACACTCCCGAATGTCACCTTTTAGCTTTTTCTCCAAGCGGGATTCTGCAGTCATCTATCAGAAGAAAAGTATAATTCTGTGAATGGAATGCACATGTCACAAAGCAGCTCCTCGTAAATCTTCTCTCCAGTATGTATCTGAAGATATTTCTGTCTTCACTGTAAGCCTCAAGGCGTTCCCGAGTATCCCTTAGCTGACTAACGTAAAATAGTGTTAGAATACTACTACTGAAAACAGAAGCTTAACTGTGGAAGTGGACTTCCCGTGACCTAGAACAGTTTCACAGAAAGTTTCCTTTTATTTTATCGGAGGATATTTGTTTTTCAGCATATTTTTAAGAGTGTGCCCTAATGTCCTCTCTCAGGTTCCACAGAAACAGTGATTTCAAACTGCTTCATTCAAAGAATGATTAGGTCTGTGAGATGAATACACACATCACAAAGCAGTTGCTCCAAAAGCTTGTCTCTAGTTTTCATAGGAAGACGTTTCCTTTCTCACCAAAAGCCTCCGGATGCCACTTAATATCCCTTCCCAAATTCCTCAAAGACAGAGTTTCCAAACTGGGCAGCGGAGTGTAAGCTGTAACTCTCTGAAATGAATGCACACGTCAGAGAACAGCTTCTTGGAACATTTCTTTCTGGGTTTCATTTGCGGATATTTAACTTTTCACCATAGTCTTTAATGCGTTGCAAATGATCACTTTTTCAGTTTTATCAGAACAGTAATCAAACGCTGACTTATGAGAAAAGAGGTAAAACTTCCTGAGTGGCATGCACACATCACAAAGTAGTTTCTCAGAGAGTTTCTCTCCAGTTTTTATCTGACGATATCTCCTATTTTCCCACATTACTGGAAGCGCTCCCGAATGTCCCTTCACAAATCCGTCCATGATGCGGTCTCAAAAGTGCATAATAGAAAAAAACTTTTATCTCTGTGAGATGAATGGACATATCTATCACAAGGAGTTTCACAGAAAGTCTCTTTCCTGTTTTCGTCTAAGGATATTTCCTTTTTCACCATAGCTGTCCATATACTCCCGAATGTTTCCTGGTAGCTTTTTTCCAAAGAGGATTCCCCATTTTTCTATGAGAAAAAAAGAATTAGTCTGTGATTGGAATGCACACGTCACAAAGAAGCTCCTCCAAAATCTTTGCAGTATCTATCTGAAGATACTTCTGTTTTCACCGTAAGCCTCAAAGTACTCCCCAGTGTCCCTTAGCGGACTAACCTAAAACGGCATCACAATACTGCTCCATGTAAACAGAAGTTTAACTGTGTGAGGGGACTTCACGTGACCTAGAGCAGTTTTAGAGAAAGTTTCCTTCTGGTTTTATTCGTAGGGTATTTCTTTTTCAGCATATTCATAAGAGCGTTCCCAATTGTCTTTCTCAGTTTCCACAGAAACTGTGATTTCACACTGCTCAATTCAAAGAACGATTTAACTCTGTGGGATGAATACACACAACACAAAGCAGTTGCTTCAAAAGATTCTCTCAAATTATCATCAGAATACATTTCTTTTCTCACTACAAGCCTCCAGGTACCACTTAATATCCTTTCACAGATTCCTTAAAGACAGAGTTTCCAAACTGAACAATGTAGTGTGAGCTTTAACTCTGTGAAATCAATGCACATGACAGAGAGAGCAGTTCCTGGGAATGCTTCTTTCTGGGTATTATTTGAGGATATTTCACTTTTTGCCATAGTCTTCAATGCAATGAAAAGTATCACTTTTTCACTTTTACCAGAACAGTGTTCAAATGCTGCCTTAGGAGAAAAGAGGTATAATGTCCTGAGTGGAATGCCCACACCCAAAGCAGTTTCTCAGAAAGTTTCTCTCCAGTTTTCATCTGAAGATATCTCCTATTTTCCCACAGGCCTGAAGGTGCTCCCGAATGTCTCTGCGTGAATCCGTCCATGAAGCAGTTTCAAAACTGCGTAATAGAAGGAAAATTTTATCTATGTGAGATGAATAGAGGTATCTATCACAAAGCAGTTTCACCGAAAGCTTCTTTCCAGTTTTTGTGTGAGGATACTTACTTTTTACCGATAGCAGTCCATATACCACTGAATGTCCCCTGGTTACTTTTTCTCCAAACTGTATTCCCCAATCTGCTATGCGAAGAAAACATATCACTGGGAGTGGAATGCACACGTCATAAAGCAGCTCCTTGGAAATTTTCTCTCCAGTATCTATCTGAAGATATATTTCCGTTTTGACCGTATTGCTCAATGCGCTACTGAGTATCCATTAGCGGACTAACCTAGAACAGTGTTAGAATGCTGCTCAATGAAAACAGGAGCTCAACTGTGCGAGTTCACGTCACGTGACCCAGAGCCATTTCACAGAAAGTATCCTTCTGTTTTTTATTGAAGGGTATTTCTTTTTCAGCAAATTCTTAAGAGCATTCCCAAATGTCTTTTCTAAGGTTACAAAAACACAGTGATTTCAACTGTTCAATCCAAATAATGATTTAACTCATTGAGATGAATACACACATCACAAAGCAGTTGCTCAGAAAGCTGGTCTCCAGTGTTCATCTGAGGACGTTTCCTTTCTCACCACAACCCTTCGGGTGCCACTTAATATCCCTTCACAGATTCCTCAATGACAGAGTTTCCAAACTCGGTAATGTAATGTAAGCTTTAACTCTCTGAACTGAATGCACACGTCAGAGAGCAGTTTCCTGGAATGCTTCTGCCTGGGTTTTATTTCAGGATAATTCACTTTTCGCCAGAGTCTTCAGTGTGCTGCAACACACTACTTTTTCAGTTTTACAGGAACACTGTTCAAACACTGCCTTATGACAAAAGAGGCATAAATCCCTGAGTGGAATGCACACATCACAAAGCAGTTTCTCAGACAGCTTCTCTCCCATTCTTATCTGGCGATATTTCCTATTTCCCCACAGGCCAGAATGTGCACAAAACGTGCCTTCGCAAATCCGTCCATGATGCGGTTTCAAAACTGCATAATAGAGAAAAAGTTTTATCTATGTGAGATGAACAGACATATCTAACACAAAGCAGTTTCACAGAAAGCTTCTTTCCCATTTTTATCTGAAGATATTTCCTTTTAAACCATAGCCATGCATATACTCCAGAATGAGCCCTGGCAGTGTTTACACCAAATGGGACTCGCCAATTCTCTATGAAAATAAAATTGTAACTCTGTGAGTGGAATGCACACGTCACAAAGCAGCTCCTCGGAATTCTACTCACCAGTTTTTATCTGAAGATATTTCCTTTTTCACCATAAGCCTCAATGCGCTCCGGAATACCACTTCACAGACTAACCTAAAGGCTTGTTAGAATACTGCTCAATGAAAACCGAAGCTTAACTGTGCGCGCGGAATTCATGTGACCCAGAGCAGTTTCACAGAAAATTCCCTTCTGGTTTCTGTCCGAGGGTACTTATTTTTCAGCATATTCTTAAGAGCGTTTCCAAATATACTTTCTCTGGTTCCACAGAAACAGTAATTTCAAACTGCTCAATCCAAAGAATGATTTAACTCTATGAGATGAATACACACATCACAAAGCTGTTGCTCTGAAAGCTTCTCTTCAGTTTTCATTGGAAGAGGTTGCTTTTCTCAAGACTAGCTTCTGGGCGCCACTTAATATCCCTTCATAGATTCCTCAAAGACTTACTTTCCAAACTGATCGACGTAGTGTAAGCTTTAACTCTCTGAAATGAGTGCACACGTCAGAGAGCAGTTTGTTGGAACGTTTCTTTCTGGATTTTATTTCTGGATATTTCACTTTTCGCCATAGTCTTCAACACGCTGCACAATATTACTTTTACAGTTTGACACGAACAGTGTTCAAACACTGCCTTACGAGAACAGTGATATAACTGCCTCAGTGGAATACACACATCACAAAGCAGTTTCTCAGAAAGCTTCACTTCCGTTTTTATCTGAAGATATTTACTATTACCCCACAGACCTGAAAGGGCTCCTGAGTGTCAGTTCACGAATCCATCCTGACGCAGTTTCAAAATTGCGTAATAGAAAGAAAGCTTTATCTCTGTGAGGTGAATAGAGCTATCTATCACAAAGCAGATTCACAGAAAGCGTCTTTCCAGTTTTTGTTTGAGGAGATTTCCTTTCCTGCCGTAGTCGTGCATAAACTTCCAAATGCAACCTGATACCTTTTTCTCCAAACAGAATTACCCAATGCTCTAAGAGCAGAAAAGTATAACTCTGTGAGTGGAATGCACACATCACAAATCAGCTCCTCAGAAACTTTCTCTCCAGTATCTATCTGAAGATATTTCCGTTTTAACTGAAAGCCTCAAAACGCTCCTCAGTATTCCTTAGCTGACTAACCTAAAAGAGCATTAGAATTCTGCTCAATGCAAACAGGGGCAATTTGACTTCTTCTTTTCCTAAATGAATACCCTTTATTTCTTTCTCTTGCCTGATTGACATAGCCAGACCTTCCAACACTATGTTGAATAGGAGCAGTGAGAGAGGGCATCCCTGTCTTGTACCAGTTGTCAAAGGGAATTTTTCCAGTTTTTGCACATTCAGTATGATATTGGCTGTGGGTTTGTCATAAATAGCTCTTTTTATTCTGAGGTACGTTCCATCAATACTGAGTTTATTGAGCATTTTTAGCATGAAGGGCTGTTGAATTTTGTCAAAAGCCTTTTCTGCATCTATTGAGATAGTCATGTGGTTTTTGTATTTAGTTCTGTTTATAAGCTGGATTACGTTTATTGATTTGTGAATGTTGAGCCAGCCTTGCATCCCAGGGATGAAGCCCACTTGATCACGGTGGATAAGCTTTTTGATGTGCTGCTGAATCCGGTTTGCCAGTATTTTATTGAGGATTTTTGCATCGATGTTCATCAGGGATATTGGTCTAAAATTCTCTTTTTTTGTTGTGTCTCTGCCAGGCTTTGGTATCAGGATGATGTTGGCCTCATAAAATGAGTTAGGGAGGATTCCCTCTTTTTCTATTGATTGGAATAGTTTCAGAAGGAATGGTACCAGCTCCTCCTTGTACCTCTGGTAGAATTCAGCTGTGAATCCATCTGGTCCTGGACTTTTTTTGGTGGGTAGGCTATTGATTGTTGCCTCAATTTCAGAGCCTGCTATTGGTCTATTCAGGGATTCAAGTTCTTCCTGGTTTAGTCTTGGAAGAGTGTAAGTGTCCAGGAAATGATCCATTTCTTCTAGATTTTCTAGTTTATTTGCGTAGAGGTGTTTATAGCATTCTCTGATGGTAGTTTGTATTTCTGGGGTCGGTGGTGATATCCCCTTTATCATTTTTTATTGCATCTATTTGATTCTTCTCTCTTTTCTTCTTTATTAGTCTTGCTAGTGGTCTGTCAATATTGTTTTTCCTTTCAAAAAACCGACTCCTGGATTCATTGATTTTTTGGAGGATTTTTTGTGTCTCTATCCCCTTCAGTTCTGCTCTGATCTTAGTTATTTCTTGCCTTCTGCTAGCTTTTGAATGTGTTTGCTCTTGCCTCTCCAGTTCTTTTAATTGTAATGTTAGAATGTCCATTTTAGATCTTTCCTGCTTTCTCTTGTGGGCATTTAGTGCTATAAATTTCCCTGTACACACTGCTTTATTTATTTACTTATTTATTTATTTTATTTATTTATTTTTTTTTGAGACAGAGTCTCGCTCTGTCACCGAAGCTGGAGTGCAGTGGCTGGATCTCAGCTCACTGCAAGCTCCGCCTCCTGGGTTTATGCCATTCTCCTGCCTCAGCCTCCCGAGTAGCTGGGACTACAGGCACCCGCCACCTCGCGCGGCTAGTTTTTTGTACTTTTTATTAGAGACAGGGTTTCACCGTGTTAGCCAGGATGGTCTCAATCTCCTTACCTTGTGATCCGCCCGTCTCAGCCTCCCGAAGTGCTGGGATTACAGGCTTGAGCCACTGCGCCTGGCCCATACTGCTTTAAATGTGTCCCAGAGATACTGGTATGTTGTATCTTTGTTCTCATTGATTTCAAAGAACATCTTTATTTCTGCCTTCATTTCGTTATGTACCCAGTAGTCATTCAGGAGCAGGTTGTTCAGTTTCCATGTAGTTGAGCAGTTTTGATTGAGTTTCTTAGTCCTGAGTTCTAGTTTGATTGCACTGTGGTCTGAGAGACAGTTTGTTATAATTTCTGTTCTTGTACATTTGCTGAGGAGTGCTTTACTTCCAATTATGTGGTCAATTTTGGAATAAGTGCGATGTGGTGCTGAGAAGAATGTATATTCTGTTGATTTGGGGTGGAGAGTTCTATAGATGCCTATTAGGTCCGCTTGGTGCAGAGATGAGTTCAATTCCTGGATATCCTTGTTGACTTTCTATCTCGTTGATCTGTCTAATGTTGACAGTGGAGTGTTGAAGTCTCCCATTATTATTGTATGGGAGTCTAAGTCTCTTTGTAGGTCTCTAAGGACTTGCTTTATGAATCTGGGTGCTCCTGTATTGGGTGCATATATTTAGGAGAGTTAGCTCTTCCTGTTGAATTGATCCCTTTACCATTATGTAATGGCCTTCTTTGTCTCTTTTGATCTTTGATGGTTTAAAGTCTGTTTTATCAGAGACTAGGATTGCAACCCCTGCTTTTTTTTGTACTCCATTTGCTTGGTAGATCTTCCTCCATCCCTTTATTTTGAGCCTATGTATGTCTCTGCATGTGAGATGGATCTCATGAATACAGCAGACTGATGGATCTTGACTCTTTATTCAGTTTGCCAGTCTGTGTCTTTTAATTGGAGCATTTAGTCCATTTACATTTAAGGTTAATATTGTTATGTGTGAACTTGATCCTGCCATTATGATATTAACTGGTTATTTTGCTTGTTAGTTGATGCAGTTTCTTCCTAGTCTCGATGGTCTTTACATTTTGCCATGTTTTTGCAATGGCTGGTACCGGTTGTTCCTTTCCATGTTTAGGGCTTCCTTCAGGGTCTCTTGTATGGCAGGCCTGGTGGTGACAAAATATCTAAGCATTTGCTTATCTGTAAAGGATTTTATTTCTCCTTCACTTATGAAACTTAGTTTGGCTGGATATGAAATTCTGGGTTGAAAATTATTTTCTTTGAGAATGTTGAATATTGGTCCCCACTCTCTTCTGGCTTGTAGAGTTTCTGCTGAGGGATCTGCTGTTAGTCTGATGGGCTTCCCTTTGTGGGTAACCCGACCTTTCTCTCTGGCTGCCCTTAAGATGTTTTCCTTCATTTCAACTTTGGTGAATCTGGCAATGATGTGTCTTGGAGTTGCTCTTCTGGAGTAGTATCTTTGTGGCGTTCTCTGTATTTTCTGAATTTGAATGTTGGCCTGCCCTACTAGGTTGGGGAAGTTCTCCTGGATGATATCCTGAAGAGTATTTTCCAACTTGGTTCCCTTTTCCCCCTCACTTTCAGGCACCCCAATCAGACATAGATTTGGTCTTTTTACATAATCCCATACTTCTTGCAGGCTTTGTTCATTTCTTTTTCTTCCTTTTTTTTTTTTTTTTTGGTTTATCTTCTTGCTCCGTTTGATTCATTTGATCCTCAATCGCTGATACTCTTTCTTCCAGTTGATCGAGTCGGTTACTGAAGCTTATGCATTTGTCACGTATTTCTCGTGTCATGGCTTTTATCTCTGTCATTTTGTTTATGACCTTCTCTGCATTAATTATTCTAGCTGTCAATTCTTCCACTTTTTTTTCAAGATTTTTAGTTTCTTTGCGCTCGGTATGTAATTCCCACTTCAGCTCTGAGAAGTTTGATGGACTGAAGCCTTCTTCTCTCATCTCATAAAGTCATTCTCTGACCAGCTTCGATCCATTGCTGGTGATTAGGTGCGCTCCTTGAGGGGGAGACGCACTCTTAGTTTTGGAATTTCCAGCTTTTCTGCTCTGCTTTTTCCCCATCTTTGTGGTTTTATCTGCTTCTGGTCTTTGATGATGGTGACGTACTGATGGGGCTTTGGTATAGGTGTCCTTCCTGTTTGACAGTTTTCCTTCTGACAGTCAGGACCCTCAGCTGCAGGTCTGTTGGGGATTGATTGAGGCCCACTCCAAACCTCTTTGCCTGGGTGTCAGCAGCAGAGGTTGCCAAAGATAGAATATTGCTGAACAGCGAGTGTACCTGTCTGATTCTTACTTTGGAAGCTTCCTCTCAAGGTTGTACTCCACTGTGTGAGGTGTACGGTGTCAGACTGCCCCTAGTGGGGGATGTCTCCCAGTTAGGCTACTCAGGGGTCAGGGACCCACTTGAGCAGGCAGTCTGTCCGTTCTCAGATCTCAACCTCCGTGTGGAGAAATCCACTGCTCTCTTCACAGCTGTCAGACAGAGTCGTTTGCATCTGCAGAGGTTTCTGCTGCTTTTTTTGTTGTTGTTGTTTAGCTGTGCCCTGTCCGCAGAGGTGGAGTCTAGAGAGACAGGCAGGTTTCCTTGAGCTGCTGTGAGCTCCACCCAGTTCGAACTTCTCAGCGGCTTTGTTTACCTACTTACGCCTCAGTAATGGCGGGTGCCCCTCCCCCAGCCTCGTTGTTGCCTTGGGGTTAGATTGCAGACTGCTGTGCTAGCAATGAGGGAGGCTCAGTGGTCGTGGGACCCTCCAGGCCAGGTGTGGGATAAAATCTCCTGGTGTGCCCGTTTGCTCAAAGGGCAATACTGGGGTGGAAGTCACCCGATTTTCCAGGTGTTGTGTGTCTCAGTTCCACTTCCTAGGAAAAGGGACTCCATTCCCCCGTGTGCTTCCCAGGTGAGGCGATGCCTCACCCTGCTTCAGCTCTCACTTGTCGGGCTGCAGCAGCTGACCAGCACCGACTGTTCGGCACTCCCTAGTGAGATGACCCCAGTACCTCAGTTGAAAATGCGGAAATCACCAGTGTTCTGTGTCGCTCGCACTGGGAGTTGGAGACTGGAGCTGTTCCTATTCATCCACCTTCCTCCACCCTTAGTCAGCTAAGAGATACTTGGTCAGCTAAGGGATACTCGGGAGCGCTTTGAGGCTTATGGTGAAAACATAAATATCTTCAGATAGATACTGGAGAGAAGATTTCCGAGGAGCTGGTTTGTGATGTGTGCATTCCACTCACAGTGTTTTACTTTTCTTCTCATAGAGCACCAGGCAATCCAGTTTGGAGAATGTGCTCCAAAATGTTCTTTCGCGAATCCATCCATGATGCCGTCTCAAAACTTTGTATTAGAAAGAAAGTGTTATCTTTGTGAGATGAATAGACATATCTATCACAAAGCCATTTCACGGAAATTTGTTTCCACTTTTTCTCTGAAGATGCCTCCTTTGTCACCATAGCCGTTCATATACTCACGAATGTCTCCTGGTAGACTTTTCTACACACCGGATTTCCCAATCCTCCAAGAAGAAAAGCATATCTCTGTGAATAGAATGCATTCATCCCAAAGCAGCTCCTCGGAAATCTTTTCTGCAGTTTTTATCTGAAGATATTAACTTTTTCACCTCATACCTCAAAGCGCTCCCAAATATCACTTCGCTAACTGAACAAAAACAGTGTTATAATACTGTTCAATAAAAACAGAGGCTTAGCTGTGTGAGTGGACTTCTCGTGACCTAGCGAAGATTCACAGGAAGTTACCTTCTGGTTTTTATGGGAGGGTGTTTCTTTTTCAGCATATTCTTAAGAGCTTTCAGAAATGTCCATTCTCAAGTTCCACAGAAACAGTGATTTCAAAGTGCTCACTACAAACAATGATTTAACTCTATGAAATGAATACACACATCACAAAAGAGTTTCTCCGAAAGCTTCTGTCCAGTTTTTATCGGAAGACGCTTTCTTTCTCACCTCAAGCCTTCAGACGCCACTATAATTTCCCTTCACAGATTCCTCAAAGACACAGTTTCCAAACTGGACAATGTAGGGAAAGATTTAACTCTCTGAAATGAATGCAAACATCAAAGAGCAGTTTCTTGGAACACTTCTTTTGGGGTTTTATTTCAGGATATTTCATTTTTCGCCCTAGTCTTCAATGGGCTGCAAAATATCACTTTTTCAGTTTTACAGGAGCAGTGTTCAAACACTGCCTTACGAGAAAAGAGGTATAACTTCCTGAGTGGAATGCACACATCACAAATCAGTTAATCAGAAAGCTTCTCTCCAGTTTTTATCTGATGTTATTTCCTACTTCCCCACAGACCTGAATGTGCTCCCGAATGTCCCTTCACGAATGCGTTGGTGATGCAATTTCAAAAATCCGTAATAGAGAGAATTTTTTTATGTTTGCGAGATGAATAGACATATCTATCACAAAGCAGTTTCACAGAAATCTTCTTTCCAGTTTTTGTCTGAGGAGAGTTGATGTTTCATCATACCAGTCCATATACTCCCGAATGTCCCCTGGTGGTTTTTTATACAAACGGAATTCCCCAATCGTCTTGGAGAAGAAAGGTATAACTCAGTGAGTGGAATGCACACTTCACATAGCAGCTCCTCGGAAATCTTCTCTCCAGTATCTACCTGAAGATATTTCCATTTCACCGTAAGCCTCAAAGCGCTCCCTAGTATCCCTCAGCTGACCAAGCTAAAAGAGTGTTTGAATACTGCTCAGTGAAAACAGAAGTTTAACTCTGTGAGTGGACTTCACGTGATGTAGAGCAGTTTCACGGAGTGTTTCCATGTCTTTTTTATTGGAGGATATTTCTTTTTCAATATATTCCTAAGAGCATTTACAAATGTCCTTTTTCAGGTTTCACAGAAACAGTGATATCAAACTGTTCAACCAAAGAATGATTGAACATAATGGAATGATTACTACACATATCACAAAGCAGTCGCTCTGAAAGCATCTCTCCAGTTTTCATCGGAAGACATTTCCTTTCTCACCACAAGCCCAGGGGAACCACTTATTATCCCTTCACAGATTTCTCAAAGATAGAGTTTCCAAACTGGACAATGCAGTGTAAACATTGAATCTCTGAAATGAATACCCGCGTCAGAGAGGAGTTTCTTGGAACTCTTCTTTCCTGGTTCTTTTTTTCAGGATGTTTCATGTTTCACCATAGTCTTCAATTCGCTGCAAAATATCACTTTGTGAGTATCACAGAAAAAGTTTTCAAACACTGCCTTATGAGAAAAGAGGTATAACTCCCTGTGTGGAATGCACACATCAAAAAGCAGTTTCTCAGAATGCTTCTCTGCAGTTTTTATCTGAAGACATCTCCTTTTTCACCATACGCCTGAATATGCTCCCGAATATCCATTCTCGAATCCACCCATGATGCAGTTTCAAGACTACGTAATAGAAAAAAAGTGTATCTGTGCAAAATGAATGGACATATCTATCAAAAAGCAGTTTCACAGAAATCTTCTTTCCAGTTTCTGTCTCTGGATATTATCTTTTTCAACATAGCCGTCCATATATTCCCGAATCCCCTGGTAGTGTCATTCTCCATACGGGATTCCCCGGTGCTCTATTAGAAGAAAAGTATATCTCCTAGTGGAATGCAAACGTCACAAAGCACCTACTCGGAAATCTTCTCTCCAGTATCTAACTGAAGATATTTACGTTTTCACCGTAGGCCTCAAAGTGCTCCCGAGTAACCCTTAGCTGACTAAATTAAAACAGGATTATAATACTGCTCAGTCAATATAGAAGCTAAACTGTTTGAGTGAACTTCACATGACCTAGAGCGGTATCACAGAAAGTTTTCTTCTGGTTTTCATCGGAGTGTATTTCTTTTTCAGCATATCCTTAAGAGTGTTCCCAAATGTCCTTTCTCAGCTTCCACAGAAACAGTGATATCAAACTGCTCGATCCAAAAAATGATTTAACTCTATGGGATGAATATGCACATCACAAAGCAGTTGCTCCGAAAGCTTGTCTCCAGTGTCCGTCGTAAGACATTTCCTTTCTCACCACAAGCCTCCGGGCGCCCCTTAATATCCCTTCACAGATTCCTCAAATACGGAGTTTCCAAGCTAGGCAACGTAGTGTAAGATTTAACTCTCTGAAATGCGTGCACACGTCAGAGAGCAATTTGTTGGGACACTTCTTTCTGGGTGTTATTACAGGATATTTCACTTTTCGCCATAGTCTTCAAGGTGCTGCAAAATATGGTTTTTCAGTTTCACAGGAACAGTGTTCAAACACTGCGTTATGAAAAAAGCTGGATAACACTCTGAAAGGAATGCACACATCAAAAAGCAGTTTCTCAGAAATCTTCTCTGCAGTTTTTATCTGAAAATAGCTCCTATTTCCCTTCTGGCCAGAATGTGCTCCCAAACATCCCTTCGTGAATCCGTCATGACTTACTTTCAAAATTGCATAATAAAAAGAAACTTTTATCTATGCGAGATGAATAGACATATCTATCACAAAGCAGTTTCACAAAAAGATTCTTTCTAGTTTTTCTCTCAGGATATTTCATTTTCCACCATATCCAGCCATATAATCCCAAATGTGTCCTGGTAGCTTTTTCTCCAAACGGGATTCCTAAATCCTCTATGAGAAGAAAAATATATTTCTATGAGTGGAATGCACACGTCACAAAGCACTTCCTTGGAAATTTTCTCTCCAGTATCTATCTGAAGATATTTCCGTTTCCACCATAAGCTTTAATGAGCTACTGAGTATCCATTAGTGGACTAACCTAGAACAGTGTTAGAATGCTGCTCAATGAAAACAGGAGCTCAGCTGTGTGATTGCACCTCACGTGACCTAGAGCAGTATCACAGAAAGTTTCCTTCTGTTTTTTATTGGAGGGTATTTCTTTTTCAGTATATACTGAAGAGTGTTCCCAAATGTCCTTTCTAAGGTTACACAAAAACAGTGATTTCAACTGTTCAATCCAAAGAATGATTTAACTCTATGAGATGAATACACACATCACAAAGCACTTGCTCCGAAAGCTTGTCTCCAGTGTTCATCTGAGGACGGTTCCTTTCTCACCACAAGCCTTCGGGCGCCACTTAATATCCCTTCACAGATTCCTCAATGACAGAATTTCCAAACTTGGCAACGTAGTGTAAGGTTTAACTCTCTGAAATGAATGCACACGTCAGAGAGCAGTTTCCTGGATGCTTCTGTCTGGGTTTTATTTCAGGATAATTCACTTTTCACCATAGTCTTCAGTGAGCTGCAATGTATTACTACTTTGTCAGTTTTACAGGAACAGTGTTCAAACACTGCCTTATGAAAAAAGAGGTATAAATCCCTGAGTGGAATGCACACATCACAAAGCACTTTCTCAGACAGCTTCTCTCCCGTTCTTATCTGGCGATATTTCCTATTTCCCCACAGGCCAGAATGTGCACAAAATGTCCCTTCGGAAATCCGACAATGATGCAGTTTCAAAACGGCATAATAGAGAAAAAGTTGTATTTATATGAGATGAATAGACATATCTAACACAAAGCAGTTTCACAGAAAGCTTCTTTCCAGTTTTTGTCTGATTATATTTCCTTTTAAATCATAGCCATGCAAATACCCCCGAATGAGCCCTGGTAGCATTTACACCAAACGGGACTCGCCAATCCCCTATGAAAATAAAATTGTAACTCTTTGAGTAGAATGCGCACGTCACAAAGCAGCTCCTCGGAATTCTACTCTCCAGTTTTTATCTGAAGATATTTCCTTTTTCAGCATAAGCCTCAAAGTGCTCCTGAATATCACTTCACAGACTCACCTAAAAGCTTGTTAGAATGCTACTCAATGAAAACTGAAGCTTCTCTGCGTGAGTGGAATTCATGTGACTCAGAGCAGTTTCACAGAAAATTTCCTTCTGGTTTTTGTCGGAGGGTACTTATTTTTGAACACATTCTTAAGAGCGTTCCCAAATATCCTTCCTCAGGTTCCACAGAAAGAGTGATTTCAAACTACTCAATGCAAAGAATGATTTAACTCTATGAGATGAATACACACATCACAAAGCAGTTTCTCTGAAAGCTTCTCTCCAGTTTTCATCGTAAGTCGTTGCTTTTCTGAAGACTAGAATCTGGGAACCCTTCATATCTCTTCATAGATTCCTCAAATACTTAATTTGCAAACTGATCAATGTAGTGTAAGCTTTAACTCTCCGAAATGAGTGCACACGTCAGAGAGCAGTTTGTTGGAACGTTTCTTTCTGGGTTTTATTGCCAGATATTTCAGATAAAAACTGGAAAGAAGCGTTCTGAGAAACTACATTGCGATGAGTGAATTCAACTAACTGAGTTACATTTTTCTCTTCAATCATCAGTTTGCTAACACAGTTTTCTTGATATCTGCAATGGGATACTTCTTAGCTCTATGCAGCTTGCAGTGAGAAAGGAAATATCTTAAGATAAACACGTGAAAGAAGCATTCTGAGAGATTGCTTTCTGATACGTGACTTCATCTCACAGAGTTACAATACTCTATCGTGCAGCCATTTGCTAGCACTGTCTTTGTGAATTCTGAGAGCTGATATTTCAGATGGGTTTGAAGTGTGTAAGGATAAAGTAAATATCCTCTGGGAAAAACCGGAATGAAGCTTTCTGAGAAACTGCTTTGTGATGTGTGAATTCATTTCACAGTGTTATACCACTCTTTCATGGAGGAGTTTGCTAGCACTGATTTTGTGGAATCTCAGAAGTGCCTTCTTGGATATCGTTGAACCCTATGCTGAATAATGAAATATCCTCAGACAAATCTACAGAGAAGCCTTCGCAGAAACTTCTTCGTTGCGGGTGAATTCAGCTCACAGAGTTTCCTCATTGTTTTCATTGAGAAGCCTGCTAAGAGTGTTTTTGCAGAATCTGCAATAAGACACACTGTGGCGCTCTGAGACCACAAATAACCTTATCTACAAACGACAGAAGCTTTCTGAGAAACTGCTTGGTGATGTGTGATTTCAACTCACTGAGTTACAGCTGTATTTCGTGGAGCCATTGGCTAGCCCCGTTTTTGTGGAATCTGAGAACTGATATTTCAGATCCCTTTGAAGACTATAGGGCCAAAGGAAATATCCGCCGATAAAAATGAGGAGGAAGCTTTCTGAGAAACTTCTTTGTGATCTGTGTATTCATCTCACGGAGTTACAGCTTTCTCCTCATGAAGCCGTTTGTTAAGACTGTTCTCGTGGAATTTGCAAAGTGATATTGGGGAGCCCAGTGAGGGATATGGTGAAAAAGGAAATATCCTCAGACAAAAAGTGGAAAGAAGGGTTCTGATAAACTGCATTGTGACACGTGAATGCAACTCATAGAGTTACCCTTTCCTTTTCATGGATCCGTTCACTAACCCTTTTTCTTGAAATCTGCATTGGGATATTTCTTAGTGCAATGAAACTTACGATGACAAAGGAAATATCCTCAGATGAAAACTAGAAAGGAGTTTTCTTAGAAACTTCTTTGTGATGTCTGCATTCTTCTCACAGAGTTACACTTACTTTTCATGGAGCAGTCGATTAACACTGTCTTCGAGGAACCTGACTGGGGCTACTTTGGGTCGCATTGAGGCCTATGCTATTAAAGGAAATATCCTCAATTAGCCTGAAGGAAGCTTCGTGGGAAACTTCTTGGTGAGATGTGAATTCATCTCACAGAGTTACAACTTAGTCTTCATGAAGCAGTTTGCTGACAGTGTTTTCGTGGAAACTGCCACGTCATATTTGGGAGCACATTAAGGCCCAAGGTGAAAAGGAAATATCCTCAGATGGTAGCTAGAAATAAGCTTTCTCAGAAACTACTTTCTGATGTGTTAATTCAGAATACAGAGTTTCACCTTTCCCTTCTTGTAGCAGTTTGCTAACCCTCTTTTCTTGGATACTGGGAAGTGATATTTAGGGGCTCATTGTGGGCTATGCTGAAAAAGAAAATATCCTCAGATAAAAACTGGAAAGAAGCGTTCTGAGAAACTGCATTGTGATGTATGAATGCAACTCACAGAGTTACACTTTTCTCTTCAGTCATCAGTTTGCTAACACAGTTTTCTTGAAATCTGCACCGGGATACTTCTTAGCGCAATGAAGCTTTCAGTGTCAAAGGAAATATCCTCAGATGAAAAGTAGAACAAAACTTTCAGAGAAACTTCTTTGTGATGTGTGAATTCATCTCACAGAGTTACACTTACCTTTCCTGGAGCAGTCGATTAACATTGTCTTTGAGGAATCTGACAAGGGCTACTTTGGGTGACATTGAGGCCTACGCTGATAAAGGAAATATCCTCAATTGAAAACGTGAAAGAAGCTTTGTGAGAAACTTCTTTGTGTTATGTTAATTCATCTCAGAGTTACAACTTAGTCTTCATGAAGCAGTTTGCTGACAGTGTTTTCGTGGAATATGCAAAGTGATATTTGGTTGGGCAATTGAGGCCTATGGTGGAAAAGGAAATACCCTCAGATAATAGTGAGAAAGAAGCTTTCTTCGAAATTGCTTTCTGATGTGTGAATTCTTCATACAGAGTTTCACCTTTCACTTCTTGTATCAGTTTGCTAACACTCTTTTCCTGGATTCTGGAAAGTGATATTTGAGAGCTCATTGTGGGCTATGGTGAAAAAGCAAATATCCAATTTTCACCGTAGTCTTCAATACGCTCCACAATATCACTTTTTCAGTTTTAACACGAACAGTGTTCAAACACTGCCTTACTAGAAAAGTGGTATAACTCCCTCAGTGGAATACACACATCACAAAGTAGTTCCTCAGAAAGCTTCACTCCAGTTTCCATCTGAAGATATTTACTATTACCCCACAGACCTGAATGTGCTCCCGAATGTCACTTCACGAATCCATCCAGGATGCAATTTCAAAACTGTGTAATAGAAAGAAAGCTCTATCTTTGTGAGATGAATAGAGGTATCTATCACAAAGCAGATTCACAGAAAGTTTCTTTCCAGTTTTTGTTTGATTAGATTTCCTTTTGTGCCGTAGTCATCCATTTACTTCTGAATGCAACCTGATACCTAATTCTCCAAAGAGAATTATCCAACGATCTAAGAGAAGAAAAGTATAACTCTGTGAGTGGAATACACACATCACAAATCAGCTCCTTGGAAACCTTCTCTCCAGTATCCATCTGAAGATATTTCCATTTTCATTGAAAGCCTCAAAACGCTCCTGAGTATCTCTTAGCTGACTAACCTAAAACAGTGTTAGAATTCTGCTCAATGAAAACAGAAGCTTAACTGTGTGACTGTACTTCAAGTAAGCTAGAGCAGTTTCACAGAAAGTTTCCTTCTGGTTTATATTGGAGGGTATGTCTTTTTCAGCATATTCTTGAAAGCATTCGCAAATGTCCTCTCTGAGTTTCCACAGAAACAGTGATTTCAAACTGTTCATTCCAAGGAATGATTTAACTCTATGAGATGAATACACACATCACAAGGAAGCTTCTCCAAAAGCTTCTCTCCAGTTTTCATCAGAAGACGTTTCCTTTCTCACAACAAGCCTACGGGCACTACTTAATATGCCTTCACAGACTCCTCAACGACAGGTTCCAAACTGGGCAATGTAGTGTACGCTTAAAGTCTCTGAAATGAATGGACTTGTTAGAGAGCAGTGTCTTGGAATGCTTCTTTCTGGGTTTTATTTCGGGATATTTCACTTTCCCTTTAGTCTTCAGTGCGCTTCAAAGTGTCACCTTTTCAGATTTACAGGAACAGTGTTTAAACACTGCATTAGGAGAAAAAGGTATAACTCCCTGAGTGGAATGCACAGATGACAAGGCAGTTTATCAGAAAGCTTCTCTCCAGTTTTTATCTGAATTTATCTCCTATTTCCCCGCAGGCTTAAATGTCCTCCGAATGTCCCTTCAGGGATCCGTCGTTGACGCAATTTCAAATCTGCATAATAGGAGGAAAGTTTTATCTATGCGAGATGAGTAGACATATCTATCCCAAAAAAGTTTCACGGAAAGTTTCTTTTTTCTTTTTTTTTTTTTTGAAACGAAGTCTTGCTCTGTCGCCCGAGCTGGGGTGCAGTGGCCGGATCTCAGCTCACTGCAAGCTCTGCCTCCCGGGTTTACATCATTCTCCTGCCTCAGCCTCTGGAATAGCTGGGACTACAGGCGCCTGCCACCTCGCTAGGCTAGTTTTTTGTATTTTTAGTAGAGAGGGGGTTTCACCGTGTTAGCCAGGATGGCCTCGATCTCCTGACCTCGTGATCCTCCCGTCTCGGCCTCCCAAAGTGCTGGGATTACAGGGTTGAGCCACCACACCTGGCCACAGAAAGTTTCTTTCCAGATTTTATGTGATGATATTTTCTTTTTCACCAGGGCTGTAAATACACTCCCGAATGTCCCCTTTTAGCTTTTTCTCCAAGCGGGATTCCCCAATCATCTATGAGAAGAAAAGTATAATTCTGTTATTGAAATACACGTGTCACAAAGCAGCTCACCAGAAATCTTCTCTCCTGTATCTATCTGAAGATATTTCCGTTTTCACTGTAAGCCTCAAAGCATTCCCGAGTATCCCTTAGCTGACTAATGTAAAATAGTTTTAGAGTACTACTTACTGAAAACAGAAGCTTAATTGTGGGAGTGGACTTCCTGTGACCTAGAACAGTTTCACAGAAAGTTTCCTTCTTATTTTTATCGGAGGGTATTTGTTTTTCAGCATATTTTTAAGAGTGTACCCTAATGTCCTTTCTCAGGCTCCACAGAAACAGTGATTTCAAACTGCTTCATCCAAAGAATGATTAAGTCTGTGAGATGAATACACACATCACAAAGCAGTTGCTCTGAAAGCTTGTCTCTAGTTTTCATAGGAAGACGTTTCCTTTCCCACCACAAGCCTCCCGGCACCACTTAATATCCCTTCCCAGATTCCTCAAAGACAGAGTTTCCAAACTGGGCAATGCAGTGTAAGCTGTAACTCTGAAATGAATGCACACGTCAGAGAACAGCTTCTTGGGACGTTTCTTTCTGGGTTTTAATTCTGGATATTTCACTTTTCGCCATAGTCTTCAATGCGTTGCAAAGTTTCACTTTTTCAGTTTTATCAGAACAGTGCTCATACGCTGACTTATGAGAAAAGAGGTATAACTTCCTGAGTGGAATGCACACATCACAAAACAGTTTCTCTGAAAGCTTCTCTCCAATTTCTATCTGATGATATCTCCTATTTCCCCACAAGACTGGATGTGCTCCCGAATGTCCCTTTGCGAATCTGTCCATGACGCGGTCTCAAAACTGTGTAATACAAAAAAACTTCTCTCTCTGTGAGATGAATGGACATATCTATCACAAAGCAATTTCACAGAAAGATTCTTTCTGGTTTTTGTCTGAGGATATTTCCTTTTTCACCATAGCTTTCCATATACTCCTGAATGTTTCCTGGTAGCTTTTTCTCCAAACGGGATTCCCCAATCTTCTATGAGAAAAAAAGAATAAGTCTGTGAGTGAAATACACACGTCATGACGAAGCTCCTCCGAAATCTTCTCTGCAGTATCTATCTGAAGATATTTCTGTTTTCACCATAAGCCTCAAAGCGCTCCCCAGTGTCCCTTAGCTGACTAACCTAAAACGGCATTAAAATACTGCTCAATGTAAACAGAAGTTTTACTGTGTGAGGGGACTTCACGGGACCTAGAGCAGTTTCAGAGAAAGTTTCCTTCTGGTTTTTATCGGAGGGTATTTCTTTTTCAGCATATTCATAAGAGTGTTCCCAATTGTCTTTCTGTTTCCACAGAAACTGTGATTTCCACTGCTCAATTCAAAGAATGATTTAAGTCTATGAGATGAATACGCACAACACAAAGCAGTTGCTCCAAAAGTTTCTCTCCAGTTTTCATCATAAGACGTTTCCTTTCTCACCACAAGCCTCCAGATACCACTTAATATCCTTTCACAGATTCCTTAAAGACAGAGTTTCCAAACTGGGCAACTTAGTATGAGCTTTAACTCTGTGAAATCAATGCACATGTCAGAGAGCAATTCCTGGGAACGCTTCTTTCTGGATTTTATTTCAGGATATTTCACTTTTTGCCGTAGTCTTCAATGCGCTGAAAGTATCACTTTTTCACGTTGACCTGAACAGTGCTCAAACGCTGCCTTATGAGAAAAGAGGTATAGTGTCCTGAGTGGAGTGCACACACCACAAAGCAGTTTCTCAGAAAGTTTCTCTCCAGTTTTAATCTGAAGATATCTCCTATTTCCCCACAGGCCTGAAGGTGCTCCTGAATGTCTCTACGTGAATCCATCCATGACGCAGTTTCAAAACTGCGTAATAGAAGGAAAATTTTATCTATGTGACATGAATAGAGGTATCTATCACAAAGCAGTTTCACTGAAAGCTTCATTCCAGTTTTTGTTTGACGATATTTACTTTTTACCAATAGCAGTCCATATACCACCGAATGTCCCCTGGTCACTTTTTCTCCAAACGGTATTCCCCAATCCTCTATGAGAAGAAAAGTATAATTCTGTGAGTGGAATGCACACACCACAAAGCAGCTGCTCAGAAAAGTTCACTCCAGTATCTATCTGAAGATATCTCCATTTTCACAGTAAGCCTCATAGCGCTCCCGAATACCCCGTAGCTGACTAACCTAAAACAGTGTCAGAATACTGCTCAACAAAAACAGAAGCTTAACTGGGCAAGTGGACTTCATGTGACCTAGAGTAGTTTCACAGAAAGTTTCCTACAGGTTTTTATCGGAAGTTAACCCTTTTTCAGCATATTCGTAGGAGCAGTTCCAAATGTCCTTTCTCAGGTTCCACAGAAACTGCTTTCAAACTGCTCAATCCAAAGAATGATTTAACTCTATGAGATGAATACACATATCACAAAGCAGTTGCTCCAAAAGCTTCCCTCCAGTTTTCATCGGAAGACGTTTCCTTCTCACCTCAAGTCTCCGGGCGCCACTTAATATCCCTTCACACATTCCTCAAAGACAGAGTTTCCAAACTGGGCAATGTAATCAAAGCTTTAACTCACTGAAATGAATGCAAACGTCAGACAGCAGTTTCTTGTAATGCTTCTTTCTGGGTTTCCTTTCAGGATATTTCAATTTTCACCATAGTCTTCAGCGCACTGTGAAATATCACTTTTTCAGCTTTACAGGATGAGGGTTCACACACTCCCTTATGACATAGGAGGTAAAATTCCCTGAATGGAATACACACATCAGAAAGCAGTTTTTCAGAAAAATTTTCTTCAGTTTTTATTGAAAGATATTTCCTATTTCCCCACAGGCCTGAATGTGCTCCGAAATATCCTTTTGTGAATCCATCCATGACGTAGTTTCAAAACTGCATATTAGAAAGAAACTTTTTTCTTTATCAGATGAATAGACGTGTCTATCACAAAGCAGTTTCACAGAAAGCTTCTTTCCACTTTTTGTCTGAGGATGCTTCCTTTGTCACCACAGCCATTATAATGTGAATGTCTCCTGGTAGACTTTTCTCCACACTGGATTCCCCAATCCTCCCTGAGAAGAAAAGCATAACTCTGTGAATAGAATGCATACATCACAAAGCAGCTCCTCGGAAATCTTTTCTGCAGTTTTTATCTGACGATATTAACTTTTTCACCTCATACCTCAAAGCACTCCCAAATACCACTTCACAGACTCAACAAAAACAGTGTTATAATACTGCTCAATGAAAACAGAAGCTGAACTGTGTGATTGGACTTCACGTGACCTAGAGAAGATTCACAGGAAGATTCCTTCTGGTTTTTATGGGAGGGTATTTCTTTTTCAGCATATTCTTAAGAGCTTTCAGAAATGTCCATTCTCAGGTTCCACAGAAACAGTGATTTCAAACTGCTCACTACAAACAATGATTTAACTCTATGAGATGAATACACACATCACAAAAGAGTTTCTCTGAAAGCTTCTGTCCAGTTTTTATCGGAAGACGTTTTCTTTCTCACTTCAATCCTTTCGGATGCCACTATAATTTCCCTTCACTGATTCCTCAAAGACAGAGTTTAAAAACTGGGCAATGCAGGGAAAGCTTTAACTCTCTGAAATGAATGCAAACGTCAAAGAGCAGTTTCTTGGAACGCTTCTTTTTGAGTTTTATTTTAGGATATTTTACTTTTCACCCTAGTCTTCAATGCGCTGCAAAATATCACTTTTTCAGTTTTACAGGAGCAGTGTTCAAACACTGCCTTATGAGAAAAGTGGTATAACTCCCTGAGTGGAGTGCACACATCACAAATCAGTTAATCAGAAAGCTTCTCTCCAGTTTTTATCTGATGTTTTTTCCTACTTCACCACAGGCCTGAATGTGCTCCCGAATGTCCTTTCATGAATGCATCAGTGATGCAGTTTCAAAAATCCGTAAAAGAAAGAATTTTTTATGTTTGTGAGATGAATAGACACATCTGTCACAAAGCAGTTTTACAGAAATCTTCTTTCCAGTTTTTGTCTGAGGAGAGTTTATTTTTCATCATACCAGTCCATATACTCCCGAATGTCCCCTGGTAGCTTTTTCTACAAACGGAATTCCCCAATCATCTTGGAGAAGAAAGGTATAACTCAGTGAGTGGAATGCACACTTCACATAGCAGCTCCTCAGAAATCTTCTCCCCAGTATCTACCTGAAGATATTTCCATTTCACCGTAAGCCTCAAAGCACTCCCTAGTATCCCTCAGCTGACCAAGCTAAAAGAGTGTTTGAATACTGCTCAATGAAAACAGAAGTTTAACTGTGCAAGTGGACTTCACCTGACTTAGAGCAGTTTCACAGAGTGTTTCCTTGTCTTTTTTATTGGAGGAATTTCTTTTTCAATATATTCCTAAGAGCATTTCCAAATGTCCTTTCTCAGGTTCCACAAAAACAGTGATATCAAACTGCTCAATCCAAAGAATGATTGAACACAATGGAATGATTACACACATCACAAAGCAGTCGCTCCGAAAGCTTCTCTCCAGTTTTCATCGGAAGACATTTCCTTTCTCACCACAAGTCCAGGGGAACCACTTATTAGCCGTCAGAGATTCCTCAAAGATAGAGTTTGCAAAGTGGACAATGCAGTGTAAACTTTAACTCTCTGAAATGAATGCCCAGGTCAGAGAGGAGTTTCTTGGAACCCTTCTTTCCTTTTTTTTTTTTTTCAGGATATTTCACATTTCACCATAGTCTTCAATTCACTGCAAAATATCACTTTGTCAGTTTTGCAGTAAAAGTTTTCAAACACTGCCTTATGAGAAAAGAGGTATAACTCCCTGCGTGGAATGCACACATCAAAAAGCAGTTTCTCAGAAAGCTTCTCTGCAGTTTTTTTCTGAAGATGTCTACTTTTTCTCCGTACGTCTGAAAGTGCTCCAGAATATCTGTTCGTGAATCCGTCCATGATGCAGTTTCAAAAGTATGTAGTAGAAAAAAGTTGTATCTGTGTGAAATGAATGTACATATCTATCAAAACGCAGTTTCACAGAAATCTTCTTTCCAGTTTTTGTCTCAGGATATTACCTTTTTCACCATAGCCGTCCATATATTCCCGAATCCCCTGGTAGCGTCATTCTGCAAACGGGATTCCCCGGTGCTCTATGAGAAGAAAAGTAAAACTCTGTGAGTGCAACGCACACGTCACAAAGCAGCTCCTCGGAAATCTTCTCTCCAGTATCTATCTGAAGATATTTGCATTTTCACCTTAAGCCTCAAAGTGTTCCCGAGTATCCCTTAGCTGACTAACCTAAAACAGGATTAGAATACTGCTCAGTGAATACAGAAGCTAAACTGTGCCAGTGGACTTCACATGACCTAGAGCGGTTTCACAGAAAGTTTCCTTCTGGTTTTCATCGGAATGTATTTCTTTTTCTGCATATTCTTAGGAGTGTTCCCAAATGTCCTTTCTCAGCTTCCACAGAAACAGTGTTATCAAACTGCTCGATCCAAAGAATGATTTAAATCTATGAGATGAATACACACATCGCAAAGCAGTTGTCCCAAAAGCTTGTCTGCAGTGTCCATCGGAAGATGTTTCCTTTCTCACCACAAGCCTCCGGGCACTACTTAATATCACTTCACAGATTCCTCAAACACAGAGTTTCCAAACTGGGCAATGTAGTGTAAGCTTTAACTCTCTGAAATGAGTGCACGGATCAGTGAACAATTTGTTGGGACACTTGTTTCTGGGTTTTATTACAGGATATTTCACTTTTCACCATAGTCTTCAAGGCGCTGCAAAATATGGTTTTTCAGTTTCACAGGAACAGTGTTCAAACACTGCCTCATGAAAAAAGGTGAATAACACCTTGAATGGAATGCACAAATCAAAAAGCAGTTTCCCAGAAATCTTCTCTGCAGTTTTTATCTGAAAATAGCTCCTATTTCCCCACAGGCCAGAATGTGCTCCTGAATGTCCCTTCGCGAATCCATCATGACGTACTTTCAAAACTGCGTAATAGAAAGAAAGTTTTGTCTATGTGAGATGAATAGACATATCTATCACAAAGCAGTTTCACAAAAAGATTCTTTCTAGTTTTTTTCTCAGGATATTTCGATTTTCACCATATCCAGCCATATAGTCCCGAATGTCTCCTGGTAGCTGTTTCTCCAAACGGGATTCCCCAATCCTCTGTGAGAAGAAAAGTGTATCTCTGTGAGTGGAATGCACACATCACAAAGCAGCTCCTCGGAAATTTTCTCTCCAGTATCTATCTGAAGATATTTCCGTTTTCACCATAAGCCTCAATGCGCTACTGAGTATCCATTAGCGGACTAAACTAGAACAGTGTTAGAATGCAGCTTAATGAAAACAGGAGCTCAACTGTGTGAGTGCACCTCGCATGACCTAGAGCAGTTTCCCAGAAAGTTTCCTTCTGTTTTTTATTGGAGGGTTTTTTTTTTTTTTTTAGCATATCCTTAAGAGCATTCCCAAATGTCCTTTCTAAGGTTATGCAAAAACAGTGATTTCAACTGTTCAATCCAAAGAATGATTTAACTCTATGAGGTGAATACACACATCATAAAGCAGTTGCTCCAAAAGCTTGTCTCCAGTGTTCATCTGAGGACGTTTCCTTTCTTACCACAAGCCTTCGGGCACCACTTAATATCCCTTCACAGATTCCTCAAAGACAGAGTTTCCAAACTCGGCAACATAGAGTAAGCTTTAACTCTCTGAAATGAATGCACACATCAGAGAGCAGTTTCCTGTAATGCTTCTGTCTGGGTTTTATTTCAGGATAATTCACTTTTCACCATAGTCTTCAGTGAGCTGCAATGTATTACTACTTTGTCAGTTTTACAGGAACAGTGTTCAAACACTGCCTTATGACAAAAGAGGTATAAATCCCTGAGTGGAATGCACACATCAAAAAGCAGTTTCTCAGACAGCTTCTATCCCGTTCTTATCTGGCGATATTTCCTATTTCCCCACAGGCCAGAATGTGCACAAAATGTCCCTTTGCAAATCCGTCCATGATGCGGTTTCAAAACTGCATAATAGAGAAAAAGTTTTATCTATGTGAGATGAATAGACATATCTAACACAAAGCAGTTTCACAGAAAGCTTCTTTCCAGTGTTTGTCTGAACATATTTCCTTTTAAACCATAGCCATGCATATACTCCCGAATGAACCCTGGTAGTGTTTACACCAAACGGGACTCACCAATCCTCTATGAAAGTAAAATTGAAACTCTGTGAGTGGAATGCACATATCGCAAAGCAGCTCCTTGGAATCCTACTCTCCAGTTTTTATCTGAAGATATTTCCTTTTTCACCATAAGCCTCAAAGCGCTCCCGAATATCACACCACTGACTAACCTAAAGTCTTGTTAGAATCCTGCTCAATGAAAACCAAAGCTTGACTGTGGGCGTGGAATTAATGTGACCCAGAGCAATTTCACAGAAAATTTCCTTCTGGTTTTTGTCGGAGGGTACTTATTTTTCAGCACATTCTTAATAGCGTTCCCAAATATCCTTTCTCAGGTTCCACAGAAACAGTGATTTCAAACTGCTCAATCCAAAGAATGATTTAACTCTATGAGATCCCTCTTGGAGAAAAAGCTAAAAGGGAACATTTGGGAGTGTATTTACAGCACTGGTGAAAAAGGAAATATCCTCAGACATAATCTGGAAAGAAACTTTCTGTGAAACTGCTTTGGGATAGATAAGTCTACTCATCACGCATAGATAAAACTTTCCTCCTATTACGCTGATTTGAAACTGCAACTACGATGGATTCCTGAAGGGACATTCGGAGTACATTTAAGCCTGTGGGGAAAAAGGAGATAAATTCAGATAAAAGCTGGAGAGAAGCTTTCTGATAAACTGCTTTGTCATGTGCACATTCCACTTAGGGAGTTATACCTCTTTTCTCCTAACGCAGTGTTTGAACACTGTTCCTGTAAATCTGAAAAAGCGATACTTTGAAGCACCTTGAATAATAAAGCGAAAAGTGAAATATCCTGAAATAAAACACAGAAAGAAGCATTTCAAGAAACTGCTCTCTGACGTGTCCATTCATTTAAGAGACTTAAAGCACACACTACATTGCCCAGTTTGGAAACTCTGTCATTGAGGAGTCTGTGAAGGGATATTAAGTAGCGCCCGTAGGCTTGTCGTGAGAAAGGAAAGGTCTTCCAATGAAAACTGGAGAGAAGATTTTGGAGCAGCTTCTTTGTGATGTGTGTATTCATCTCATAGAGTTAAATCATTCTTTGGATTGAGCAGTTTGAAATCACTCGTTCTGTGGAAACTCAGAGAGGACATTTGCGAACGCTCTCAAGAATATGCTGAAAAAGACATACCCTCCAATATAAACCAGAAGGAAACTTTCTGTGAAACTGCTCTAGCTTACTTGAAGTACAGCCGCACAGTTAAGCTTCTGTTTTCATTGAGCAGAATTCTAACACTGTTTTAGGTTAGTCAGCTAAGGGATACTCATGAGCGTTTTGAGGCTTTCAGTGAAAATGGAAATATTTTCAGATAGATACTGGAGAGAAGGTTTCCGAGGAGCTGATTTGTGATGTGTGTATTCCACTCACAGAGTTGTACTTTTCTTCTCTTAGAGTATTGGGTAATTCTGTTTGGAGAAACAGGTGTCAGGTTGCATTTGGAAGTATATGGACGACTACGGCACAAAAGGAAATCTCCTCAAACAGAAACTGGGAAGAAGCTGTCTGTGAATCTGCTTTGTGATAGATACCTCTATTCATCTCACATAGATAAAGCTTTCTTTCTATTACGCAGTTTTCAAACTGCATCATGATTGGATTCGTGAGGTGACATTCAGGAGCACATTCAGGTCTGTGGGGTACTAGTAAGTATCTTCAGATAAAAACTGGAGTGAAGCTTTCTGAGAAGCTGCTTTGTGATGTGTGTATTGCACTGAGGGAGTTATACCACTTTTCTAGTAAGGCAGTGTTTGAACAATGTTCGTGTAAAACTGAAAAAGTGATATTGTGCAGCACATTGAAGAGTACGGCGAAGAGTGAAATATCTGGAAATAAAACCTAGAAAGAAACGTTCCAACAAAGTGCTCTCTGGCCTGTGCACTTATTTCAGAGAGTTAAAGCTTACACTACGTTGGTCAGTTTGGAAACTAAGTCTTTGAGGAATCTATGAAGGGATATTAAGTGGCGCCCAGAGGCTATCTGAAGAAAAGCAACGTCTTCCGATGAAAACTGTAGAGAAGCTTTTGGATCAACTGCTTTATGATGTGTGTATTCATCTTATAGAGTTAAATCATTCCTTGGATTGAGCAGTTTCAAATCACTGTGTCTTTGGAACCTGAGAATGGACATTTCTGAAAGCTCTTAAGAATATGCTGAAAAAGAAATACCCTCCCAAGAAACCAGAAGGAAACATCTGGTGAAATTTCTCTAGGTCACGTGAAGTCCACTCTCACCGTTCAGCTTCCGTTTTCATTGAGCAGTATCATAACATTGTTTTTGTTCAGTTTGCAAAGTGATACTCGGAAGCACTTTGAGCTTTGAGGTGAAAAAGTTAATATCTTCAGATAAAAACTGCAGAAAAGATTTCCGAGGAGCTGCTTTGTGATGTATGCATTCTATTCACAGAGTTATGCTTTTCTTCTCAGGGAGGATTGGGGAATCCAGTTTGGAGAAATGTCTAATAGGAGATATTCTTGAGTATATGAACTGTTACGGTGACAAAGGAAGTATCCTCATACAAAAAGTGGAAAGGAGCTTTCTGTGAAACTGCTTTGTTATAGATATGTCTATTGGTCTCACAAAGATAAAACTTTCTTTCTAATACGCAGTTTTGAAACTGCGTCATAGATGCATTCACAAAGGATTTTGGAGCCATTCAAGAATGTCTGGAAATAGGAAATATCTTTCATTAAAACTGAAGAAAAGTTTTCTAAGAAACTGCTATGTGAATTCACATCTCACAAAGAAGTTTCTCATGAAGCCTCCATGCCTCCCAAATATCACTTTGCAGATTCCACGAAAACACTGTCAGCAAACTGCTTCATGAAGACTAGATTGTAACACTGTGAGATGAATTCAACGATATCCAAGATGGCACTTCTGAGATTCCACAAAATCAGTGCTAGCAAACTCCTCCATGAAAGGGTGGTGTAAAACTGTGAAATAAATTCACACATCACAAAGCAGTTTCTCAGAAAGCTTCATTCCGGTTTTTCTCGGAGGATATTTTCTTTGTCCTTAGACTCTTCAAACCCATCCGAGATATCAGTTCTGAAAATTCACAAAGACAGTGCTAGCAAACGGCTGCATGATAGAGTAGTGTAATTCTGTGAGATGAAGTCACATATCAGAAAGCAATCTCTCAGAAAGCTTCTTTCACGTGTTTATCTGAAGATATTTCCTTTCTCACTGCAAGCTGCATAGAGCTAAGAAGTATCCCATTGCAGATTTCAAGAAAACTGTGTTAGTAAACTGATTCATAAATTGAAAGGTATAACTGGGTGAGGTGAATTCACACATCTGAAAGAAGTTTCTCAGAAAAGTTCTTTGAAGTTTTTATTTGAGAATATTTCCTTTTTCTGCATAGGCTTCAAATCGATCCCAAATATCCCATCTCAGGTTCCCCATATGGAGTGCTAACAAGGTGACCCATGAAAAGGATCGTGTAACTCTGTGAGATTAATTCGCACATCCAAAGCAGTTTCTCTGAAAGTCTCTTTGTAGTTTTCATCTGAGGATGTCTCCGTTTCACCATATGCTTCAATGCGCTCCAAATATCCTAAAGCTGATCCTAGAAAAAGAGAGTTGGCAGACTGATCAATGAAAAGAATGGTGTAGCTCTGTGAGATGAATTAACCCATAACAAAGCAGTTTCTCAGAAAGCTTCCTTCGAGTTTTTAATCTGAGGATATTTCTTTTTCACCATAAGCTTCATTGCGCTAAGAAACATCCCATTGCAGATTCCAAGAACACAATGTTAGCAAACTGCTCTGTCCTAGGAAAAGTGTAACTCTGTGAGATGCATTCACACGTCACAAGGCAGTTTCTCAGAAAGCTTCTTTCCAGTTTTTATTAGATGATATTTCCTTTGTCATCATAAGCTTCAATGCAATCCAGAATAACCCTTCTGAGATTCCCCATAAACAGTGTTAAGAGACTGCTCCTTGAAAGGAAAGTGTAACTCTGTGAGATGAATTCTCACATCAGAAAGCAGTTTCTCAGAAACTTTCTTCCTCATTTTTCTCTGAGGATATTTCCTTTGTCACCACAAACTTCAATGCACTGCAAAATATCCCTTTACAGATTCCAAGAAAACAGTGTGAGCAGACTGCTGAGTGAAAATGACATTGTAACGTTGTGAGATGTATTCACAATTCACAGGGCAGTTTCTCAGAAGACTTCCTTCCAGTTTTTATCTGACGATATTTCCTGGTCACCATAGGCTTCAATGCCATCCAAAATATCCCCTTTCAAATTCCTCAAAAAGAGAGCTAGCAAAATGATCCATGAAAAAGAATCGTGTAACAGTGTGAGATGAAATCGCACATCCAAAGCAGTCTCTCAGAAAGCTTCTTTTTTGGTTTTTATCTGAGGATATTTCCTTTGTCCCTGTAGGCTTCATTGTTCTCCAAAATATCCTAACGCAGTTGTCATGAAAACAGCGTGAGCAAACTGCTGTATGAAAAGAATGCTGTAACTCTGTGTGATGAATTCACACATCCCAATGCAGTTTCTCAGAATGCTTCTTTCAAGCTTTTATCTGAGGATATTTCCTTTTCACCCTAGGCCTCAACGTCCTCCGAGATATCACTTTGCAGATTCCACAAAAACAGTGTTAGCAAACTGATTCATGAATTGAAATGTGCAACTCTGTGAGGTGAATTCACACATCTGGAAGAAGTTTCTCAGAAAAGTTCTCTCCAGTTTTTATTTGAGGATATTTCCTTTGTCTGCATAGGCTTCAAATCGATCCCAAATATCCCTTCTCAGGTTCCCAAAATAGAGTGCTAACAAGGTGACCCATGAAAATAATCATGTAACTCTGTGAGATTAATTCACACATCCAAAGCAGTTTCTCTGAAATCTCTTCGTAGTTTTCATCTGAGGATGTCTCTGTGTCACCATAGGCTTCAATGCGCTCCCAAATATCCTCAAGCTGATTCCAGGAAAAGAGAGTTGGCAGACTGATCAATGAAAAGAACGGTGTACCTGTGTGAGATGAATTAACCCATTCCAAAGCAGTTTCTCAGAAAGCTTCCTTCGAGTTTTCAATCTGAGGATATTTCTTTTTCACCATAAGCTTCTTTGCACTAAGAAACATCCCATTGCAGATTCCAAGAACACAGTGTTAGCAAACTGCTTAGTCCTAGGAAGTGTTTAACTCTGTGAGATATATTCACACATCACACTGCAGTTTCTCAGAAAGCTTCTTTCTAGATTTTATCTGAGGATATTTGCTTTTCCACCATAGGCCTCAATACGGTCCAAAATATCTCTTGGTAGATACCATGAAAACAATGTTTGCAAACTGCTTCATGAATAGAAAGGTGTAACTCTGTGAAATGAATTCACACATCTGAAAGAAGTTTCTGAGAAAATTTCTTTGGAGTTTTTCTTTGAGGATATTTCCTTTGTCAGCATAGGCTTCAATGCCATTCAAAATATCCCTTCTCAGATTCCCCAGCAACAATGGTGACAGACTACTCCAAGAAACAAAAGTGCAACTCTGTGAGATGAATTCACACATCAGAAAGCAGTTTCTCACAAGACTTCCTTCTAGTGTTTATCTGAGAATATTTCCTTTTTCACCATATGTCTCAATGTGCTCCCAAATATCACTTTGCAGATTCCACAAAAGCAGTGTTAGCCAAGTGCATCATGAAGAGATAGGTATAACTCTGTGAGATGAATTCACACATCACAAGGAAACTTCTCAGAAAGCTTCTTTCTAGATTTTACCTGAGGATATTTGGTTTTTCACCATAGACCTCAATACAGTCCAAAATATCTCATTGCAGATATCACGAAAATTGTTTGCAAACTGCTTCCTGAATACAAAGGTGAATCTCTGTGAAATGAATTCACACATCCACACATCTGAAAGAAGTTTCTCAGAAAACTTCTCTGTAATTTTTCTTTAAGGATATTTCCTTTGTCAACATAGGCTTCAATGCGATCCAATGTATCCCTTCTCAGATTCCCCAAAAACAGTGGTAACAGACTACTCCAAAAAACGAAAGTGTAATTCTGTGAGATGAATTCACACATCAGAAAGTGGTTTCTCACAAAGCTTCTTTCTAGTGTTTATCTGAGAATATTTCCTTTTTCACCATATGTCTCAATGCACTCCCAAATATCACTTTGCAGATTCCATGAAAGCAGTGTTAGCCAAGTGCATCATGAAGAGATAGGTATAACTCTGTGAGAGTTTGCAAACAGTGTTAGCAAACTGCTCCATGAAAAGAATTGTATAACTCTATGAGATGAATGCACAAAACACAAAGCAGTTTCTCAGAAAGCTTCTCTTCATTTTTTTGTCTGAGGATATTTTCTTTATCACCAGAGACCTCAATGCGCTCCTGAATATCCCTTTGCAGATTCCATGAAGACAGTGTTAGCAAACTGCTCCATGAAAACAATGGTGTAAATCTGTGAGATGAATTAACATATCACAAAGTAGTTTCTCAGAAAGCTTCTTTCTAGTTTTTATCTGAGGATATTTCCTTTTCCACCTTAGGCTTCTAGGTGCTCCCAAATATCCCTTCTCAGATACCACAAAAACAGCGATGCCAAAGGGCTCCCTCAACAGAAACGTTTACCTCTATGAGATGAATGCACACATCACAAAGGAGTTTCTCTGAAAGCTTCTCTTCAGTTTTTACCTGAAGATATTTCCTTTTTTGCCATTTTACTCTATGCACTCCTGAATATCCCTTTAAGAGTCCACAAAAGCAGTGGTACCAATCTGCTCAATGAAAAGAAAGGTGTAACTCTGTGAGATGAATTCACCCATCACAAAGCAGTTTCTCAGAAATCTTCTTTCTAATTTAAATGTGAGGATAAATCCTTTTTCACCATAGGCATCAATGTTCCCCCAAATAACTCCTCTGAGATACCACTAAAACAGTGATGATAAACTAACTACTCAATCAGCAAAAAGGTTAAATTCTATGAGAGGAATACACACATCATAAAACGTTTCTCTTAGAGCTTCTCTCCAGTTTTCATCTGAAGTTTTTTTCCTTTTTCACCATAGACCTCTAGGAGCTCCCAAATATCCCTTTGTAGGTTCTATAAAAGCAGTGCTACCAAACTGCTCAAAGAAAATAAATGCGTAATTCTGTGTGATGAAGTCACCAATCCCAAAAAAATTTCTCAGAAAACTTCTTTCTAGTTTTTATCCTAGGATATTTACTTTTCCACCATCGGATTAAATGCGTTCCCAAATATCCCTTCTCAGACACCACAAAAACGGTGATGCCAAACTGCTCTCTTATCAGAAAACTTTACCTCTATGAGATGAATGCTCACATCACAAAGCAGTTATCAGAAACTTTCTCTCCTGTTTTTACCTGAGGACATTTCCTTTTTCAACATTGACCTCTGTCTGCTCCTGAATATCTGTTGCATATTACACAAAACAGTGTTGCCAAACTGCTCAATGAAAAGAAAGATTTAACTCTGTGAAATGAAATTGCCCATAACAGAACAGTCTCTCAAAGAGCTTCATTCTAGTATTTATCTGAGGATATTTCCTTTTTCACTATAGGCTTCTCTGCTCACCAAACATACCTTTGTACATACAACAAAAACAGGGTTACCAAACTGCTCAATGAAAAGAATGGTTTCCCTCTGGTAGATGAATTCACCCACTGCAAAGAAATTTCTCAGAAAGCTCCTTTCTAGTTTTTATCGTTGCATATTTACTTTTCCACCATCAGGCTCAATGCACTCCCAAATATCGCTTCCCAGACACCACCTAACAAAACAGTTTCGCAAAAATCTCTCCAGTTTTTATCTGAAGATATTTCCTTTTTCACTATAGACCTCTAAGAGCTCCAGAAAATCCCTTTGTGGATTCCCCAAAAAGAGTGCTACCAAACTGCTCAAGGAAAAGAAAGGTGTAACTCTGTGATATGAATTCACCCCTCACAAAGCAGTTTCTCTAAAGCTTTTTTCTAGATTTTATCTGAGGATATTTCCTTTTCCACCATAGGTCTCAAAGCACTCCCAACTATCCCTTTGCATATTGCTCGAAAACAGTGTTTGCAAACTGCTCCATGAAAAGTAAGGTGAAACTCTGTGAGATGAATTTGCACATCACAAAGAACTTTCTCAGAAAACTTCTTTCTATTTTTTATCTGAGGATATTTCCTTTGTCACCATACATCTCAAAGCACTCTCAAGTATTTCTTTGCAGATTCCAAGAAAACAGTGTTAGCAAACTGCTCAATGAAATGAACAGTGTAACTCTGTGAGATAAATTCACATGTCACAAAGCAGTTTCTCAGGAAGTCTTTTTCTAGTTTATATCTGACTATATTTCCTTTGTCACCACAGGGTTCAATGTGATCCAAAATATCCCTTCTCAGATTCCCCAAAAACAGTGCTACCAAACTGCTCCATGAAAAGAATAGTGTAACTCTGTGATGTGAATTCACAAATCACAAAGCAGTTTCTCAGAAAGCTTCTTTTTGGTTTTTATCTAAGAATATGTCCTTTGTCACCTTAGGCTTCAATGCCCTCCCAAATATCCTATAGCAAACTCCACGAAAACAGTGTGATCAAACTGCTCATTGAAAGGAATGGTATAATTCTGTGAGGTGAATTCACACATCACAAAGAAGTTTCTCAGAAAGCTTCTTTCTAGTTTTTATCTGAGGATATTCCCTTAGTCACTACAGGACTAAATGTACTCCCAAATGTGCCATTGCATATTCCACAAAAACAGTTTTGGCAAACTGCCCCACGAAAAGAATGGTGTAATTCTGTGAGATGAACTCAGACATCACAAAGACCTTTCTCAGAAAGCTTCCTTCTAGTTTTTAACTGAGGATATTTCCTGTGTCACCAGAGGCTTCAATGTGATCCAAAATATTCGTTCTCAGATTTCCCAAAAACAGTGTTGCCAAACTGCTCCATGAAAACAATAGTGTAACACTGTGAGATGAATTAAAAAATCACAAAGTGGTTTCTCAGAAAGCTTCTTTCTACTTTTAATATGAGGATTTTCCTGTCACCATAAGCTTCAATGCGCTCCCAAATATCCCATTGCAGATTCCTAGAAAACTGTGTTAGCAAACTGCTCATTGAAAAGAACAGTGAAACTCTGAGATGAATTCACACATTACAAGAACCTTTCTCAGAAAACTTCTTTCTAGTTACTCTCTGAGGATATTTCCTTTCTCACCATAGGCTTCAAAGTGATCCAGAATATCCTTTCTCAGATTTACCAAAAGCAGTGCTACCATACTGATCCATGAAAAGAATTGTGTAATTCCATCAGATGAATTAACACATCACAAAGTGGTTTCTCAGAAAGTTCCTATCTAGTTTTTATCTGATGATATTTCCTTATTACCATAGGCCTCAGAGCACTCCCAAATATCCCTTGGCAGATTCCAGAAAAGCAGTGTTATCAAACTGCTTCATGAAAAGTAAGATGTGACTCTGTGAGATGTATTCACACATCACAAAGGAGTTTCTCAGAAAGTTTCTTTTTGGTTTTTATCTGAGGATATTTCCTTTGTCACCATAGGCCTTAATGCACTCCCAAATAATCTATTGCAGATCCACAAAAACAGTGTTACCAAACTGCTCAATGAAAAGAGCGGTGTAACTTGGATAGATAAAATCACACATCACAAAGCAGTTTCTCAGAAAGGTTCCTTCTAGTTTTTATCTGAGAATACTTCCTTCTTCACCATAGGCCTCAATGTATTCCCAAATATCCCTTTACATATTCCAGAAAAATAGTGTTAGCCAACTGCTCCATGAAAAGAAAGGTGTAACACTGTGAGGTGAATTCACACATACCAAAGAACTTTCTCAGAAATCTTCTTTCTACTTAAAATCTTAGGATATTTCCTTTGTAATCATAAACTTCAATGAGATCCAAACATACTTTCTCAGATTGATGAAAAACAGTGCTAACAAACTGTGCCATGAAAAGAATCATGTAAGTCTGTGAGATGAAGTCAAAAATCACAAAGTAGTTTCTCAGAAAGCTTTTTACTAGTTTTTGTCTGAGGATATTTCCTTTGTCACCATAAGCTTCAATGCACTCTGAAATATACCATTGCAGATTCCAACAAAACAGTGTTAGCAAACTGCTCAGTGAAAAGAATAGTGTAACACAGAGAGGTGAATTCACACATTACAAACAACTTCATCTGAAAGCTTCTTTTCGGTTTTTATCTGAGGATACTTCCTTTGTCACCATAGGCTTCAATGCACTCACATATATCCTATTGCAGTTTCCACGAAAAGTGTCATCAAACTGCTCAAGGAAAATAATGGTGTAACTCTGTGAGATGAAATTACACATCACAAAGCTGTTTCTCAGAAAGTTTCTTTGTAGATTTTATCTGAGTATACCTCCTTCTTCACCATATGCCTCAATGCGTTGCCAAATATTCCGTTGCAGATTCCAGGAAAAGAGTGTTTGCAAACTGCTCCATGAAAAGAAAGGGTTAAATCAGCAACATAAATTCCAATAACACAAGGAATTTTCTCAGAAAGCTTCTTTCTACTTCTTTATCAGAGGATATTTCCTTTGTCACCATAGCCATCAGTGCAAACCAAAATATCCCTTCTCAGATTCCCCAAAAACACTGCTACCACACTGCTCCATGAAATGAATATTGTATCTGTGTGAGATGAATTCACACATCAAAAAGCAGTTTCTTACAAAGTTTCTTTCTAGCTTTTAACTGATAATAATTATTTTTCACTACAGGCCTCAATGCAGTCCCAAATATCCCTTTGCAGATTCCACAAAAATAGTGTTAGTAAGCTGCTCCATGAAAAGAAAGGTGTAACTCCGTGAGATGAATTCAGATATCACCAAACCATTTCTCAGAAACCTTCTTTCCAGTTTTTATGTGAAGATAATTTCTTGTCACTCTAGGCTTTAATGTTATCCAAAATATCCTTACTCAGATTCCTCAAAAACAGGGCTAAAAAATTGATCCATGAAAAGAATTGTATAACTCTGGGAAATGAATTAACACATCACCAAGCGGTTTCTCAGAAAGCTTCTTTCTAGTTTTTATATGAATATATTTTCTTTGTCTCATAAGCTTCAATGCACTCCAAAATATCCCTTTGAAGATTCCCAGAAAACAGTGTTAGCAAACTGCTCAATGAAAACAACAGTGTAAATGTGAAATGAATACACACATCACAAAGAAGTTTATCAGAAGGATTATTTCTAGTTTTAATCTGGGGATATTTCCTTTGATAACATAGGTTTCAATGCGATCCGAAATATCCCTTCTCAGATTCCCCAAAAACAGGACTACCAAACTGCTCCATGAAAAGAAAGGTGTAACACTGTGAGATGATTTCAGAAATCACAAAGTAGTTCCTCAGACAACTTCTTTCTAGTTTTTGTCTCAGGATATTTCCTTTGTCACCATAAACTTCAAAGCACTCCAAAATATCCCATTGCAGATTCCAAGAAAACAGCATTAGCAAACTGATCAATGAACAGAACAGTGTAACACTGCGAGATGAATTCACACATCACAAAGCGGTTACTCAGAAAGCTTCTTTTTGATTTTTCTATGAGGACATTTCCTTTGTTACTGTATTCTTCATAGAGCTCTCGAATGTCCTGTTGCAGACTCCACAAAAACAGTGTTATCAAAAGGCTCAAAGAAAAGCATGTCTTAGCTCAGTGAGATGAAATCACCAATAACAAAGCAGTTTCTCATAAATCTTCTTTCTAGTTTCTGTCGAGGATATTTCCTTTTTCAACATAGCCTCAATGTGCTCCCAAATATCCCTTTGCAGATACCATGAAAACAGTGTTTGCAATCTGCTCCACGAAAAGAAAGGTGTACCTCTGTGAGATGAATTCACATATCCCAAAGAACTTTCTCATATAGCTTCTTTCTAGTTTTTATCTGAGGATATTTCCTTAGTCACCATAGGCTTCACGATGATCCAAAATATCCCTTCTCAGGTTCCCCCAAAACAGTGCTACCAAACTGATCAATGAAAGCAATCGTGTAACTCTGTGAGATGATTTAACACATCATAAAGCAGTTTCTTAGTGGGCTTCTTTCTAGTTTTTATATGAGGATATTTCCTTTGTCACCATATGCTTCAATATGCTCTGAAATATGCCATTGTAGATACCAAGAAAAGAGTGTTAGCAAACTGTTCCATCAAAAGAATAGTGTAACTGTGCCTTGTATTCAAGCATCACAAAGTAGATTCTCAGAAAGCTTTCTATTTTTTTATGAGGATATGTCCTTTTTCACCATTGGACTCAATGTGTTCCCAAATATCCCTTTGTAGATTCCACGAAAACAGTGTTAGCAAACTGCTGCTTGAAAAGAATGATGTAACTCTTTGAGATGAATTCACACATCACAAGGGACTTTCTCAGAAAGCCTCTTTCTAGTTTTTATCTGAGGATATTTCCTTTGTCACCATAGGCTTCAATGTGATCCAAAATATACCTTTGCAGTTTCCCTTAAAACAGTGCTACCAAACTGATCCATTAAAAGAATCATGTATTTCCTTTGAAACCATATGCTTCAATGCGATCCTATGTATACCTACTCAGATTCAACAAAAACAGTGCTACCAAACTGCTCCATGAAAAGAGTGGTATAACTCTGTTAGATGAATTCACACATCACAAAACAGTTTCTCAGAAAGTTTCTTTCTAGTTTTTACCTGAGGATATTCCCTTTTTCTCTAGAGGCCTTAACTCACTCCCAAGTATCTCTTTGTAGATTACACGAAAACGTGTTAGCAAACTGCTCCATGAAAAGAAAGGTGTTACTCTGTGAGATGAATACACGAATTACAAGGAAGTTTCTCAGAAAGCTTCTTTCAGGTTTTTATCTGAGGATATTTCCTGTCACCATAGGCTTCAATGCCATCCAAAATATCTCTTCTCAAATTCTTCATAAACTGTGCTTCCAAACTGATCCATGAAAAGAAAGCTGTAATTCTGTGAGATGAATTAGCAGATCACAAAGTGCTTTCTCAGAAAGCTTCTTTCTAGTTTTTATATGAGGTATTTCCTTTGTCAAATTAAACTTCAAAGCACTCCAAAATATCCCATTACAGAGTCTAAAAAACAGTTAGGGAACTGCTCAATGAAAAGAGTTATGTAACTCTGTGATATGAATTTACACATCACAAAGAACTTTCTCAGAAAGTTCTCTCTAGATTTATCTGAGGATATTTCCTTTGTCACTGTAGGCTTCAATGCGATCCAAAACATCACTTTTCAGATTCCTCAAAAAGAGTGCAATCTAACTGATCCAAGAAAATAATCATGTAACCCTGTGAGATGAATTCACAAATCACAAAGCAGTTTCTCAGAAAGTATCTTTCAAGTTTTTGTCTGAGGATGCTTCCTTTTTCACAGTAAGTGTCAAGGCACTCTGAAATATCCCATTGAACATTCCAAGAAAACAGTGTTAACAATCTGCTCAATGAAAAGAGCAGTATAACTCTGTGAGTTGAATTCACGCATCACAAAGCAGTTTCTCAGAAAACTTCTTTCTATTTTTTATCTGAGGCTATTTCCTTTTTCACAATAAGCTTCAATATGCTCCCAAATATCCGTTTGCAGATTCCACGAAAACAGTGTTAGCAAACTGCTCCATGAAAGGAAACGTGTAACTCTGTGAGATGAACTTCACACATCACAATAACTTTCTCAGAAAGTTTCTAGTTTTTAATCTAAGGATATTTCCTTTTTCACTATATTCCTCAAAGTGCTCCCAAACATCCCATTGCAGATTCCATGAAAAAAGTGTTAGCAAATGGATCCATGAATAGAAACGTGCAAATCTGTGAGATGAAATCAGGAATCACAAAGCAGTTTTTCAAAATTCTTCTTTTTGGTTTTTGTCCAAGGTTATTTCCTTTGTCACTATAGACGTCAACATGATCCAATTTATCCCTTCTCAGATTCCCAAAAAATAGTGCTATGAAACTGCTCCATGAAAAGAATGGTGTAACTCTGTGAGATGAATTCACATATCATTAAGCTATTTCCCAGAAAGCTTCTTTCTGGTTTTTATCTGAGGATATTTCCATTTTCACTACATTCCTCAATGCGCTCCAGAATATCCCATTGCAGATTCCACAAAAAAAGTGTTAGCAAACTGCTCAATGGAAGGAAAAGTGTAACTATGTGAGATGAATTCACATCTCACAAAGCAGTTTCTCAGAAAGTTTCTTTCCAGTTTTTTCCTGTGGATATATCCTTCTTCACCACAGGCCTCAATGTGCTCGTGAATATCCCTTTGTGGATTCCAGGAAAATAGTGTTAGCAAATGGCTCCATGAAAGGAAAGGTGTAAATCTGTGACATGAAGTCACATATCACCAAGCAGTTTCTCAGAAAGCTTCTTTTGGTTTGTGTCTGAGGATGTTTCCTTTATTACCATAGGCTTCAATGTGCTCCCAAATAACTTATTGCAGATTCCACGAAAACAGTGTTAGCAAACTGTTCCAATAATACAATCTTATAACTCTGTTAGATGAGTTCACACATCACAAAGGCGTTTCTCAGAAAACTTCTTTCTACTTTTGATCCGAGGATATTTTCTATATCAACATAGGCCTCGATGCGATCCAAAGTATCACTTCTCAGTTTTCCCAAAAACAGTGCTAGCAAACTGATCCATCAAAAGAATCATTTAACTCTGAGAGATGAATTAACATATCACAAAGTGGTTTCTCAGAAATCATCTTTCTAGTTTTTATATGAGAATATTTCCTTTGTCACCATAAGCTTCTGTGCATTCTGAAATATGCCAATGCAAATTTGAAGAAAAGAGTGTTATCAAACTGCTCAATGAAAATAGTGGTGTAACTCTGTGAGATGCATTCACACATCACAAAGCAGTTTATCAGAAAACTTCTTTCTAGTTTTTATCTGTGTATATTTTATTTTTAACCATAGGCCTCAGTGTGCTCCCAATTATCCCTAAGCAGATTCCAGGAAGGCAGTGTTAGCAAATTGCTCCAAGTAATGGAAGGTTTAACTCTGTGAGATGTATTCACTCATCACAAATAATTTCCTCAGACAGCTTCTTTCTAGTTTTCATCTGAGGATATTTCTTTTGTCTCCATAGGCTTCAATGTGCTCCCAAATATCCTATTCCAGATTCCACGGAAACACAGTTAGCAAACTGCTCCATTAAAACAATCTTGTAGCACTGTTAGAGAGATGAATGCACATGTCACAAAGGAGTTTCTCAAAAAGCTTCTTTTTGTGTTTATCTAAGTATATATCCTGTGTTACCATAGGATTCAAAGTGCTCCAAAATATCACCTTGAAGATTCCACGAAACCAGTGTTATCAAACAGCACAATGTAAAGAATGGTTTAACTCTATGAGATAGATTCACACATAAAAAATCAGTTTCTCAGAAATCGTCTTTCTAGTTTTTATCTGAGGATATTTCATTTTTCACTGTAGGCCTCTATGTGCTCCCAAATATCCCTTCACAGAATCCACGAAAACAACATTATAAACTGCTCAATAAAAAGAACAGTGTAACCATGTGAGATGAATTCACACATCATAAAGCATTTTCTCAGAAAGCTTCTCTCTATTTTTTATCTGAGGATATTAACTTTGTTACCATAGATTTCAATGCGATCCAAAATATCCCTTCTCAGACACCTGAAAAGTAGTGCTACCACACTGATCTAAGTAAGGATTGTATAAATATGTGAGGTGAACTGACACATCACAAAGTGGCTTCTCAGAAAGCTTCTTTCTACTTTTTCTATGAGGATATTTCCTATGTCACTGTAAGCTTCCAGGAGCTTCAAAACATCCCATTGCAGATTCCAAGAAAAGAGTGTTACCAAAGTGCTCAATGAAAAGAACAGTGTAACACTGTGTGGTGAATTCACATATCAAAAAGCAATTTCTCATAAAGCTTCTATCCAGTTTTTATATGATTATATTGCCTTTGTCAACATAGGCTTCAATGCGATCCAAAATATTCTTTCTCAGATTCCCCAAAAACATTGTTAACAGACTGATCCATGAAAAGAATTGTGAGATGAATTAAGACATCACAAAACCATTTCTCAGAAAGCTTCTTTCTTGTTTTTATATGTGGATATCTCCTTTTTCACAATAAGCTTCAATGTGCTCTGAAATATACCATTACAGATTCCAAGAAAATAGTGTTAGCAAACTTGTCAATGAAAATAACAGTGTAACTCTGTGAGATGAATTCACATATCAGAAAGAAGTTTTTCAGAAAGCTTCTTTTTGATTTTTATCTCTGGATATTTCCTTTGTCACCATTGGCTTCAATGTGCTGCCAAATATCCCTTTGCAGATTCCACAAAAACAGTGTTAGCAAACTGCTCCATGAAAAGAATGGTGTAACTCTGTGAGATGAATTCACACCTCACAAAGAACTTTCCAGAAACCGTCTCTCTAGATATTATCTGAGGATATATCATTTGTCATATTAGGCTTCAATGCAATCCAAATATTCCTTCTCAGATTCTCCAAAAATTGTGTTACTGAACTAATCCATGTAAAGAATCGTGTAGCTCTGTGAGATGAATTAACACATCACAAATTGGCTCCTCAAAAAGCATCTTTCTAGTTTTTGTCTGAGGATAGTTCCCTTTTCACCATAGGCCTCGATGCGCTCATGAATATCCCTTTGCAAATTCCACAAAAACAGTGTTAGCAAACTGCTCCATGAAAAGAAAGGTGTAACTCTGTGAAGTGAATTTACGTTTCAGAAAACAGTTTCTCAGAAAGCTTCTTTCTGGTTGTTGTCTGGGGGATATTTCCTTTGTCACCATATTCTTCAAAGTGCTCCCAAATATCCTATTGTAGATTTCATGAAAACAGTGTTATCAATCTCATCAATGAAAACAACTGTGTTTCTCTGTGAGTTGAATTCAAACACCCAAAAGTAGTTTCTCAGAAATCTTCTTTCTAGTTTTTATCTGAGGATATTTCCTTTTTCAGTATAGGCCTCAATGTGCTCTCATATATCACTTTGCAGATTCCACAAAAACAGGATTTGCCAAATGCTCCATGAAAAGAAAGGTGTAACTCTGTGAGATGAATTCACACACCATAAAGCAGTTTCTCAGAAAGCTACTTTCTAATTTTCACATGAGTATATATTTTTTCCACTATAGGCCTCAATGTGCTCCCAAATATCCGTTTGCAGATTCCAAGAAAACAGTGTTAGCAAACTGCTCCATGAAAAGAAAGCTGTAGCTGTGTGGGATTAATTCATACATCACAAAGAACTTTGTCAGAAAGTTTCCTTCTAGTTTTTATCTGAGAATATTTCATTTGTCACCATGTTCATCAAAGCAATAAAAAATATCCCTTCTCAGCCAGGCGCGAAGGCTGAAGCCTGTAATCCCAGCACTTGGGAGGCTGAGACAAATGGATCACAATGTCAGGAGATTGAGACCATCCTGCTTAACACAGAGAAACCCCGTCTGTACTAAAAAATACAAAAAGCTAGCCAGGCAAGCTGGTGGGCACCTGTAGTCCCAGTTACCCAGGAGGCTGAGGCAGGAGAATGGCATAAATCCAGGAGGTGGAGCTTGCAGTGAGCTGAGATCTGGCCACTGCACTCCTGCCTGGGCAACAGAGTGAGACTCCGTCTGGAAAAAAAAAAATCCCTCTCCCTTCTCAGATACCCCAAAACAGTGCTACCAAACTGATCCATGTAAAGAATACTGTAACTCTATGAGATGAATTAGCACATCACAAAACAGTTTCTCAGAAAGCTTCTTTCTAGTTTTTATATGAGGATATTCCCTTTGTCACTCTAAGCTTCAATGAGATTCAAAATATCAGATTGCAGATCCCAAGAAAACAGTGGTAGCAAACAACTTAATGAAAATTACAGTGTAACTCTGTGAGATGAATTCACCCATCTCAAAGAGGTTTCTCAGTAAGCTTCTTTTTGGTTTTCATCTGAGGATATTTCCTATTTTACGATCAGCCTCAACACGCACCCAAATATCCCTTTGCAGATTTCATGAAAACAGTGTTAGCAAACTGCTCCATGAAAAGAAAGGTGTAGCTCTGCAAGATGAATTCACATGTCACAAAGAACTTTCTCATAAAACTTCTTTCTAGTTTTTATCTGAGGATATTTCCTTTGTCACCAGAGGCTTCAAAGAGATCTAAATTATCCCTTCTCAGACTGCCCAAAAACAGTGCTACTAAACTGTTCCATGAAAATAATCATGTAACTCTGTGAGATGAGTTAACGCTTCAGAAAGCAGTTCTCAGAAATATTTTTCTAGTTTTTATCTAAGGATATTTCCTTTGTCAACAAAGGCTTCAATACGACCAAAAATATTCCTTCTCAGGTTCCCCAAAAATAGGGCTACAAAACTGCTTCATGAAAAGGATCATGTAAAACTGTGAGATGAATTAAAAAATCACAAAGCAGTTTCTCAGAAAGCTTCTTTCTAGTATTTTTTGGGGGATAGTTCCTATTTCATCATAGGCCTCAAAGAGCTCACGAATATCCCTCTGCAGATTCCACAAAGACAGTGTTAGCAAAATGTTCCATGAAAAGAAAGGTGTATCTCTGTGAGATGAATTCACATACCACTAAAGAGTTGCTTAGAAAGCTTCTTTCTGGTTTTTGTCTGGGGATAATTCGTTTGTCACCATATTCTTCAATGCACTCCCAATATGCTATTGCAGATTCCACTAAGACAATGTTATCAAACTCCTCAATGAAAACAACTGTGTATCTCCATGAGTTGAATTCACACATCCAAAAATAGTTTCTCAGAAATCTTTCTAGTTTTTTTCTGAGGATATTTCCTTTTTCACAATAGGCCTCAATGCACTCCCATATATGACTTTGCAGATTCCAAAAAAACAGGGTTTGCAATCTGCTTCATGAAAAGAAATGTGTAACTCTGGGAGATGAATTCACACATCACAAATAGCTTCCTCAGAAAGCTTCTCTCTAGTTTGTATCTGAGGATATTTCCTTTGTCACCATAGGCATCAGTGTGATCCAAAATATCCCTTCTCAGATTCCCCAAAAACAGTGCTACCAATCTTCTCCATGAAAAGTATGGTGTAACTCTGTGAGATGAATTCAAACATCACACAGCTTTTTCTCAGAAATATTTTTCTAGTTTTGGTCTGAGTATATTTCCTTTTTCATCATTTGCCTCAATGCACTCGCAAATATCCCTTTGCAGATTCCACGAAAACAGTGCTTGCAAACTGCTCCATGAAAAGAAAGGTGTAAGTCTCTAAGTTGAATTCCCACATGAAAAAGAAGTTTCTCAGAAAGCTTATTTTGTTTTTTTTTTCTTAGGAATTTTCCTTTATCACCATAGGCTTCGATGCACTCTCAAATATCCTTTTGCAGATTCCACAAAAACAGTGTTATCATGCTGCTCAATGAAAATAACAGTGTATCTCTGTAAGATGAATTCACGCATCCAAAATTGTTTCTCAGAAAGCTCCTTTCCAGATTTTATCTGAGGATATTGACTTTTGACCATAAGCTTAAATGTGATCCATAATGTACCATTGCAGATTCCCCAAAAAAGGGTAAGCACACTTCTCAATTAAAAAACGGTGTAACTCTGTGAAGTTAATTCACACATCACAAGGAAGTTTTTCAGAATGTTTTCTTCTAGTTTTTATCTGAGGATATATCCTTTGTCACTGTAGGCGTCAATGTGATCCAAAATATCCCTTCTCAAATTCCCCAAAAACAGTGCTATCAAACTGCTCCATGAAAAGTTTTGTGTAAATCAATGAGATGAATTCAGGAATCACAAAGTACTTTCTCAGAAAGCTTCTTTCTAGTTTTTGTCTGAGGATATAATCTTTGTCACCATAAACTTCAATGCACTCTGAAATATCCCATTGCAGATTCCAATAAAACAGTGTTAGTGAACTGCTCAATGAACAGAACAGTGAAACTCTGTGGGATAAATACACACATCACAAAGAAGTCTCTAAAAGTTTATTTCTAGTATTTATCTGAGGATATTTACTTTTTCACCGTAGGACTCAATGCACTCCCAAATATCCCTCTGCAAATTCCACAACAACAATGTTAGCAAAGTGCTCGATGAAAAGGAAAGGTGTAACTCTGTGAGATGAATTCAAACATCACAAAGAACTTTCTCAGAAATCTTCTTTGTGTTTTTTATCTGAGGATATTTACTTTGTCACCATAGGCTTTAATGAGATCCAAAATATCCCCTATCAGATTAACCAAAAAGAGTGCTACCAAACTGCTCCATGAAAAGCATGGTGTAACTCTGTGAGATGAATTAACACATCACAAAGCTGTTTCTGGGATAGCATCTTCTGGTTTTTGTATGAGGATATTTCCTTTGTCACCATAAGCTTCAAAGTGCTCTGAAATATCATATTGCATATTGAAAGAAAACAGTGTTAGCAAACTGTTCATTGAAAAGAACAGTTTAACTCTGTGAGATGAATTTACACATCACAAAGCAGTTTCACAGAAAGCTTATTTCTACTTTTTATCTGAGGATATTTGCTTTGTCACCATAGGCCTCAATGCGATCCACAACATCCCTTCTCGGATTCCCAAAAAACAGTGCTACCAATCTGCTCCATAAATAGAATGGTGTAAATCTGTGAGATGAATTCACACACTACAAAACTGTTTATCAGAAATCTTCTTTCTAGTATTTAACTGAGGATATTTCCTTTTTCACTATATTCCTCAATGTGCTCCCAAAAATCCCATTGCAGATTCCACGAAAAAAAGTGTTACCAATGTTCTCAAAGAAAAGAGAGATGTACCTCTGTGAGATGAATTCACACGTCACAAAGAAGTTTCTTAGAAAGTTGCTTTATGGTTTCTATCTGGGGATATTTCCTTTTTCACCATAGGCCTCAAGGCGCTCCAAAATAACCCTTTGCAGATTCCACGAAAACAGTGTTAGCAAGCTGCTCCATGAAAAGGAAGTTGTATTTCCTTCATCACTATAGGCTTCGTTGTGATCCAATACATCCTTTCTCAGATTCCCCAAAAAGCAGTACAACCAAACTGCTCCATTAAAAGAATCATGTAACTCTGAGAGATGAATTAACAAATCAAAATGCAGTTTCTAAGAAAGCTTCTTTCTAGATTTTGTATGAGGATATTTCCATTTTCACTATAGGCCTCAATGCACTCGTGAATATTCCCTGGCAGATTTCACGAAAATAGGGTTAGCAAACTGCTCCATGAAAAAAAACGTGTAAAACTGTGAGAGGAATTCACAAATCACAAGGCAGTTTCTCAGAAAACTTTTTTTGGTTTTTATTTGAGGATATTTCCTTTGTCAACATAGGTTTCAATGCACTCCCAAATATCCTTTATAGATTCCTTGACAACAGTGTTAACAAATGGCTCCAAGAAAAGAATCATTTAACTCTATGAGATGAATTCACAAATTACAAAGCAGTTTCTCAGAAAACTTCTTTCCAGTTTTTATCTGAGGATATTTCCTTTTTCACCAAAGGCTTCAATATGATCCAAAATATCCGTTCTCAGATTCCCCAAAAACAGTGCTACCAAACAGATCCATGGAAAGGATTGTGTAACTCTGTGAGATGAATTAACACATCACATAGCGGTTTCTCAGAATGTTTCTTACTAGTTTTTATATGAAGATACTTTTTTTGTCACCATAAATTTCAATGTGCCCTGAAATATCCCATTTCAGATTCCAAGAAAACCGTGTTAGCAGACTGCTAAATGAAAAGAGCAGTGTACCTCTGTGAGATGAATTCACATACCAAAGCAGTTTCTCAGAAAGCTTCTTTCTAGTTTTTATTGGGGGATATTTCCTATTTCACCATAGGCCTCTATGAGCTCCCAAATATCCTTTTCAGATTCCACGAAAACAGCATTAGCAAACTTCTCCATGAAAAGAGCAATGTAACTCTGTGATATAAATTCACACATCACAAAGAACTTTCTCAGAAACATTCTTTCTAATTTTTATCTGAGGATATTTCCTAAGTCACCACAGTCTTCAATGCCATCCAAAGTATCCCTTCTCAGATTCTCCAAATACCATGCTACCAAACTCATCCAGGAAAAAGATAATGTAACTATGTGAGAAGAATTAACACATAACAAAGCAGTTTCTCAGGAAGTTTCTTTCTCGTTTTTACATGAGGATATATGTTTTGTCACCCTAAGCTTCAATGTGCTCCTAAATATGCCATTGCAGATTCCAAGAAAACAGTGTTAGCAAACTGCTCAATGAAAAGAACAGTGTTACTCTGTGACTTGATTTCACACATCACAAAGCAGTTTCTCAGAAAGCTTCTTTCTGTTATTTCTGTGAGGATATTTCCTTTTTCACAATAGACCTCAATGTGCTCCCAAATATCCCTTTGCAGATTGAACAAAAACAGTATTATCAACAGCTCCATGAAGAGAAAGATGTAACTGTATGAAATGTTTTCACACATCACAAAGAATTTTCTCAGAAATCTTCTTTCTAGTTTATATCTGAGGATATTTACTTTTTCACCTTAACCTTCAATGGCATCCAAAATATCCCTTTTCAGATTTCCAAAAAACATCAATATCAAACTAATCCATGAAAAGAATCATATAACACTGTAAGATGAATTTACAAATCACAAAGCAATTTCTCAGAAAGTTTCTAGTTTTAGTCTGAGAGTATCTCTTTTTTCACAATAAACTTCAAGGTGCTCTGAAATATCCCATTGCAGATTCCAGGAAAACAGTGTTAGAAATACGCTTAATGAAAAGAACAGTGTAACAGTCTGAGTTGAATTCACACAACAAAAAGTGGTTTCTCAGAAAACTTCTTTTTAAGTTTTTAATGAGGATATTTCCTTTTTCACTATAGGCTTCAATGCACTCCCAAATATCCCTTTGCAGATTCCACAAAAATTGTGTTAGCAAAGTACTCCATGAAAAGACAGATGTAACGTAACTCTCTGAGAGGAATTCACACATCACAAAGTACTTTCTCAGACAGCTTCTTTCTAGTATTTATCTGAGGATATTTCCTTGGACACCATAGGCTTCAATGTGATCCAAGATGTGCCTTTTCAGATTCCCCAAAAAGAGTGCTAAAAACTGATCCATGAAAAGAATTGTGTAACTCTGCAAGATGAATTAACACATCATCAATCGGTTTACCAGGTTCATGCTTCCTAGTTTTTAATATGTGGATATTTCCTTTGTCAACATCAGCTTCTATGCACTCCAAAATATCTGATTGCAGATTCCAAGAAAATAGTTTTAACAAATTGCTCAATGTAAAGAACAGTGTAACTCTGTCAGACGAATTCACCTGTCACAAAGCATTTTCTCAGGATGCTTCTTTCTAGTGTTTAACTGAGGATATTTCTTTTTTCACTATAGGCTTCAATGCACTCCCAAATATCCCTTTGCAGATTCCATGAAAGCAGTGTTAGCAAACTGCTCCATAAAAAGCAATGTGTAACTCTGTGAGATGAATTCACACATTTCAGAAAACTTTTGCAGAAACCTTCTTTCTAGTTTTTCTCTTAGGATATTTCATTTGTCACCATAGGCTTCAAAGCAATCCAAAATATCCTTTCTCAGATTCAACAAAAACATGCTAACAGACTAATCCATGAAAAGAATAATGTAACACGGTGAGATGAATTAACACATCACAAAACAGTTTCTCAGAAAGCTTCTTTCTAATTTTTATTAGAGGATATTTCCTTTGTCACCATTGGCTTCAATATGATCCAAAATATCACTTCTCAGATTCCCGGAAAACAGTGCTACCAAACTGCTCTATTAAAAGAATAATGTAGGCCGGGCACAGTGGCTCAAGCCTGTAATCCCAGCACTTTGGGAGGCCGAGACGGGTGGATCATGAGGTCAGGAGATCGAGACCATCCTGGCTAACACGGTGAAACCCCGTCTCTACTAAAAATACAAAAACTAGCCGGGCGAGGTGGCGGGCGCCTGTAGTCCCAGCTACTCGGGAGGCTGAGGCAGGAGAATGGCATAAACCCGGGAGGCAGAGCTTGCAGTGAGCTGAGATCTGGCCACTGCACTCCAGTCCGGGTGACAGAGCGAGACTCCACCTCAAAAAAAAAAAAAAAAGAATAATGTAACTCTGTGAGATGAATTCACAAATCACAAAGCAGTTTCTCAGAAAGCTTCTTTCTAGTTTATGTCTGAGGATATTTCCTTTGTCACCATGAGCTTCAGTGCGCTCCGAAATATCACACTGCAGATTCTGATAAAACAGTGTAAGCAAACTTCTCAGTGAAAAGAACAGCGTAATTCTATATGTTGAATTCAAATATCACAAAGCAGTTTCTCAGAAAGCTTGTTTTTTGTTTTTCTGTGGGGATATTTCCTTTGTCACACTAGGCCTCAATGCACTCACAAATATCCGTTTGAAGATTAGACAAAAACAGTGTTATCAATCTGTTCCATGAAAAGAAAGCTGTAACTCTGTGAGATAAATTCACACATCACAAAGAACTTTCTCAGAAAGTTTTTTCTAGTTTTTATATGAGGATATTTCCTTAGTCACCATAGACATCAATCTGATCCAAAATATTCCTTCTCAAATTCCCCAAAAACAGTGATCTCAAACTGATCCATAAAATAATTGTGTAACACTGTGGGATGAGTTAACACATCTCAAAGCAGTTTCTCAGAAAGCATCTTTCTAGTTTTTATATGAAGATATTTCCTTTGTCATGATCAGCTTCAATAAGATCCCAAATATCCTTTCTCAGATTTCTCAAAAACTGTGCTACCAAACTGCTCCATGAAAAGAATCAGGTAACTCTGTGAGAAGAATTCACAAATCACAAAGCAGTTTCTCAGAAAGCTTCTTTCTAGTTTTTGTCTGAGGATATTTCCTTTGTCACCATAAGCTTCAATGCACTCTGAAATATCCCATTGCAGATTACAAGAAAACAGTGTTAGCGAACTTCTCAGTAACAAGAACAGTGTAACACTGTGAGATGAATTCACACATCACAAAGCAGTTTCTCAGAAAGCTTCTTTCTAGTTTTTACCTGAGGACATTTCCTTTTTCACCATAGGTCTCAATGTGCTCCCAAATATCCCTTTGCATATTCCACGAAAACAGGGTTACCAAACTGCTCCATGAAAAGAATGGTGTAAGTCAGTTAGGTGAATTCACACATCACAAAGGGCTTTCTCAGAAAGCTTCTTTCTAGTTTTTATCTGAGGATATTTACTTGGTCACCATACTTTTCAATGCAATCAAAAATATCCCTTCTTAGATCCTCCAAAAACCGTGCTACCAAACTGATCCATGTAAAGAATCATGTAACTCTGTGAGAATAATTAATATATCACAAAGTAGTTTCTCAGAAAGTTTGTTTCTAGTTTTTATGTGAGGATATTTCCTTTGTCATCTTAAGCTTCAATATGCTCCAAAATATCACATTGCAGATTCCAAGAAAGCAGTGTTAGCAAGCTGCTCAATGAAAAGAGCCAGTGTATCTCTCTGACATGATATTACACATCACAAATATAACTAATAAAACTTCTTTCAAGGTTTGTCTGAGGATATTTCCTTTCTTACAATAAGCGTTAATGTTCTCCAAAATATGCCATTTCAGATTACAACAAAACAGTGTTAGCAAATTCCTCAATGAAATGAACAATGTAACTCTGTGACTTGAATTCACACTATGCAAAGCCGTTTCTCAGAAAGCTTCTTTTTAGTTTGTCTATGAGGATATTTCCTTTGTCACCATAGGCTTCAATGTACTCCCAAACATCCTGTTGCAGATTCCATGAAAACAATGTTATCAACCTGCACCATGAAAAGAACAGTGCAACTCTGAAATGAATTCACACATCACAAAGCAGTTTCTCAGAAATTGTCTTCATAGCTTTTATCTGAGGATATTTCCTTTTTCACAATAGGCCTCAAAGTGCTCCCAAATATCCCTTTGCAGATTCCACGAAAACTCTGTTTGCAATCTGTCCCATGAAAAGAAAGGTTTATCTCTGTGAGGTAATTTCACACATCACAAAGAACTGTCTCAGAAAGAGTCTTTCTAGTTTTTATCTGAGAATATTGCCTTAGTCACTGTAGGCTTCAATGTGATCAAAAGTATCCCCTCTCAGATTGTCCAAAAACAGTGCTACCAAACTGATCCATGAAAAGAATCGTGTAACTCTCTAAGAAGAATTAACACATCACAAAGTGGTTTCTCAGAAAGCTTCTTTTTAGTGTTTGTCTGAGGATATTTCCTTTGTCACCATAAGCTTCAATGCATTCCGAATTATCCCATTGCAGATTCCAAGTAAGCAGTGTTAGCAAACTGCTCAGTAACAAGAACAGTGTAACTCTCTGGTATGAATTCACACATCACAAAGCAATTTCTCAGAAATCTTCTCTCTAGTTTTTGTCTGAGAATATTTTCTTTTTCACAATAAGCTTCAATATGCTCCAAAATATGCCACTGTAGATTCCAAGAAAAGAGTGTGAGTTGAATTCACATATCTCAAAGCAGTTTCTCAAAAACCTTCTTTTTGGTTTTTATCTGAGGATGTTTCCTTTGCCACCACAGGCTTTAATGCGCTCCCAAATATCCTTTTGCCAAGTCTATGATAACAGTGTTATCAAACTGGTTAATGAAAAGAATGGTATAACTCTGTGTGATGAATTCACAAATCACAAAACAGTTTCTCAGAAAGCTTTCTTCTTGTTTTTATCTGAGAATGTTTCTTTTTTCACTGTAGGCCTCAATGTGCTCCCAAATATCCCTTTGCAGATTCCACGAAAACTGTTAGCAAACTGTTCTATGAAAGGAAAATTATAATTCTGTGAGATGAATTCACACAGCACAGAGAACTTCCTCAGAAAGCTTCTTTCTAGTTTTTATCTGAGAATATTTTCTTTTTCACCATGGACGTCAATGTGATCCAAAATATCCTTTCTCAGATTCCATGAAAACAGTGCTAACACAATGATCTATGAAAAGTTTTGTGTTTTGCTGTGAGGTGAATTAACATATTTCAAAGTGGTTTCTCAGAAAGTTTCTTTTTCCTTTTTATATGAGGATATTTCATTTGTCATCATAGGCTTCAATGTGATCCAAAATATCTCTTCTCAGATTCCCCAAAGCAGTGCAATCAAACTGCCACATGAAAAGAATTGTGTAGCTCTGAGATGAATTCATAAATCACAAAGCAGTTTCTCAGAAACACTGTTTCTAGTTTTTGCATGAGGATATTTCCTTTGTCACCATAACATTCAATGTGCTCTGAAATATCCCATTGCAGATTCTAAGAAAACAGTGTTAGCAAACTGCTCAGTGAAAAGAACAGTGTAACTCTGTGAGATGAATTGACACAGCACAAAGTAGTTTGTCAGAAAGCTTCGTTTTGGTTTTCATCTGAGGATATTTCTCTTGTCACCGTAGGCTTCAATGCACTCCCAAATATTCTATTGCAGATTCCATGAAAAAGGTGATTTAATCTGAGGATATTTCCTTTTTCACCATAGGCCTCAATGTGCTTTGAAATATCCTTTGCAGATTCCATGAATACAGTGTTAGCAAACTGATCCATGAAAAGAAAGGTGTAACTCTATGAGACGAATTCAAACATCACAAAGAACTTTCTCAGAAAGCTTCGTTCTGGTTTTTAATCTGAGGATATTTCCTTTGTTACCATAGGCTTCAATGTGATCCAAGATATTTCCTTTCAGAGTGAGCTCCCAAATATCTTATTGCAGATTCCACGAAAACTGTTATCTAACTGCACAGTGGCAATGACAGTGTAACTCTGTGAGACGAATTCACACATCATAAAGTAGTTTCTCAGTGAGCTTGTTTCTAGTTTTGTCTGAGGATATTTCCTTTGTGACCCACAATATCCTTTCTCACATTCCCCCAAAACACTGCTATCAAGCTGTTCTATGAAAAGAATGGTGGAACTCTGTGAGATGAATTCACGTATCACAAAGATGTTTCACAGAAAGCTTCTCTCTAGTTGTTATCTCAGGATATTTCCTTTTTCACCATAATCCTCAAGACGTTCCCAAATATCTCATTGCAAATTACATCAAAAAAGTGTTAGCAAACTTCTCAATGAAAAGAATGGTGTAACTCTTCGAGATGATTTCACACATCACAAAGCAGTTTCACAGTAAGTTTCTTTTTGGTTTTTATCTGAGGATATTTCCTTTGTCAATGTAGGCTTCAATGTGTTCCCAAATATTCTATTGCAGATTCCATGAAATCAATATTATGAAAACGCTCAGTGAAAACAATGGTGCAACTCTGTAAGATGGATTCACACATCACAAAACTGTTTTTCAGAAAAATACTTTCTATTTTTTATCTGATGGTATTTCCTTTTTCATATAAGCCTCAAAGCACTCCAGATTATCCCATTGCAGACTCCAAGAAATCAGTGCTAGCAAACTGCTCCAGGACAGGAAAGTTGTAACTCTGTAAGATGAATTCACACATCACAAAGAATTTTCTCAGAAAGCGTCTTCCAAATTTTTACCTGAGGACATTTCCTTTGTCACCATTGGCTTCAATGCAATCCAAAATATCCCTTTTCAGATTCCCCAAAAACAGTGCTACCAAAACTGCTCCATGAATAGAATCATTAAACTCTGTGAGATAAATGAACAAATCACAAAGCAGTCTCTCAGAAAACTTCTTTCTAGCTTTTGTCTAAGGATATTTCCTTTGTAACCATAGGCTTCAATGGGCTCACAAAAATCCTATTGCAGGTTCCGCAAAAACAGTGTTAGAAAACTGGTGAGTGAAAATAACAATGTAACACTGTGAGATGAATGCACGTATCACAAAGGAGTTTCTCAGAAAGCTTCTCTCCAGTTTTTACTTGAAATTATTTCCTTTTTCACCATGGAACTCTACGTGCTCCTGAATATCCCTTTGCAGATTAAACAAAAGCAGTGTTACCAAACTGCTCCATGAAAAGAAAGGTTTAACTCTGTGAGATAAATTCACACATCACAAAGCCGTTTCTCAGAAGGCTTCTTTCTAGTTTTTGTCTGAGGATATTTCCTTGTCACCATAAGCTTCAAAATGCTTTGAAATATCCCATTGCAGATTCCAAGAAAACAGTTTTAGCAAACTGCTCAATGAAAAAAATAGTGTAACTCTGTGAGACGAATTTACACACCACAAGGCCATTTCTCAGAAAGCTTCTTTCTAGTTTTCATCTGAGGATATTTCCTTTTTCACCATAGTCCTCAATGTGCTCCCATATATCCCTTTGCAGATTCTATGAAAACTGTTTTAGGAAACAGCTCTATGAGGATAATGGTGTAACACTCTGAGATGAATTCACACATCTCAAAGCAGTTTCTCAGAAAGCTGTTTCTAGTTTTTATCTGAGGATGCTTCTTCTTTCACTGTAGGGCACAGTGTGCTGCAAAAATCCCTCTGCAGATTCCATGATAGCAGTGTTAGTGAACTGCTCCATGATAAGAAAAGGGTACTCCAGTGAGATGAATTCACACAATACAAAGAACTTTCTCAGAAAGCTTCTTTCTAGTTTTTATCTCAGGATATTTCCCTTGTCACTCTAGGCTTCAACACGATCCAAAATATTCCTTCTCATATACCACAAAAACAATGTTACCAAATTGATCCATGTAAAGAATCATGTAACTCTGTGAGAATAATTCACAAATCACAAAGCAGTTTTCCAGAAAGCTTCTTTCTACTTTCTCTATTAGGATTTTTTTTTGGCACAATAAGATTCATTGCACTCTGAAATATCCCTAGGCAGACTATAAGAAGACAGTGTCAGCAAACTGCTCAATGAAAACAACAGTGTAACTCTGTGAGGTGAATTCACACATCACAAATAAGTTTCTTAGAAAGCTTCTTTCTAGTTTTTATCTGAGGCTATTTCCTTTGTAACTAAAGGCTTCAATGCGATCTAAATTATCCCTCCTCAGGTTCCCCAAAACCAGTGCTACCAAACTACTCCATGAAAGAATCATATAATTCTGTGAGATGAATTCACAAATCACAAAGCAGTTTCTCAGAAGGCTTCTTTCTAGTTTTTTATGAGGATATTTCCTTTTTCAGTGTAGGCTTCAAGGTGCTCACAAATATCCCTTTGCTGATTACATGAAAGTAATGTTAACAAAATGCTCCCTGAAAAGAAAAGTGTAAATCTGTGAGATGAATTGGCAGATCACAAGGAGTTTCTCAGAAAGCTTTTTTTTTTTTTTTGGTCTTTGCCTGAGGACATTTCCTTCATCAGCATTGGTTTCAATGCACTCCCAAATATCTTATTGCAGATTCCCCAAAAACAGTGTTAGCAAATTGCTCCAAGAATAGAATCCTGTAACTCTGTGAGATGAATACACACATCACAAAGCAGTTTCTCAGAAAGCTTCTTTCTAGTTTTTATGTGAGGATATTTCCTTTGTCACCATAATCTTCATTGGGATCCAAAGTATCCCTTCTCAGATTCCCCAAAAACAGTGACACCAAAGTGCTCTATGAAAAGAGTGATGTAACTCTGTGGGATGAATTCAGTCCTCACAAAGCTGTTTCTCTGACACCTTCTTTCCAGTTTATATCTGAAGATATTACCTTTTTCACCATATTCCTCAATGCACTCCAGAATACCCATTGTAGATTCCATGAAAAAAGTGTTAGCAGACTTTTCAATGTAAAGAATGGTGTAACTCTGTGAGATGAATTCACACATCACAAAGCAGTTTCTCAGAAAATTTATTTTTGTTTTTTGTCTGAGGATATTTCCTTTGTCACTGTGGGCTTCAATATGATTAAAAATATCCCTTCTCAGATTCCCCAAAAACAGTGCTACCAAACTGACCCTAGAAAAGGATTGTGCAGCTCTGGGAGATGAATTAGCACATCACAAAGCAGTTTCTCAGAAAGCTCTTTCTAGGTTTTATCTGAGGATATTTCCTTTTTCACCGTAGGCCTCAATGTGCTCCTAAATATCCCTTCTCAGACACCATAAAAACGGTGATGACAAATTGTCCCTCAACAGAAAAGTAGAGCTCTATGAGATGAATGCACACATCATAACGGAGTTTCTCCAAAAGCTTGTCTCCACTTGTTACCTGAAGAAGTTTCTTTCTTCACCTCAGGCTCCTATGTGCTCCAAAATATCCATCTGCAGATTCCATAAAAACAGTGATACCAAACCGCTCCATGAAAAGAATGATGTAACTCTGTGAGATAAATTGACCCATCACAAAGCAGTTTCTCAGGACTTTTCCTTCTAATTTTTATCTGAGGATATTTCCTATTCCACCATAGGCTTCGATGCATTCCCAAATATCCCTTCTAAGACACCACAAAAAGAGTGATGCCAAAGTGCTCCTTAAACAGAAAGGTTTAGTTCAATGAGATGAATGCATGCACCACAAAGGAGTTTCTCAGAAGGTTTCTCTCCAGTTTTTACCTGAAGATATTTGCTTTTATTGCCATTGGACACTATGTGCTCTCAAATATCACTTTTCAGATTCCACAAAAACAGTCTTACCAAACTGCTCAATGAAAAGAAGGGTGTCAGTCTGTGAGATGAATTTCTTGCAAAGCTTCTCTACAGTTTTTATCTGAAGTTATTTCATTTTTCACTGTACGCCTTTAGGAGCACCCAAATATCCCTTTGTAGATTCCATAAAAACAGTGCTACCAAACTGCTCAAAGAAAACAAAGGTGTAACGCTGTGTGATGAATTCTCCCATCACAAAGAAATTTCTCAGAAAGCATCTTTCTATTTTAAATCTGAAGATATTTCCTTTTTCAACATTGCAGATTCCATAAAAACAGTGAGATCAAACTGCTCCATGAAAAGAATCGTGTAACTCTGTGAGATGAACTCAAAAATCACAAAGCAGTTTCTCAGAAAGATTCTTTTTAGTTTTTGTCTAGGGATATTTCTTTTGTCACCCTAAGCTTCAATGTACTCAAAAATATCCCATTGCAGATTCCAAGAAAACAATGTTAGCAAACTGCTCAATGAAAAGAACAGTGTAACTCTGTGAGACGAATTCACCCATCAGAAAGCAGTTTCTCAGAAAGCATCTTTTTGCTTTTTATCTGAAGATATTTCCTTTTTCACCATAAACTTCAATGCACTCCCAAATATCCTATTGCATATTCCACGAAAATATTGTTAGCAAACTGCTCAAATAAAAGAACGGTGTAACTCAGTAAGATGAATTCACACATCACAAAGCAGTTTCTCAGAAAGCTTCTTTCTAGTTTTTATCTGAGGATATTCTCTTTTCCACCATAAGCTTCAATGAACTCCAAGATATATCTTTGTAGATTCCATGAAAACAGTGTTAGCAAACTGTTCCATGAAAAGAAAGGTGTAACTCTGTAAGGCGAATTCACACATCACAAAGAACTTTCTCAGAAAGCTTCTTTCTTGTTTTTATCTGAGGATATTTCCTTTGTCACCCTAGACTTCAATGTGATCCAAAATATCCCTTCTCAGATTCAACAAAAACAGTGCTACCAAACTGCTCCTTGAGAAGGATTGTGTAACTCTGTGAGATGAATTAACACATCACAAAGCAGTTTCTCAGAAAGCTTCTTTCTAGTTTTTATATGTGGATATTTTCTTTTCCACCACAAGCTTCCATACGCTCCTAAATATCCCTTCTCACACACCACAGAAACAGTGATGCCACAGTACTCCCTCAACAGAAACGTTTAACTCTGTGAGATGAATGCACACATAATGAAGGAGCTTCTCAGAAACCTTCTCTCCAGGCTTTACCTGAAGATTTTTCCTTTTTCTCATTAGACCTGTATGCGCTCCCAAATATCCCACTGCAGATTCAACAAAAACAGTGCTACCAAACTGCACAATGAAAAGAAAGTTTTAATACCGTGAGAAAAATTCACCCATCATAAAATATTTTCTCAGGAAGCTTCTTTCCAGTTTTTTTCTAGGGATATTTCCTCTTCCACCATAGGCTTCAATGCACTCCGAAGTATTCCTTCTCAGACACCAAAAAACAGTGATGCCAAAGTGCTCCCTCAACAGAAATGTTTAGCTCTGTGAAACTAATGTACATATCATGAAGGAGTTTCTCCAAAAGATTCTCTCCAGTTGTTACCTGAACAGTTTTCTTTTCTCACCTTAGGCCTCCATGAACAAAATATCACCCATGCAGATTCCACAAAATCAGTGCTAACAAATTCCTCTATAAGAAAGAATGATGTAACTCTGTGAGCTAAATTGACCCATCACATAGTAGTTTCTCAGGAAGCTTCCTTCTAGTTTATATATGAAAATATTTCCTTTTCTCCCAAAGGCTTAAATGCACTGCAAATATCCCTTCTCAGACACCACAAAAACAGTGATGCCAAAGTGCTTTCTCAACAGAAACATTTATATCTATGAGGTGAATGCGCACACCACCAAGAAGTTTCTCAGAAAACTTCTCTCCAGCTTTTACCTGAAGATATTTCCTGTTTTGCCATTAGACTCTTGGGCTCCTGAATATCCCTTTGCAGATTCCACAAAAACAGTGTTACCAAACTGCTCAGTGAAAAGAAAGGTGTAACTCTGTGTGTTGAATTCACTCACCCCAAAGCTGTTTCTCAGAAATCTTCTTTGTAGTATAAACCTGAGTTTAATTCCTCTTTCACCATAGGCTTCAATGTGCTCCCAAATATCTCTTCTTAGACACTACAAAAACTGTGATGCCAAACTGCTCAATCAACAAAAACGTTAAACTCTATGAGATGAATAGACACATCACAAAACCTTTCACAAAAAGCTTCTCTTCAGCTTTTATCTTCTTTTTCATCATCGGTCTCTAGCAGCTCCCAAATATCCCTTTGCAGATTCCATAAAAGCAGTGCTACCAAAATGCTCCTGAAAAAAATCGTGTAACTCTGTGAGATGAACTCACAAATAACAAAGCAGTTTCTTAGAAAGTTTCTTTCTAGTTTTTGTCTGGGGATAACTCCTTTGTCACCGAAAGCTTCAATGCCTTCCAAAATATCCCACTGCCAATTCCAAGATAACAGTGTTAGCAATTTGTTTAATGAAAAGAACAATGTAACTCTGTGAGTTGAATTCATACATCACAAAGTAGTTTCTCAGAAAACTTCCTTTTGGTTTTTATCTAAGGATATTTCCTTTTTCACCATAGGCTTCAATGTGCTCCCAAATATCCTATTGCAGATTCCAAGAAAACATTGCTAGAAAACTGTTGAATGAAAAGAATGGTGTAACTCTGTGAGATGAATTCAAATAACACAAAGCAGTTTCTCAGAAAGCTTCCTTTTAGATTTTATGAGAGGATATTTCCTATTTCACTAAAGGCCTCATGTGCTCCCAAATATCCCTTTGCAGATTCCACAAAAACAGGACTAGCAAATTGCTCCCCAAAAAGAGAGGTGTAACTCTGTTAGATGAATTCACATATCACAAAGACCTTTCTCAGAAAGCTTCTTTCTAGTTTTTATCTGAGGATATTTCCTTTCTCACCATAGGCTTCAATGTGATCCAAAATATCCCTTCTCATATTCCCCTAAAACAGGGCCACCAAGCTGCTCCATGAAAAGAATCGTGTAGCTCAAGAGATGAATTAACATATCACAAAGCGATTTCACAGAAAGCTTCTTTCTAGTTTTTATATCAGGATATTTCCTTTTCCACCATAGGCTTCAATGTGCTCCCAATTATCCCTTCTGAGACATTACAAAAAACAGTGTTGCCAAAGTTCTCCTTCAAAAGGAGTGTTTAGCTCTATGAGATGAATACACATAGGACAAAGGGGTTTCTCCCAAAGCTTCTCTCCAGTTGTTACCTGAATAATTTTCTTTTATCAACTTAGGCCTCTAACACACCCAAATATCCCTCTGCAGATTCCACAAAAACAGTGGTAACAAACTGTTCCATGAAAATAATGATGCAACTCTGTGACATAAATTGGCCCATCACAAAGTAGTTTCCCAGGAATCTTCTTTCTAGTTTTTGTTGAGGATATTTACTTTGTCATCATAAGCCTCAATGCACTCCAAAATATTCCATTGCAGATTCCAAGAAAACAGTGTTAGTAAACTGCTCAAGGAAAAGAACAGTGTAACCCTGTGAAATCAAGTTACACATCACAATGCAATCTCTCAGAAAGCTTCTTTTTGGATTATCATCTGAGGATATTTGCTTTGTCACCATAGTATTCAATGCACTCCCAAATATTCTGTTGCAGATTCCACAAAAGCGGGATTATCACACTGCTCAATGTAAAGGATGGTGTAATTCTGGTAGATGAATTCCCACATCACAAATAACTTTCTCATAAAGCTTCTTTCTAGTTTTTATCTGAGGATATTTACTTTGTCATCACAGGATTCAATGCAGTCTGAAATATCCCTTCTCAGATTCCCCCAAAACAGTGCAAACAAATGGCTAAATGAAAAATATCATGTAACTCTGTGAAATGAATTAACACATCACACAGCAGTTTCTCAGAAAGTTTCTTTCTACTTTTATAAGAAGACATTTCCTTTGTCACCATAGGCTTCTGTGTGCTCAAAAATATCCTACTGCAGATTCCACGAAAACAGTGTTAGCAGACTGCTCAATGAAAACAACCATGTACCTCTGTGAGTCGAATTAACCCATCACAAAGCAGTTTCTCAGAAAGCTTCTTTCTAGTTTTTATCTGAGGATATTTCCTTTGTCACCATAAGCTTCATTGTGCTAAGAAATATCGCATTGCAAATTTCAAGAAAACAGTGTTAGCAAACTGCTCAATGAAAAGAACAGTGTAACACTGTGAGATGAATTCACACATCACAAAATAGTTTCTCAGATAGATTCTTTCTAGTGTTTATCTGAGGATATTTCCTTTTTCACCATAGGCCTCAATGCGATCCCATATATGCTGCTACAGATTCCGTGAAAACAGTGGAGGCAGACTGCTCCCTGAAAAGAAATGTATAACTCTGTGAGATAAATTCACACATCACAAAGAAGTTTCTCAGAAAATTTCTTTCTAGTTTTTATCTGAGGGTATTTCCTTTGTCGCCATAGACTTCAATGCAATCCAAAATATCCCTTCTCAGATTAAACAACAACAGTGCCACCAAACTGCTAAATGAAAAGAAAGGTATAACTGTGAGATGAATTCAAAAATCACAAAGCAGTTTCTGAGGAAATATCTTTCTAGTTTTATTCTGAGGATATTTACTTTGTCACCATGGGCTTCAAGGTGATGTGAAATATTACTTCTGAGATTCCCGAAAAGCAGTGCTACCAAACTGCTCCATGAAAAGATCATGTAACTCTGTGAGATGAATTCTAACATCACAAAGCAGTTTCTCAGAAAGCCTATTTCTAGTTTTTTTCTGAAGCTATTTCCTATGTCACCCCAAGTTTCAAAGATCTTGAAAATATCCCATTGCAGATTGCAAGAAAAAAGAACAGTGTAACTCTCTGAGATGAATTCACACATCACAAAGCAATCTCTCAGAAAGGTAACTTTTGGTATTTATGAGGATATTTCCATTGCGACCATAGGCTTCAAAGTGCTCCAAAATATCCTATTGTAGGTTATATGAAAACATTGTTAGCATACTGTTCAATGAAAAGAATGCTGTAACACTGTGAGATGAATTCACACATCACAAAGCAGTTTCTCAGAAAGTTTCCTTCTGATTTTTATCTGAGGATATTTTCTTTTTCACCACAGGATTCAATGTTGTCCCAAATATCCCTTTGCAGATTCCATGAAAACAGTGTTAGCAAACTTCTCCATGTAAAGAAAGGTGTAAGTCTGTGAGATGAATTCACACACCACAAAGAACTTTCTAAGAAAGCTTCTTTCTCGTTTTTAGCTGAGGATATTTCCTTTGTCACCATATGCTTGAAAGCAATTCCAAGTATCCCTTCTCAGATCCCCCAAAAACAGTGCTACAACACTGCTCCGTGAATAGAAAGCTTTAACATTCTGAGATGAATTCACACATCACAAAGAAGTTACTTGGAAAGCTTCTTTCTAGTTTTTATCTGAGTATATTTCCTTAGTCACGATAGACATCAATGTGATCCAAAATATCCCTTCTCACTTTCCCCAAAAGTAGTGCTACCAAACTGCTACATGAAAACAATTGTGTAACTCTGTGAGATGAATTAACATATCACAAAGCAGTTTCTCATAATGCTTCTTCCAGTTTTTATTTGAGCATAGGTCCTTTGCAACCATAAGCTTCAAAGCACTCTGAAATATCACAATGCAGATTCTAAGAAAACAGTGTTAGCAAGCAGCTCAATGAAAAGAGCCGTGTAACTCTGTGAGTCGAATTCACACATCACAAAGCAGTTTCTCAGAAAGCTTCTTTCTAGTTTTTATCTGAGGATGTTTCCCTTTTCACCATAGGCCTCAAAGCACTCTCAAATATCCCTTTGCAGAATCCATGAAAAGAGTGTTAGCAAGATGCTCCATGAATAAAAAGGTGTAACTGTGAGATGAACTCATACATCATGAAGAACTTCCTCAGAAAGCTTCTTTCTAGTTTTATCTGTGGATATTTCCTTTGTCACCACAGACTTCAATGCCATCCAAAATATCCCATCTCAGATTCTCCAAAAACAGTGCTACCAAGCAGATCCATGAAAAGTATTGTGTCACTCCATGAGATGAATTAACGCATCAAAAAGCAGTTTCTCACGAAATCTCTTTCTCATTTTAATTTGAGGATATTTCGTTTTTCACTATATACCTCAATGTGTTCCCTAATATCCATTTGCAGATACCATGAACAGAGTGTTAGTAAACTGCTCCATGAAAAGAAAGGTGTAGCTGTGTGAGATGAATTCAGACATAACAAAGAACTTTTTCAGAAAGCTTCTTTCTAGTTTTTATCTGAGAATATTTCCTTTGTCACTGTAGGCTTCAATGTAATTCAAAATATCACTTTTCAGATTCCCCAAAAACAGTGCTGGAAAACTGCTCCATGAAAAAAAGTTATATCTCTGTGAGGTGAATTCATCCATCGAAATAATTTCTCAGAAAGCTTCTTGCGAGTTTTTGTCTGAGGATATTTCCTTAGTCACCATAGACACCAATGTGATTAAAAAAATCCCTTCTGGCTGGGGCAGAGCAAGATGGCTGAATAGGAACAGTGCCAGTCTCCAACCCCCAATGCAGGTGACACAGATGACCAGTGATTTCTGCATTTTCAACTGAGGTACTGGGGTCATCTCACTAGGGAGTTCCAGACAATTGGTGCTGGTCAGCTGCTGCAGCCTGACCAGCGAGAGCTGAAGCAGGGCGAGGCATCACCTCACTTGGGAAGTGCAAGGGGGAAGGGAATCCCTTTTCCTAGCCAGGGGAACTGAGACACACAACACCTGGAAATTGGGTAACTCCCACCCCAATACTGCTCTTTAAGCAAACGGGCACACCAGGAGAATATATCCCACACCTGGCAGGGAGGGACCCATGCCCACGGAGCCTCCCTCATTGCTAACACAGCAGTCTGTGATCTAACCACAAGGCAGCAGTGAGGCTGGGGGAGGGGTGCCCGCCATTGCTGAGGCTTAAGTAGATAAACAAAGCCACTGGGAAGCTCTAACTGGTGGAGCTCACAGCAGCTCACTCCACCTCTGGGGACAGGGCACAGCTAAACAACAACAACAAAAAAAGCAGCAGAAATCTTTGCAGACACAAATGACTCTGTCTGACAGCTTTGAAGAGAGCAGTGGATCTCCCAACACGGAGGTTGAGATCTGAGAACGCACAGACTGCCTGCTCAAGTGGGTCCCTGACCCCTCAGTAGCCTAACTGGGAGACATCCCCCACTAGGGGCAGTCTGACAACCCACACCTCACAGGGTGGAGTACACCCCTGAGAGGAAGCTTCCAAAGGAAGAATCAGACAGGTACACTCACTGTTCAGCAATACTCTATCTTCTGCAACCTCTGCTGCTGATACCCAGGGCAAACATGATCTGGAGTGGACTTCAAGCAATCTCCAACAGACCTACAACTGGGGGTCCTGATAGTGAGAAGGAAAACTATCAAACAGGAAGGACACCTATACCAAAACCCCATCAGTACGTCACCATCATCAAAGACCAGAGACAGATAAAACCACAAAGATGGGGAAAAAGCAGGACAGAAAAGCTGGAAATTCAAAATTAAGAGTGCATCTCCCCCTGAAAAGGAGCGCAGCTCATCACCAGCAATGGATGGAAGCTGGTCAGAGAATGACTCTGATGAGATGAGAGAAGAAGTCTTCAGTCCATCAAACTTCTCAGAGCTAAAGGAGGAATTACGGACCCAGTGCAAAGAAACTAAAAATCTTGAAAAAAGAGTGGAAGAATTGACAGCTAGAGTAATGAATGCAGAGAAGGTCATAAACGAAATGACAGAGATGAAAACCATGACACGAGAAATACGTAACAAATGCACAAGCTTCAGTAACCCACTCGATCACCTGGAAGAAAGAGTTTCAGTGATTGAGGATGAAATGAATGAAATGAAGTGGGAAGAGAAACCAAAAGAAAAAAGAAGAAAAAGAAATGAACAAAGCCTGCAAGAAGTATGGGATTATGTAAAAAGTCCAAATTTACGTCTCATTGGGGTGCCTGAAAGTGAAGGGGAAAATGGAACCAAGTTGGAAAACACTCTTCAGGATATCATTCAGGAGAACTTCCCCAAACTAGTAGGGCAGGCCAACATTTAAATTCAGGAAATACAGAGAACACCACAAAGATACTCCTTGAGAAGAGCAACTCCAAGACACATAATTGCCAGATTCACCAAAGTTGAAATGAAGGAAAAAATCTTGAGGGCAGCCAGAGAGAAAGGACGGGTCACCCACAAATGGAAGCCCATCAGACTAACAGCAGATCTCTCGGCAGAAACTCTACAAGCCAGAAGAGAGTGGGGGCCAGTATTAAACATTCTTAAAGAAAAGAATTTTAAACCCAGAATTTCATATCCAGCCAAACTAAGTTTCATCAGTGAAGGTGAAATAAAATCCTTTACAGATAAGCAAATGCTTAGAGATTTTGTCACCACCAGGCCTGCCATACAAGAGACCCTGAAGGAAGCCCTAAACATGGAAAGGAACAACCGGTACCAGCCATTGCAAAAACATGCCAAAATGTAAAGACCATCGAGGCTAGGAAGAAACTACATCAACTAACGAGCAAAATAACCAGTTAATATAATGGCAGGATCAAGTTCACACATAAAAATATTAACCTTGAATGTAAATGGGCTAAATGGTCCAATTAAAAGATACAGACTGGCAAACTGGATAAAGAGTCAAGACCCATCAGTCTGCTGTATTCAGGAGACCCATCTCACATGCAAAGACCTACATAGGCTCAAAATAAAGGGATGGAGGAAGATCTACCAAGCAAATGGAGAACAAAGAAAAGCAGGCGTTGCAATAGTAGTCTCTGATGAAACAGACTTTAAACCATCAAAGATCAAAAGAGACAAAGAAGGCCATTACATAATGGTAAAGGGATCAATTCAACAGGAAGAGCTAACTATCCTAAATATATATGCATGCAATACAGGAACATGCAGATTCATAAAGCAAGTCCTTAGAGACTTACAAAGAGACTTAGACTGCCATACAATAATAATGGGAGACTTCAACACCCCACTGTCAACATTAGACAGATCAACGAGACAGAAAGTTAGCAAGGGTATCCAGGAATTGAACTCATCTCTGCACCAAGCGGACCTAATAGACATCTATAGAACTCTCCACCCCAAATCAACAGAATATACATTCTTCTCAGCACCACATTGTACTTATTCCAAAATTGACCACATAATTGGAAATAAAGCAGTCCTCAGCAAATGTACAAGAACAGAAATTATAACAAACTGTCTCTCAAACCACAGTGCAATCAAACTAGGACTCAGGACTAAGAAACTCAATCAAAGCCGCTCAACCACATGGAAACTGAACAACCTGCTTCTGGATAACTACTGGGTACGTAACGAAATGAAGGCAGAAATAAAGATGTATTTTGAAACCATTGAGAACAAAAATACAACATAGCAGAGTCTTTAGGACACATTTAAAGCAGTGTGTAGAGGAAAATTTATAGCACTAAATGCCCACAAGAGAAAGCTGGAAATACCTAAAATGGACACTCTAACATCACAATTAAATGAACTAGAGAGGCAAGAGCAAACACATTCAAAAGCTAGCAGAAGGCAAGTAATAACTACGATCAGAGCAGAACTGAAGGAGATGAGACACAAAAAACCCTCCAAATAATCAATGAATCCAGGAGTTGGTTTTTTGAAAAGATCAACAAAATTGACAGAGTGCTAGCAAGACTAGTAAAGAAGAAAAGAGAGAGGAATCAAATAGACGCAATAAAAAATGATAAAGGGGATATCACCACCGACCCCACAGAAATACACACTACCATCAGAGAATACTATAAACACCTCTGTGTAAGTCAACTAGAAAATCCAGAAGAAATGGATAATTTCCTGGACACTTACACTCTTCCAAGACTAAACTAGGAAGGAGTTGAATCTCTGAGTAGACCAATAGCAGGCTCTGAAATTGAGGCAATAATTAATAGGCTACCAACCAAATACAGTACAGGGCCAGATGGATTCAGAGCTGAATTCTACCAGAGGTGCAAGGAGGAGGTGATACCATTCCTTCTGAAACTATTCCAATCAATAGAAAAAGAGGAAAATCTCCCTAACTCATTTTATGAGGCCAACATCATCCTGATACCAAAGCCTGGCAGAGACACAACAAAAAAAGAAAATTTTAGACCAATATCCCTGATGAACACCGATGCAAAAATCCTCAATAAAACACTGGCAAACCGGATTCAGCAGCACATCAAAAAGCTTATCCACCATGATCAAGTGGGCTTCATCCCTGGGATGCAAGGGTGGTTCAACATTTGGAAATCAATAAACGCAATCCAGCATATAAACAGAACCAAAGACAAGAACCATATGATTATCTCAATAGATGCAGAAAAGGCTTTTGACAAAATTCAACAGCCCTTCATGCTAAAAACGGTCAATAAATTCGGTATTGATGGAACGTATCTCAAAATAATAAGAGCTACTTAGGACAAACCCACAGCTAATATCATACTGAATGGGCAAAAACGGGAAAAATTCCCTTTGAAAATTGGCACAAGACAGGGATGCCCTCTCTCACCACTCCTATTCAACATAGTGTTGGAAGTTCTGGCTAGGGCAATCAGGCAAGAGAAAGAAATCAAGGGTATCCAGTTAGGAAAAGAAGAAGTCAAATTGTCCCTGTTTGCAGATGACATCATTGTATATTTAGAAAACTCCATCGTCTCAGCCCAAAATCTCCTTAAGCTCATAAGCAACTTCAGCAAAGTCTCAGGATACAAAATCAATGTGCAAAAATCTCAAGCATTCTTATACACCAGTAACAGACAAGCAGAGAGCCAAATCAGGAATCAACTTCCATTCACAATTGCTTCAAAGAGAATAAAATACCTAGGAATCCAACGTACAAGGGATGTAAAGGACCTCTTCAAGGAGAACTACAAACCACTGCTCAGTGAAATAAAAGAGGACACTAACAAATGGAAGAACATACCATGCTCACGGATAGGAAGAATCAATATCGTGAAAATGGCCATACTGCCCAAGTTTACTTATAGATTCAATGCCATCCCCATCAAGCTACCAATAAGTTTCTTCACAGAAATGGAAAAACTGCTTTCAAGTTCATATGGAACCAAAAAAGAGCCCACATTCCCAAGACAATCCTAAGTCATAAGAACAAAGCTGGAGGCATCATATCACCAGCGTTCAAACTATACTACAAGGCTACAGTAACCAAAAGAGCATGGTACTGGTACCAAAACAGAGATATAGACCAATGGAACAGAACAGAGTCCTCAGAAATAATGCCACACATCTACAGCCATCTGATCTTTGACAAACCTGAGAAAAACAAGAAATGGGGAAAGGATTCCCTATTTAATAAATGGTGCTGGGAAAATTGGCTAGCCATAAGTAGAAAGCTGAAACTGGATCCTTTCCTCACTCGTTATATGAAGATTAATTCAAGATGGATTTGAGACTTAAATGTTAGACCTAATATCATAAAAACCCTAGAAGAAAACCTAGGTAATACCATTCAGGACATAGGCATGGGCAAGGACTTCATGTCTAAAACTCCAAAGCAACGGCAGCAAAAGCCAAAATTGACAAATGGGATCTCATTAAACTAAAAAGCTTCTGCACAGCAAAAGAAACTACCATCAGAGTGAACAGGCAACCTACAGAATGGGAGAACATTTTTGCAATCTACTCATCTGACAAAGGGCTAATATCCAGAATCTACAAAGAACTCTAACAAATTTACAAGAAAAAAACAAACAACCCCATCAAAAAGTGGGCAAAGGATATGAACAGACATTTATCAAAAGAAGACGTTCATACAGCCAACAGACACATGAAAAAATGCTCATCATCACTGGCCATCAGAGAAATGCAAATCAAAACCACAATGAGATATCATCTCACACCAGTTAGAATGGCAATCATTAAGAAGTCAGGAAACAACAGATGTTGGAGAGGATTTGGAGAAATAGGAACACTTGTGCACTGTTGATGGGAATGTAAGGTAGTTCAACCATTATGGAAAAGAGTATGACAATTCCTCAAGGATCTAGAACTAGATGTACCATATGACACAGCCATCGCACTACTGGGTATATACCCAAAGGATTATAAATCATGCTGCTATAAAGACACATGCACACGTATGCTTATTGCAGCACTATTCACAATAGCAAAGACTTGGAATCAACCCAAATGTCCATCTGTGACAGACTGGATTAAGAAAATGTGGCACATATACACCATGGAATACTATGCAGCCATAAAAAAGGATGAGTTTGGGTCCTTTGTAGGGGCATGGATGCAGCTGGAAACCATCATTCTTAGCAAACTATCACAAGAACAGAAAACCAACACCACATGTTTTCACTCATAGGTGGGAACTGAAGAATAAGATCACTTGGATTCGGGCCTATCATGGGGAGGGGGGAGGGGAGGGATTGCATTGGGAGGTATACCTGATATAAATGATGAATTGATGGGTGTTGACGAGTTGATGGGTGCAGCACACCAACATGGCACAAGTATACATATATAACAAACCTGCACGTTATGCACATGTACCCTAGAACTTAAAGTATAATAAAAATAAAAAAGATATCAAAGTAAAAAAAAATCCCTTCTCTGTTTCCCCAAAAACAGTGCTACCAAACTGCTCCATAAAATCAATCGTGAACCCTGTGAGATGAATTAGCACGTCACAAATTGGTTTCTCCAAATGCTTCTTTCTAGTATTTTATGAGAATATTTCCTTTGTCAAGATAAGCTACAATGTGCTCCAAAATATCCTATTGCAGATTCGAAGAAAACAGTGTTAGCAAACTGATTATTGAAAAGAACAGTGAAACTATATGAGATGAATTCACACACCACAAACAGTTTCTCAGAAAGCTTCTTTCTAATATTTATGTGAGGATATTTCCTTTTTCACCGTTGGCTTCGAAGTGCTCAAAAATATCCCTTTGCAGATTCCAGAAAAACAACGTTAGCACTCTGTAACAGGAGAAGAAAGGTGCAACTCTGTGAGATAAATTCACAAATCACAAGGCATTTCTCAGAAAGCTTCTGTTTGGTTTTTGTCTGAGGATATTTCCTTTATCACCGTAGGCATAAATGCGCTTCCAAATATCCTATTGCAGTTTCCACGAAAACAGTGTTATCAAAGTCCTCAATGAAAACAACAGTGGAACTCTGTGAGATGAATTCACCCATGATGAAGTAGTTTCTCAGAAATCTTCTTTCTAGTTTTTAATTGAGCATATTTCCTTCGTCAGTATAGGCTTCAATGTGACCCAAAATATCCCTTCTCAGATTCCCCAAAAACAGGGCTACCAAACTCTTTCATGAAAAGAATTGTGTAACTCTGTGGGATGAATTCATATATCACAAAGATGTTTCTCAGAGAAGTTCTTTCTAGTTTTTATCTGAGGATATTTCCTTTTTCACCATTTTAATCAATGCACTCCCCAATATTCCATAGCAGATTAAACAGAAAAAGTGTTAGCAAACTTTTCCATGAAAGAACAGTGTAACTCTATGAGATGAATTCACACATCACAAAGTAGTTTCACAGAAAGCTTCTTTTTGGACTTTTATCTGTGGATAGTTCCTTTGCCACCATTGGCTTCAATGCACTCTTAAATATCCTATTGCAGATTTCATGAAAACAGTGTTATCAAACAGCTCAATGAAAGGAATGGTGAAACTCTGTAGGATGAATTCACACATCACAAAGTTGTTTTTCAGAACGCTTCTTTCTAGTTTTTATCTGAGGATATTCCCTATATCACCATAGACTTCAATGTAATCCAAACTATCCCTTCTCAGATTCCCCAAAAACAGTGCTACCAAACTGCTCCATGAAAAGAATGGTGTAACTGTGAGACAAATTCACACATCACAAAATTGTTTCTCAGAAAGGTTCTTTAATGTTAATATCTGAGGGTATGTCCTTTTAAACCATAGGTCTCAATGTCCTCCAAAATATCCCTTCTCAGACACCACAAAAATAGTGATTTCAAAGTGCTCCCTCAACAGAAATGTTTAGCTCTGTGAGATGAATTCACACATCACAAAGAAGTTTCTCAGAAAGCTTCTCTCCAATTTGTACCTGAAGATATTTCCTGTTTCACCATTAGACTCTGTGCACTTCTAAATATCCCTTTGCAGATTCCAGAAAAATGGTGTTACTAAACTGCTCAATGAAAATAAAGTCATAACTCTGTGAGATGAATTCACCCATCACATGTCAGTTTCTCAAAAAATTCTCTCTAATTTAAATATGAGGATATTTCCTTTTTCACCATAGGCTTCAATGTGCTCAAAAATAACTCTTCTCAAATACCACAAAAACAGTGATACCGAACTACTCAATCAACAAAAAGATTAAAATCTTTGAGATGAGGACACTCATCACAAAACCATTTCTCGAAAAGTGTATCTAGTTTTTATCTGAAGTTATTTCCTTTTCCACTGTACGCCTCTAGGAATGGATATCCCTTTGGAGAATCCATAAAAACAGTGTTACCAAACTGCTCAAAGAAAATAAAGTTGTAACACTCTGTGATGAATTCAGCCATCACAAAGAAATTTCTCAGTAACCTTTCTAGCTTTTATCTCAGGATGATTCCTTTTCCATCATTGTCTTGCATACGCTCCCAAATATCCTTTGTCAGACACCCCAAAACAGTGATACCAAACTGCTCTCCCAACAGAAAGCTTTACCTCTATAGGATGACTGCACACATCACAAATGAGTTATCAGAGACTTTCTTTCCAGTTTTTACCTGAAGATATTTCCTTTTTCAATATTGGCCTCTATCAACTCCCGAATACCCCTTTGCATATTTCACAAGAACAGTGTTAACAAACTGCTCAATGAAAATAAAGACTTAACTCTGTGAGATGAATTCACCCATCACAAAACAGTCTCTCAGAAAGCTTCCTTCTAGTTTTTATCTGTGCATATTTACTAATCCACCATCAGTCTCAAAGCACTCCCAAATATCCTTTCTCAGACACCACAAAAAGAGTGATGCCAAACTGTTCAATCAACAAAATGGTTAATCTCTATGAGATGAATGCGCACATCACAAAAGAGTTTCTCAAAAACCTCCTCTCCGGCCGGGCGCAGTGGCTCAAGCCTGTAATCCCAGCACTTTGGGAGGCCGAGACAGGTGGATCACGAGGTCAGGAGATCGAGACCATCCTGGCTAATACGGTGAAACCCCGTCTCTACTAAAAAAATACAAAAAACTAGCCGGGCGCGTTGGCGGGCGCCTGTAGTCTCAGCTACTTGGGAGGCTGAGGCAGGAGAATGGTGGGAACCCGGGAGGCGGAGCTTGCAGTGAGCTGAGATCCGGCCACTGCACTCCAGCCTGGGCGACAGAGTGAGACTCCGTCTCAAAAAAAAAAAAAAACCTCCTCTCCAGTTTTTATCTGAAGACATTTCCTTTTTCATCATAGGCCTCTAGGAGCTCCTGAAAATCCCTTTGCAGATTCCTCAAAAACATGGTTACCAAACTGCACAATGAAAAGAAAGATATAACTCTGTGAGATGAATTCACCCATTGAAAAGTAGTTTCTCAGAAAGCTTCTTTATAGTTTTTATCTGAGGATATTTCCTTTTTCACCATAGGCCTCAAGATGCTCCCAAATATCCATTTGCAGATACCAGGAAAGCAGTGTTGGCAAACTGCTCCATGAAAAGAAATATATAACTCTGTGAGATGAATTCACACATCACAAAGAACTTTCTCAGAAAGCTTCTGTCTACTTTTCATTTGAGGATATCTCCTTTGTCACCATAGGTTTCAATGTGATCCAAAATACCCCTTCTCAGATTCACCAAAAACAGTGCTACCAAAAGAGCCCATGAAAAGAATCATGTAACTCTGTGAGATAAATTACCACATCACAACGTGGTTTCTCAGAAAGCTTCTTTCTAGTTTTTATATGAGGATATTTCCTTTGTCAACATATGCTTCAAAATATTCCGAAAGAGCCCATTACGGATCCCAAGAAAACAGTGTTAGCAAACTGCTCAATGAAAAGAAAGGTGTAACTCTGTGTGATGAATTCACACATCACAAAGTAGTTTCTCAGAAAGCTTCTTTATAGTTTTTATCTGAGGATATTTAATTTTTCACCATAGGACTAAAAGCGCTTGAAATGTCCCTTTGCAGATTCCATGAAAACAGTGTTTGCAAACTGCTCCATGAAAAGAAAGGTGTAACTCTGTGAGTTGAATTCACACATCAAAAAGAACTTTCTCAGAAAGCTTCTTTCTTGCTTTCATCTGAGGACATTTCCTTTTTCACTATATTTTTCCATGTGATTCAAACTATCCCTTCTCAGATTTCCGAAAAACAGTGCTACCAAACTGCTCCAAGAAAGAATCATGCAACTGTGTGAGATGAATTGAAACATCACAAAGCTGTTTGCCAGAAGCTTCTTTCTAGTTTTTATCTGAGGATATTTCATTTGAAACAATATGCTTCAATGTGTTCCCAAATATACTATTGCAGATTCCACAAAAACAGTATTAGCAAACTGCTGAATGAATAGAACAATGTAACTCTGTGAGATGAATTCACACATCACCAAACAGTTTCTCAGAAAGCTTCTTTCTAGTTTTTATCTGAGGATATTTCCTTATTCACTATAGGCCTCAACAAACTCCCAAATATTCCTTTGCAGATTCCAAACAGTGTTAGCAAACTTCTCCATGAAACGTAAGATGTAACTCTGTGAGGTGAATTCACACATCATAAACAACTTCCTCAGGAAGTTTCTGTCTTGATTTTATTTGAGGATTTTTCCTTTTCCACCATAGACTTCATGCACTCCCAAATATCCCTTCTCAGATCCCACAAAAACAGTAATGCCAAAGTACTCCCTAAACAGAAACGTTTAGCTCTATGAGATGAATGCACATATCACAAAGGAGTCTCTCAGAAAGCTTCTCTCCAGTTTTTGCCTAAAGATGTTTCCTTTTCTGCCATTGGACTCTATGTGCTCCCGAATATCCCTTTGCAGATTCCACAAAAGCAGTGTTACAAACTGCTCAATGAAAAGAGAGGTGTAACACCATGAGATGAATTCAACCATCACAAAGCAGTTTCTCACAAAGCTTCTTTCTAGTTTTAATCTGAGGATATTTTCTTTTTCATCATAAGGTTCAATGTTCTCAAAAAATAACTCCTCTCAGATACTACACAAACAGTGATGCCTAACTCCTCAATCAACAAAAACGTAAAACACTTTGAAATGAATACACACATCACAAAACCGTTTCTTGAAATGCTTCTCTCTGGTTTTTATTCGAAGTTATTTCCATTTTTACCGTAGGCCTATAGGAGCTCCCAAATATCCCTTTGCAGATTTCATAAAAACTGTGCTACCACCTGCTCAAAGAAAACAAAGCTGTAACTCTGTGTCATGAATTCACCCATCACAAAAAAAAAAAAATTCTCAGGGCTGGGCGCAGGTGGCTCAAGCCTGTAATCCCAGCACTTTGGGAGGCCGAGACGGGCGGATCATGAGGTCAGGAGATCGAGACCATCCTGGCTAACATGGTGAAACCCCGTCTCTACTAAAAATACAAAAAACTAGCCGGGCGAGGTGGCGGGCGCCTGTAGTCCCAGCTACTTGGGAGGCTGAGGCAGGAGAATGGCGTGAACCCGGGAGGTGGAGCTTGCAGTGAGCTGAGATCCGGCCACTGCACTCCAGCCTGGGCGACAGAGCGAGACTCCGCCTCAAAAAAAAAAAAAAAGAAAAAAAGAAAAAAAAATTCTCAGAAAGCTTCTTTCTAGTTTTTATCTCAGGATATGTCCTTTTCCACCATCGGCTTCCATGCACTCCCAAATATCGCTTCTCACACACTACAAAAACAGTGATGCCAAACTGCTCTCTCAACCGAAATATTTACGTCTATGAGATGAATGCACACATCACAAAGGAGTTATCAGAAACTTTCTTTCCAGGTTTAACCTGGACATATTTCCTTTTTCAACATTAGCCTCTATGCACTCCCGAATATCCCTTTGCATATTTCAGAAAAACAGTGACATCAAACTGATCAATAAAATGGATGATTTATCTCTGTGAGACGAATGGTAACATAAGAAAGAATTTTCTTAGGAAGCTTCTTCAAAGTTTTTATCTGAGGATATTTATTTTCCCACCATAGTCTTCAATGCACTCCCAAATATCCCTTTGCAGATTCCACAAAAACAGTGTTAGCAAACTGCTCCATGAAAAGAATGGTGTAACTCTGTGAGATAAATTCGCATATCACAATGTTCTTTCTCACAAAACTTCTTTCTAATTTTTATCTGAGAGTATTTCCTTTTCACCATATTCCTCAATACGCCCTCGAATACCCCATTGAAGAGTAAATGAAAAAAGTGTTAGCAAAATTCTCAATGAAAAGAATGGTGTAACCCTGTGAGATGAATTCACACATCACAAAGCCGTTTCACAGAAAATTTCTTTTTGGTTTTTTTCTGAGGATAGTTAGTTTGTCACCATAGGATTCAACGTGCTCCCAAATATCCTATTGCATATTCCATGAAAACAGTGTTATCAAACTGCTTCATGAAAAGAAAGGTGTAACTCTGTGAGATGAACTCACACATCACAAATAACTTTCTCAGAAAGCTTCTTTCTAGTTTTTATCTGAGGATACTTCTTATTTCACCATTAGACACTATATGCTCCCAAGTATCGCTTTGCAGATAGCACGAAAATAATGTTAGCAAACTGCTCTATGGAAAGAAAGGTGTAACTCTGTGAGATGGCATCACATGTAACAGATAACTTTCTCAGAAACCTCCTTTCTAGTTTTTATCTGAGGATATTTCCTTTTTCACCATAGACCTCAATGCACTCTGAAATATCCCTTTGGAGATTTCACGAAAACAGTGTTATTAAACTGCTCCATGAAAAGAAAGTTGTAACACTGTGGGATGAATTCACACATCACAAAGAAGTTTCACAGAAAGGTGTTTTCTAGTTTTTTGCTGAGGGTATTTCCTTTGTCACCATAGGCTTCAATGCAATCCAAAATATTCCTTCCAGATACCCCTAAAAGAGTGCTATCAAACTAACCCATGAATAGAATCTTGTAACTCTGTGAGGACTCACAAATCACAAAGCAGTTTCTCAGAAAACTGCTTTCTTCTATTTGTCTGAAGATATTTCTTTGTCACCATAAGCTTCAATGCACTCCGGAATATCCCATGGCAGATTCCATGAAAACAGTGCTAGCAAACCGCTCAATGAGTAGAACTGTGTAACTCTGTGAGATGAACTCACACATAACAAGGAAGTTTCTTAGAATCCTTCTTTCTAGTTTTTATATGAGGATATTTCCTTTGTCACCATGGGCTACAACGCGATCCAAAATTTCCAATCTCAGATTCCCCAAAAACAGTGCTACCATCTGCTACATAAAAGGGATTGGGTAACTCTGTGAGATGAATTAACACATCGGAAAGCCTTTTCACAGAAAACTTCTTTCTAATTTTTATAGGAGCATATTTCCTTTGTCACCTTAAGCTTCAATGCACTCTGAAATAACCCTTTAAATTTCCACAAAAATAGTTTTAGCAAATTTCTCAATGAAAAGAACGGTGTAAATCTGTGAGATGAATTCACACATCACAAAGCAGTTTCTCAGAAAGCTTCTTTGTAGTTTTTATCTGAGGATATTTCCTTTTTCACCATAGACCTCAATGCACTCTGAAATATCCCTTTGGAGATTTCATGAAAACAGTGTTATTAAACTGCTCCATGAAAAGAAAGTTGTAACACTGTGGGATGAATTCACACATCACAAAGAAGTTTCTTAGAATCCTTCTTTCTAGTTTTTATCTGAGGATATTTCCTTTGTCACCATAAGCTTCAATGCACTCCAAAATACCCCATTGCACAGTCCAAGAAAACAGTTTTCAGAAACTGCTCAATGAAAAGAGTAGTGTAACACTGTGAGATGAATTCACACATCACAAAGCAGTTTCTCAAAAGCTTCTTTCTAGTTTTTATCTCACATTTCACCTCAATGTGCTCCCATATATCCCTCTGAAATTTCCACGAAAACAGTGTTAGCAAACTGAACAACAAAAAGAACGTAGTAATTGTGTGAGCAGAATTCACACATCACAAAGCAGCTTCTCAGAAAGATTCTTTTTGGTTTTTATCTGAGGATATTTCCTTTGTCACCATAGACTTCAATGTTCTCAAAAATATCTTGTTGCAGGTTTAACGAAAACAATGTTATCTAACAGCTAACTAAAGAATGGGGTAACTCTGTGATATGAATTCACACATCACAAAGCAGTTCCTCAGAAAGGTTCTTTCTAGTTTTTCCCTGAGGATATTTCCTTTATCACTATAGGTCTCAATGCACTCCCAAATATCGCTTTGCAGATTATACGAGAACAATGTTAGCGAATGGCTCCATGCAAAGAAAGGTAACAATGTCAGATGAATTCACACATTACAAAGAACTTTCTCAGAAGGTTCTTTCTAGTTTTCATCTGGGGATATTTCCTTTGTCACCATAGGCTTCAATGTGATCCAAAATATCTCTTCTCAGAGTCCCCATAAAAAGTGTTACCAAACTGATCCATGAAAAGAATAGTGTATTTCTGTGAGATGAATTCACACATCACAAAGAAGTTTCTTAGAAACTTGCTTTCTAATTTTTATCTGAGAATGTTTCTTTTGTCACAAAAGGCTTCAATGCCATTAAAAATATCCCTTCTCAGATTCCCGAAAAAAAGTGCTACCAAACTGCTCCATAAAAAGAATCATGTAACTCTGTGAGATGAATTAACACATCAAAAAGCAGTTTCTCAGAAAGCTACCTTCTACTTTTTCTATGAGGATATTTCCTATGTTATCACAAGCTTCAATTCACTCTGAAATATCAAACTGCAAATTTAAGGAAATCAGTGTTAGGAAACTGCTCAATGAAAAGTGAATTCACATATCACAAAGTAGTTTTCAGAGAGCTTCTTTCTAGTTTTAATCTTAGGATATTTCCTTTTCCACCAAAGGCCTCAATGCACTCCAATATATCCCTTTGCAGATTCACTGAAAAGAGTGTTAGCAAGCTGCTCAATGAATAGAACAGTGTAAATCTGTGAGATAATTCAAACCTCACAAAGCAGTTTCTCAGCAAGCTTCTTTCTAGTTTTTATTGGAGGATACTCCTTTTTTCCCCATTGGCCTCAATGCATTCCAAAATATCCCTTTGCAGATTCCATGAATACAGTTTTGGCAAACTGCTGCTTGAAAAGAAAGCTGTAACTCTGAGATGAATTCACATATGACAAAGAACTTTCTCTGAAGGCTGCTTTCTAGTTTTTTATGAGGATATTTCCTTTGTCACCATAGACTTCAATGCGATCCAGAGTATCACTTCTCAGATTCCCCAAAAACAGTGCTACCAAACTGATCCATGAATAGAATCATGTAACTCTGTGAGATGAATTCACAAATCACAAAGTAATTTCTCAGAAAGCTTCTTTCTAGTTTTTGTCTGAGGATATTTCCTTTGTCATCATAATCTTCAATGGGCTTCGAAATATCACATTGCTGTTTCCACAAAAACAGTGCTAGCAAACTGCTCAATGAAAAGAACAGTGTAACTCTGTGACATGAATTCACACATCACAAAGTAGTTTTTCAAAGAGTTTATTTGTAATTTTTATCTGAGAGTATTTAGTTTTTCACCATAGGCCTCAATGCACTCCCAAATATCCCTTTGCAGATTACACGAAAACAGTGTTAGCAAACTGCTCCACCAAAAAAAAAGTGTAAATCTGTGAGATGAATTCACATATCACAAAGAACTTCCTCAGTGAGTTTGTTTCTAGTTTTTTCTGAGGATATTTCCTTTTTCACCATAGGCTTCAATGCAATCCAAAATAAACCTTCTCTCATACCCCAACAGTGCTAGCAACCTGATACAGGAAAAGATACGTGTAACTCTGTGAGATGAATTAACACATCACAAAGTGATTTCTCAGAAAGTTTCTTTCCACTTATTCTGTGAGGAAATTTCCTGTTTCCATGAGCTTCAATGTGCTCTGAAATATCCCATTGCAGATTCCAAGAAAGCAGTGTTAGCAAACTGCTCGCTGAGAAGATCTGTGTAACACTGTGAGATGAATTCACACATCACAAAGGAGTTTCTCAGAAAGCTTCTTTCTAGTTTTTACCTGAGGATATTTCCGTTTTCATCATACACTTCAATGCGATCCAAAATATCGCTTCTCAGCTTCCTGAAAAAGAGTGCTAAGAAACTGCTCCATGTAGAGAATCATATAGCTCGGTGAGATGAATTCACAAATCACAAAACTGTTTCTCAGAAACCTTTTTTCAAAAGTGTCCTTTGTCACCATAAGCTTCAATGCCCTCTAAAATATCCCATTGTGAATTCCATGAAAAGAGGGTTAAGAAACTGCTAAATGAAAAGTACAGTGTAACTCTGTGAGATGAATTCACACATCACAAACCAGTTTCAAAGAATGTTTCTTTCTAGTTTTTATCTGAGGATAGTTGCTTTTACCCCGTAGATCTCAATGTGCTCTCAAATATCCCTTTTCAGATTCCATGAAAACAGTGTTAGCAAATTCCTCCATGAAAAGAAAGCTGTACCTCTCTGAGATGAATTCACAAATCACAAAGATCTTTCACAGGAAGCCTCTTTCTAGTTTTTTCTGAGGATATTTCCTTTGTCACAATAGGCTTCAATGCAATCCAAAATGTCCCTTCTCAGATTCCCCAAAAACACTCCTACCAAATTGATCCATGAGAAGAATCGTGTAAGTCTGTGAGTTTCTCACAGGAAACTTCTCACAAAGCAGTTTCTCACAAAACTTCTTTCTAGTTTTTGCCTGAGGATATTTCCTTTGTCACCATAAACTTCAATGCGCTCCAAAATATCCCTTTGCAGATACCAAGAAAACCGTGTTAGCAAACTGTTCAATGAAAAGAACAGTGTAATTTTGTGAGATGAATTGGCACATCACAAAGAAGTTTCTCAGAAAATTTCTTTCTACTTATATCTGAGGATATTTCCTTTTTCACTATAGGCCTCAATGCGCTCACATATGTCACTTTGCAGAACCCATGAAAACAACATTAGTACTGCTCAATGAAAAGACATATGTAACTCTGTGGGATGGATTCACAAACACAAAGAAGTTTCTTAGAAAGCTTCTTTCTAGTATTTATCTGAGGATATTTCCTTTGTCACTGTAGGCATCAGGCGATCCAAAATGTCCCTTCTCCGATACCCCAAAAACAGTGTTACCAAATTTCTCCATGAAAAGAAAGGTGTTACACTGTGAGATGAATTCAGAAATCAGAAAGCAGTTTCTCAGAATGCTAGTTTCTAGATTTTGTCTGAGGATATCTCCTTTTTCACTGTTAACTTCAATGCGTTCCAAAATATCCCATTGTGGATTACAAAAAACAGTCTTAGCAAACTGCTCAATGAAAAGAACATTGTAACTCTCTGAGATGATTCATGGATCCCAAAGCAGTTTCTCAGAAGGCTTCTTTTTGCTTTTATGTGAGGATATATCATTTTCACCATAGGCTTCAATGCGATCCAAAATATCCCTTCTTAGACGCCCCAAAAACAGTGCTATCAACTGCTTCTTGAAAAGAATCTTTTACCTCAGTGAGAAGAATTCAGAAAAAAACAAAGTGGTTTCTCAGAAAGCTTCTTTCTAGATTTTTTCTGAGGATATTTCCATTGTCACCATAAGCTTCAATGCATCCCGAAATATCCCAATGCTGCTTCCAAGGAAAAAGTGTTATCGAACTGCTCAATGCAAAGAACGGTGTAATCCTGTGAGATGAATTCACACATCACAATAAAGTTTCTCAGAAAGCTTCCTTGTAGTTTTTATCTGAGTATATTTCCTTTTTCACTATAGGCCTCAATGAGCTACCAAATAACCCTTGCCAATTCCATGAAAAGAGTTTTAGCAAGCTGCTTCATGAAAAGAAAGGTGTAACTCTGTGAGAGGAATTGACACATCACATCACAAAGAAGTTTCTCAGAAAGCTTCATTCTAGTTTTTATCTGAGGATACATCCTTCGTCACCATAGGCTTCAATGCAATCCAAAATATGCAATTCCCCAAAAACAGTGCTACCAAACTGCTCCATGAGAAGTCTCGTGTAACTCTGTGAGATGAATCAGCACATCACAAAACAGTTTCTCAGAAAGCTTATTTCTAGTTTTTGTTTGAGTGTATTTCCTTTGTCATCATAAGTTTCAATGCACTCTGAAATATCCCATTGAATATTCCCAGAAAACAGTGTTAGCAAACTGCTCAATGAAAAGAATAGTGTAACTCTGTGAGATGAGTTCACACATTACAAAGCAGTTTCTCAGAAAGTTCCTTTTTGGTTTTTATCTGAGGATATTCCTTTTTCACTATAGCCTCAATGCGCTCACATATGTCACTTTGCAGAACCCATGAAAACAACATTAGTACTGCTCAATGAAAAGACATATGTAACTCTGTGGGATGGATTCACAAACACAAAGAAGTTTCTTAGAAAGCTTCTTTCTAGTATTTATCTGAGGATATTTCCTTTGTCACTGTAGGCATCAAGGCGATCCAAAATGTCCCTTCTCCGATACCCCAAAAACAGTGTTACCAAATTTCTCCATGAAAAGAAAGGTGTTACACTGTGAGATGAATTCAGAAATCAGAAAGCAGTTTCTCAGAATGCTAGTTTCTAGATTTTGTCTGAGGATATCTCCTTTTTCACTGTTAACTTCAATGCGTTCCAAAATATCCCATTGTGGATTACAAAAAAACAGTCTTAGCAAACTGCTCAATGAAAAGAACATTGTAACTCTCTGAGATGAATTCATGGATCCCAAAGCAGTTTCTCAGAAGGCTTCTTTTTGGCTTTTATGTGAGGATATATCATTTTCACCATAGGCTTCAATGCGATCCAAATATCCCTTCTTAGACGCCCCAAAAACAGTGCTATCAAACTGCTTCTTGAAAAGAATCTTTTACCTCAGTGAGAAGAATTCAGAAAAAAACAAAGTGGTTTCTCAGAAAGCTTCTTTCTAGATTTTTTCTGAGGATATTTCCATTGTCACCATAAGCTTCAATGCATCCCGAAATATCCCAATGCTGCTTCCAAGGAAAAAGTGTTATCGAACTGCTCAATGCAAAGAACGGTGTAATCCTGTGAGATGAATTCACACATCACAATAAAGTTTCTCAGAAGCTTCCTTGTAGTTTTTATCTGAGTATATTTCCTTTTTCACTATAGGCCTCAATGAGCTACCAAATAACCCTTGCCAATTCCATGAAAAGAGTTTTAGCAAGCTGCTTCATGAAAAGAAAGGTGTAACTCTGTGAGAGGAATTGACACATCACATCACAAAGAAGTTTCTCAGAAAGCTTCATTCTAGTTTTTATCTGAGGATACATCCTTCGTCACCATAGGCTTCAATGCAATCCAAAATATGCAATTCCCCAAAAACAGTGCTACCAAACTGCTCCATGAGAGTCTCGTGTAACTCTGTGAGATGAATCAGCACATCACAAAACAGTTTCTCAGAAAGCTTATTTCTAGTTTTTGTTTGAGTGTATTTCCTTTGTCATCATAAGTTTCAATGCACTCTGAAATATCCCATTGAATATTCCCAGAAAACAGTGTTAGCAAACTGCTCAATGAAAAGAATAGTGTAACTCTGTGAGATGAGTTCACACATTACAAAGCAGTTTCTCAGAAAGTTCCTTTTTGGTTTTTATCTGAGGATAATTCCTCTGTCACCATAGGATTCAAGGCGATTAAAAATATTCCTTCTCAGATTCCCAAAAGCAGTGCAACCAAACTGATCCATGAAAAGAATCATGTAACACTGTGAGATGACATTACACATCATAAAATGGGTTCTCAGAAAGCTTCTTTCTAGTTTTTATATGAGGATATTGCCTTTGTCACCATAAGCTTAAAATGCACTCCAAAATATCCCAGTGCAGATTCCAAGAAAAGAGTGTTAGCAAACTGTACAATGAAAAGAATAGTGTAACTCTGTGAGTTGAATTCACACATCACAAGCAGTTTCTCAGAGAGTTTCTTTCTAGTTTTTATCTGAGGATATTTCCTTTTTCTCCATAGGCCTCAATAGGTTCCCAAATATCCCTTAGCAGATTTCACAAAAAGAGCGTTAGCAAACTGCTCCATGTAACCTTGTGACATATATTTACACATCACAAAGAACTTTCTCCAAAAGCTTCTTTCCAGTTTTTATCTGAGGATATTTCCTTTTTTACCATTTACCACAATGCACTCCTAAATGTCTCTGCAGATACAACAAAAACTGTGTTAGCAAACTGCTCAATGAAAAGAATAGTGTAACTCTGTGAGATGAGTTCACACATTACAAAGCAGTTTCTCAGAAAGTTCCTTTTTGGTTTTTATCTGAGGATAATTCCTCTGTCACCATAGGATTCAAGGCGATTAAAAATATTCCTTCTCAGATTCCCCAAAAGCAGTGCAACCAAACTGATCCATGAAAAGAATCATGTAACACTGTGAGATGACATTACACATCATAAAATGGGTTCTCAGAAAGCTTCTTTCTAGTTTTTATATGAGGATATTGCCTTTGTCACCATAAGCTTAAAATGCACTCCAAAATATCCCAGTGCAGATTCCAAGAAAAGAGTGTTAGCAAACTGTACAATGAAAAGAATAGTGTAACTCTGTGAGTTGAATTCACACATCACAAAGCAGTTTCTCAGAGAGTTTCTTTCTAGTTTTTATCTGAGGATATTTCCTTTTTCTCCATAGGCCTCAATAGGTTCCCAATATCCCTTAGCAGATTTCACAAAAAGAGCGTTAGCAAACTGCTCCATGTAACCTTGTGACATATATTTACACATCACAAGAACTTTCTCCAAAAGCTTCTTTCCAGTTTTTATCTGAGGATATTTCCTTTTTTACCATTTACCACAATGCACTCCTAAATGTCTCTGCAGATACAACAAAAACTGTGTTAGCAAACTGCTCCATGAAAAGAAAAGTGTAAGTCTGTCAGCTCCATTCACACATAACAATGAAGTTTCTCAGGAAGCAGCTTTCTATTTTTATCTGAGGATATTTTCTTTGTCACCACAGGCTTCAATGTGATCCAAAATATCCCTTCACAGATTCCCCAAAAACAGTGCCTCTAAACTGCTGTGTGAAAAGAATTGTATAACTCTGTGAGATGAATTCACAAATCACAACGCAGTTTCTCAAGAGAGCTTCTTTCTATTTTTTATCTGAGTATTTTTCCTTTTCCACCATAGGTCTCAATTCACTCCCAAATATCCCTTTGGAGTTTCTTTTTGGTTTTTATGTGAGGATATTTCCTATTTCACCATATTCTTCAATGCGCTCCCAAATTTCCTACTGCAGATTCCATGAAAACAGTTTTAGCAAACTGCTGCAAGAAAAGAATTGTGCAACTCTGTGAGATGAATTCACACATCACAAAGCAGTTTCTCAGAAAGCTTCTTTCTAATTTTTATCTGAGGATTTTTCCTTTTCACCATAGGTTTCAATGCTTTCCAAAATATCTCTTCTCAGATTCCCAAAAGCAGTGCTACCAAATTAATTCATGAAAAGAATCGTGAAACTCTGTGAGGTGAATTATCACCTCACAGAGCGGTTTGTCACAAAGCTTTCTTCTAGTTTTTATATGGAGATATTACCTTTGTTAGCATAAGCTTCAATGTACTCCAAATTTCCCATTGCAGATTCCAAGAAAACAGCATTAGCAAGCTGCTCTATGAAAAGAACAGTGTAACACAGTGAGTTGAATTCACACATCGCAAAGCAGTTTCTCAGAAAGATTCTTTCTAGTTTTTATATAAGGATATTTTCTTTTTCTCCATATGCCTCAAGCGCTCCCAAATATCCCTTTTTATATTCCACGAAAGCAGTGTTAGCAAACTGCTCCATGAAAAGAAAGATGTAACTCTATGACACGTATACACACATCACAAAGAACTTTCTCAGAAAGCTTCTTTCTGGTTTTAATCTGAGGATATTTCATTTTATACCCTTGACCCCAGTGCACTCCCAAATATCTCTTTGCAGATTCCACAGAAACAGTGTTAGCAAACTGCTCCATTAAAAGAAAGGTGTAACTCTGTGGAATGAATTCACAAATAACAAAGAAGTTTCTCAGAAAGTTTCTTTCTAGATTTTCTCTGAGAATATTTCCTTTTCCACCATAGGCCTCAATGCGCTCCAGAATATCCCTTTGAAGATTCCACGCAAATAATGTTAGCAAACTTCTCCAGGAAAAGAAAGGTGTAAATCAGCGAGATGTACTCACACATCACAAAGCAGTTTCTCAGAAAGATTTTTTCTAGTTTTTATCTGTGAATATTTTCTTTCTCACCAAAGGCCTTATGTTGCTCACAAATATCCTTTTGTAGGTTCCACGAAAACAGTGTTACCAAACTGCTCCATGAAAATAAAGGTGTTACTCTGTGAGATGAATACACACATCACTAAGAAGTTTCTCAGAAAGCTTCTTTCTTGTTTTTATATAAGGATATTCCCATTGTCACCATAGGCGTCAATGCGATCCAAATATCCCTTTTCAGATTTCCCAAAAACAGTGTTACCAAACTGCTCCATGAAAGAATGGTGTAACTCTGTAAGATGAATTCACTTCACAAATCAGTTTCATAGAAAGTTTCTTTCTAGTTCTTATGTGATGATAATTCCTTTTAGACCATAAGGTTCAATGAACTCTGAAATACCCCATTGCAGATTCCAAGAAAGCAGTGTTAGAAAACTGCTCAATGAAGAGGAGAGTGTAAATCTGTGACATGAATTAACACATCACAAAGCAGTTCCTCAGAAAGCTTCCTTCTAATTTTTATCTGAGGATATTTTCTTTTTCACCATATGCCTCAATGTGCTCCCAAAATACCCTTTTGCAGATCCAGCGAAAACACTGTTAGCAAATAGCTCCATGAAAAGGAAGGTGTAACTCTGTGAGATGAATTCATACATCAGAAGGAAGTTTCTCAGAAAGCTTCTTTCTAGTTTTTATCTTAGGATATTTCCTTTGTCACCATAGGCTTCAAGGAGATCCATAGTGTCCCTTCTCAGATATCCCAAAAACACTGCTAACAAATTGATCCATGAAAAGAATTGTGTAACTTTTTGAGATGAATTAACACATGACAAAGCGGTTTCTCAGAAAGCTTCTTACTAGTTTTTCTATGAGGAAATTTCCTATGTCACCATAAGCTTCAGTGCACTCTCAAATATTCCATTGCAGATGCCAACAAAACAGTGTTAGCAAACTGCTTAATGAAAAGAACACTGTAACACTGTGAGATGAATTCTCATATCAAAAAGAAGTTTCTCAGAAACCTTCTTTCTAGTTTTTATCTGAGAATGTTTCCTTTGTCACAATAGGTTTCAATGCCATTAAAAATATCCCTTCTCAGATTTCCAAAAGACACTGCTGCCAAGCTGCTCCATGAAAAGAATCGTGTAATTCTGTGAGATGAATTAAAACATCACAAGGCGGTTTCTCAGAAAGCTTCTTTCTAGTTTATCTATGAAGATATTTACTATGTCACCATAAGCTTCAATGCAATCCCAAATATCCCATTGCAGATGCCAAGAAAACAGTGTTAGCAAACTGCTCAATGAAAAGAACACTGTAACACTGTGAGATGAATTCTCACATCACAAAGAAGTTTCTCAGAAACCTTCTTTCTAGTTTTTATCTGAGAATGTATCCTTGTCACAATAAGCTTCAATGCCATTAAAAATATCCCTTCTCAGATTTCCGAAAAACAGTGTTACCAAGCTGCTCCATGAAAAGAATTGTGTAACTCTGAGATGATTTAACATATCACAAAGCTGTTTCTCAGAAAGCTTCTTTCTAGTTTTTCTGTGAGAATATTTCCTATGTCACCATAAGCTTTGATGCATTCCAAAATATCCCATTGCAGATGCCAATAAAAGAGTGTTAGCAAACTGCTCAATGAAAAGAACACTGTTACACTGTGAGATGAATTCTCATATCACAAAGAAGTTTCTCAGAAACCTTCATTCTAGTTCCTTTTCACCCTAGGCCCCAATGCACTCTGAAATATCCCTTTGTGGATTCCACGAAAACAGTGTTAGCAAACTGCTCCAAGACATATGTGTAACAATGTGAGATAAATTCACATGTCACAAAGAACTTTCTCAGAAAGTTTATTTCTAGTTTTTATCTGAAGGTATTTACTATGTCACCATAGGCTTCAATGTAATCCAAAATAACCCTTCTCAGATTCCCCAAAAACAGTGCTATCAAGCTGCTCCATGAAAAGAATCATGTAACTCTGTGAGATGAATTCACAAATCACAAAACAGTTTCTTAGAAAGCTTATTTCTAGTTTTGTCTGAGGGTATTTCCTTTTTCACCGTAGACCTCAATGCACTCACGAATATCTCTTTTCAGTATCCACGAAAATAGCGTTAGCAAACTGCTCCACGAAAAGAAAGTTATAAATCTGTGAGATGAATTCAACATCACAAATCAGGTTCTCAGAAGCCTTCTTTTTGGTTTCTGTCTGAGGCTATGTCCTTAATCACCATAGGCTTCAATGTGATCCCAAGTATCCGAGTGTTGATTCCCCGAAAACAGAGTTAGCAAACTCCTCCAAGAAAAGAATCATGGAACTCTGTGAGATGAATACAAATATCCCAAAGCAGTTTCTCAGAAAGTCTCTCTCTAGTTTTTATCTGAAGATATTTCCTTTTTCACCATAGGCTTCAATGCAATCCAAAATATATCTTATGATATTCCCCAAAAACAGGGCCACCAAACTGCTCCCGGAAAAGTATGCTGGAACTCTGTGAGATGAATGCACACATCACAAAGCTGTTTCTTAGAAAACTTCTCTCTAGCTTTTATCTAAGGATATTTCCTTGTTCACCATGTTCCTCAAAGCACTCCCAAATATCAATTTGCAGAATGCACGAAAAAAGTGTTAGCAAACTTCTCAATGAAAGGAACAGTGTAAATCTGTTAGATGAATTGACGCATCACAAAGCAGATTCACAGAAAGAGTCCTATTCGTTTTTATCTGAGGATTTTTCCTTTGTCAAAATGGGCTTCAATGCACTCCCAAATATAATATTGTAGATTCCACAAAAGTAGTGTTATCAAACTGCTCAATGAAGAGAATGGTGTGGCTCTGTAAGATGAATTCACACATCAAAAAGCAGTTTCCCAGAAAGCTTCTTTCTAGATTTTTTCTGCAGATATTTCCTTTTTCACCATTGGCCTCAGCTCACTCCCAAATATTCCTTTGCAGATTCCAAGAAATTAGTGTTAGCAAGCTGCTTCATGAAAAGAAACGTGTAAATCCATAGATGAATTCACACATTACAAAGCAGTTTCTCAGAAGCCTTCTTTTGGTTTCTGTCTGAGAATATTTCCTTTGTCACCTTGATCTTCAATGTGCTCTAAAATATCCTATTGCAAATTCCATGAAAAAAGCGTTATCAACCTGCTCATTGAAAAGAACAGTGTAAATCTGTAAAATGAATTTACACATCAAAAAGCAGTTTCACAGAAAGTTTCCTTTTAGTTTTTGTCTGAGGATAATTCCTTTTTCATTATAGGCCTCAATACACTCCCTATTATCCCTCTGTAGTTTCCAGGTAATCAGTGTTAGGCAACTGTTCCATGAAAAGAAAGGTATAGCTCTGTGAGATAAATTCACACATCACAAAGAACTTTCTCACAAAGCATCTTTCTGGGTTTATCTGAGGATATTTCCTTTGTCACCATAGGCTACAATGCAATCCAAAATATCCTATCTCAGATTCGCCAAAAACACTGCTACCAAACTGATTCACAAAAAGAATCGTGTAATTCTGTGAGATGAATTGACAAATCACAAAGCAGTTTCTCAGAAAGCTACTTTCTAGTTTCTATCTGAGAAAATTTCCTTTTTCACCACAGGTTTTAGTGTGATCCATAATATCTTTTCCCATATTCCCGAAACACAGGACTACCAAACTGCTCCATGGAAAGAATGGTGTAACTCTGTGATATGAATTCAGACATCACAAAGCTGTTTTTCAGGAAGCTTCCTTCTAGCTTTTATCTGAGGATATTTCCTTTTTCACCACATTCCTCAATGTGTCCCCAAATATCCCATTGCAGATTCCACGGAAAATATGTTAGCAAACTTTTGAAAAAAGAATGGTGTACTTTTTGAGATGAATTCACACATCACAAAGAATTTTCTCAGAAAATTTCTTTCTAGTTTTTATCTGAGAATATTTCCTTTGTCAGTATAGGCCTCACCATGATCCAAAATATCCCTTCTCAGTTTCCCCAAAAAGACTGCTACCAAACTTCTCCATGAAAGACACCATGTTACTCTATAAGATGAACTAACAAATCACAAAGCAATTTCTCACAAAGCTTCTTTCTATATTTTTTTCTGAGGATATTTCCTTTTGTACTGTAGGCCTCAATGTGCTCCCAAACATACGTTTGAAGATTCCACAAAAACAGTGTTAACAAACTGCTCCATGAATAGAAAGGTGACACTCTATGAGATGAATACACAAATCACCAAAAAGATTATCAGAAAGCTTCTTTGTAGTTTTCATCTGAGGTTATTTCCTTTGTCACCACAGGCTTCAATTCGATCCAAAATATCCATTCACAGATCCACAAATAGAGTGCTATCAAATGGCCTAATGACAGACAATGGTGTAACTCTGTGAGAAGAATTCACACATCACAAAGCTGTTTCTAAACAAGCTTCTTTGTAGTTTTCATCTGAGGATATTTCCTTTTTCAAAATATTCCTCAATGAACTCCCGAATATCCCATTGCAGATTCAATGAAAAAAGTGTTAGCAAAGTTCCCAATGAAAAGAATGGTGTGCCAGGTGGAGCAAGATGTTTGAATAGGGAGGATGGCCGAATAGGAACAGCTCCAGTCTCCAACTCCTGGCGTGAGCGACACAGAAGACCGGTGATTTCTGCATTTTCAACAGAGGTACTGGGGACATCTCACTGGGGAGGGCCGGATAATCAGTGCTGGCCAGCTGCTGCAGCCCGAATAGCGAGAGCAGAAGCAGGGTGAGGCATTGCCTCACCTGGGAAGCACAAGGGGGAAGGGAATCCCTTTTCCTAGCCAGGTGAATTGAGACACACAACACCTGGAAAATTGGGTAACTCCCACCCCAATACTGCACTTTAAGCAAACAGGCACACCAGGAGATTATACCCACACCTGGCCAGGAGGGTCCCATGGCCACAGAGCCTCCCTCATTCCTAGCACAGCAGTCTGTGATCTAACCACAAGGCAGCAGCGAGGCTCGGGGAGGGGCGCCAACCATTGCTGAGGCTTAAATAGGTAAACAAAGCCACTGGGAAGCTCAAACTGGATGGAGCTCACAGCAGCTCAAGGAAACCTGCCTGTCTCTGTAGACTCCACCTCTGGGGACAGCCCACAGCTAAAAAACAACAGGGGAAGCAGCAGAGGCCTGTGCAGACCCGAACGACTCTGCCTGACAGCTTTGAAGAGAGCAGTGGATCTCCCAACACGGAGGTTGAGATCTGAGAACGGACAGACTGCCTGCTCAAGTGGGTCCCTGATCCCTGAGTAGTCTAACTGGGAGACATCCCCCACTGGGGGCAGTCTGACACCCCACACCTCACAGGGTGGAGTACACCCCTGAGAGGAAGCTTCCAAAGTAAGAATCAGACAGGTACACTCACTGTTCAGCAATATTCTATCTTCTGCAACCTCTTCTGCTGATACCCAGGCAAACAGGGTCTGGAGTGGACCTCAAGCAATCACCAACAGACCTACAGCTGAGGGTCCTGACTATTAGAAGGAAAATTACCAAAAAGGAAGAACACCTATACCAAAACCCCATCAGTACGTCACCATCATCAAAGACAAGAGACAGAAAAAACCACAAAGATGGAAGAAGCAGGGCAGAAAAGCTGGAAATTCAAAAAATGAGAGGGCATCTCCCCCTGCAAAGGAGCGCAGCTCATCGCCAGCAACGGATCAAAGCTGGTCAGAGAATGACTTTGACGAGATGAGAGAAGAAGGCTTCAGTCCATCAAAATTCTCAGAGCTAAAGGAGGAATTACGTACCCAGTACAAAGAAACTAAAAATCTTGAAAAAAGAGTGGAAGAATTGATAGCTAGAATAATTAATGCAGAGAAGGTCATAAATTAAATGACAGAGATGAAAACCATGACACGAGAAACACGTGACAAATCCAAAATCTTCAGTAACCAACTCGATCAACTGGAAGAAAGAGTATCAGCAATTAACGATCAAATGAATGAAATGAAACAAGAAGAGAAACCAAAAGAAAAAGAGAAAAAGAAATGAACAAAGTCTGCAAGAAGTATGGGATTATGTAAAAAGACCAAATCTATGTCTGATTGGGGTGCCTGAAAGTGAGGGGGAAAATGGAACCAAGTTGGAAAACACTCTTCAGAATATCATCCAGGAGAACTTCCCCAACCTAGTAGGGCAGGCCAACATTCAAATTCAGGAAATAGAGAGAGCGCCACAAAGATACTCCTCGAGAAGAGCAACTCCAAGACACATGATTGCCAGATTCACCAAAGTTGAAATGAAGGAAAAAATGTTAAGGGCAGACAGAGAGAAAGGACGGGTTACCCACAAAGGGAAGCCCATCAGACTAACAGCAGATCTCTCAGCAGAAACTCTACAAGCCAGAAGAGAGTGGGGGCCAGTATTAAACATTCTTAAAGAAAAGAATTTTCAACCCAGAATTTCATATCCAGCCAAACTAAGTTTCATAAGTGAAGGAGAAATAAAATCCTTTACAGATAAGCAAATGCTTAGAGATTTTGTAACCACCAGGCTTGCCTTACAAGAGACCCTGAAGGAAGCCATGGAAAGGAACAATCAGTACCAGCCATTGCAAAAACAGGCCAAAATGTAGAGACCATCGAGGCTAGGAAGAAACTACATCAACTAACGAGCAAAATAACCAGTTAATATCATAATGGCAGGATCAAGTTCACACATAACAATATTAACCTTCAATGTAAATGGACTAAATGCTCCAATTAAGAGATACAGACTGGCAAACTGGATAAAGAGTCAAGACCCATCAGTCTGCTGTATTCAGGAGACCCATCTCATATGCAGAGACAAACATAGACTCAAAATAAAGGCATGGAGGAAGATCTACCAAGCAAATGGAGAACAAAAAAAAAGTAGGGTTTGCAATCCTAGTCTCTGATAAAACAGACTTTAAACCATCAAAGATCAAAAGAGACAAAGAAGGCCATTACATAATGGTAACAGGATCAATTCAACAGGAAGAGCTAACTATCCTAAATATATATGCACCCAATACAGGAACACCCAAATTCATAAAGCAGATTCTTAGAGACTTACAAAGAGACTTAGACTCCCATACAACAATAATGGGAGAGTTCAGCACTCCACTGTCAACATTAGACAGATCAACGAGACAGAAAGTTAACAAGGATATCCAGGAATTGAACTCATCTCTGCAACAAGCGGACCTAATAATCATCTATAGAATTCTCCACCCCAAATCAACAGAATATACATTCTTCTCAGCAACACATCGCACTTATTCCAAAATTGACCACATAATTGGAAGTAAAGCACTCCTTAGCAAATGTAAAAGAACAGAACTTATAACAAACTGTCTCTCAGACCACAGTGCAATGAAACTAGAACTCAGGACTAAGAAACTCAATCCAAACCACTCAACTACATGGAAACTGAACAACCTGGTCCTGAATGACTACTGGGTACATAACGAAATGAAGGCAGAAATAAAGATGTTCTTTGAAACCAATGGGAACAAAGATACAACATACCAGAATCTCTGGGACACATTTAAAGTAGTGTGTAGAGGGAAATTTATAGCACTAAATGCCCACAAGAGAAAGCAGGAAAGATCTAAAATTGACACTCTAACATCACAATTAAAAGAACAGGAGAAGCAAGAGCAAACACATTCAAAAGCTAGTAGAACGCAAGAAATAACTAAGATCAGAGCAGAACTGAAGGAGATAGAGACACAAAAAACCCTCCAAAAAATCAATGAATCCAGGAGTTGGTTTTTTGAAAAGATCAACAAAATTGACAGGCCGCTAGCAAGAATAATAAAGAAGAAAAGAGAGACGAATCAAATAGACACAATAAAAAATGATAAAGGGGATATAACCATGGACCCCACAGAAATACAAACTACCATCAGAGAATACTATAAATACCTCTATGCAAATCAACTAGAAAATCTAGAAAAAATGGATAATTTCTTGGATACTTACACTCTTCCAAGACTAAACCAGGAAGAAGTTGAATCCCTGAATAGACCAATAGCAGGCTCTGAATTTGAGGCAATAATTAATAGCCTACCAACCAAAAAGAGTCCAGGACCGGATGGATTCACAGCTGAATTCTACCAGAGGTACAAGGAGGAGCTGGTACCATTCCTTCTGAAACTATTCCAATCAATTGAAAGAGAGGGAATCCTCCCTAACTCATTTTATGAGGCCAACATCATCCTGATACCAAAGCCTGGCAGAGACACAACAAAAAAAGAAAATTTTAGACCAATATCCCTGATGAACATCGATGCAAAAATCCCCCATAAACTACTGGCAAACCGGATTCAGCAGCACATCAAAAAGCTTATCCACCATGATCAAGTGGGCTTCATCCCTGGGATGCAAGGCTGGTTCAACATACACAAATCAATAAACGTAAACCAGCATATAATCAGAACCAAAGACAAGAATCACATGATTATCTCAATAGATGCAGAAAAGGCTTTTGACAAAATTCAACAGCCCTTCATGCTAAAAACGCTCAATAAATTCTGTATTGCTGGGACGTATCTCAAAATAATAAGAGCTATTTATGACAAACCCACAGCCAATATCATACTGAATGGGCAAAAACTGGAAAAATTCCCTTTGAAAACTGGCACAAGACAGGGATGCCCTCTCTCACCACTCCTATTCAACATAGCGTTGGAAGTTGTGGCTAGGGCAATCAGGCAAGAGAAAGAAATCAAGGGTATCCAGTTAGGAAAAGAAGAAGTCAAATTGTCCCTGTTTGCAGATGACATGTTTGTATATTTAGAAAACCCCATTGTCTCAGCCCAAAATCTCCTGAAGCTGATAAGCAACTTCAGCAAAGTCTCAGGATACAAAATTAATGTGCAAAAGTCATAAGCATTCTTATACACCAGTAACAGACAAACAGAGAGCCAAATAATGAATGAACTTCCATTCACAATTGCTTCAAAGAGAATAAAATACCTAGGAATCCAATGTACAAGGGATGTAAAGGACCTCTTCAAGGAGAACTACAAACCACTGCTCCGTGAAATCAAAGAAGACAGTAACAAATGGAAGAACATACCATGCTCATGGATAGGAAGAATCAATATCATGAAAATGGCCATACTGCCCAAGGTTATATATAGATTCAATGCCATCCCCATCAAGCTACCAATGAGTTTCTTCACGGAATTGGAAAAACGGCTTTAATGTTCATTTGGAACCAAAAAAGAGCCCGCATTGCCAAGAAAATCCTAAGTCATAAGAACAAAGCTGGAGGCATCATATCACCTGCCTTCAAACTCTTCTACAAGGCTACAGTAACCAAGAGAGCATGGTACTGGTACCAAAACAGACATATAGACCAATGGAACAGAACAGAGTCCTCAGAAATAATACCACACATCTACAGCCATCTGATCTTTGACAAACCTGAGGAAAAGAAGAAATGGGGAAAGGATTCCCCATTTAATAAATGGTGCTGGGAAAATTGGCTAGCCATAAGTAGAAAGCTGAAACTGGATTCTTTCCTTACTCCTTATACGAAAATAAATTCAGGATGGATTAGAGACTTAAATGTTAGACCTAATACCATAAAAACCCTAGAAGAAAACCTAGGTAGTACCATTCACGACATAGGCATGGGCAAGGACTTCATGTGTAAAACACCAAAAGCAACTGCAGCAAAAGCCAAAATTCGCAAATGGGATCTAATTAAACTAAACAGTCTCTGCACAGCAAAAGAAACTACCATCAGAGTGAACAGGCAACCTACAGAATGGGAGAAAATTGTTGAAATCTACTCATCTGACAAAGGGCTGATATCCAGAACCTACAAAGAACTCAAACAAATTTACAAGAAAAAAACAAACAACCCCACCAGAAAGTGGGCAAAGGATATAAACTGACATTTCCCAAAAGAAGACATGCATGAAGCCCTCAGACACATGAAAAAATCCTCATCATCACTGGCCATCAGAGAAATGCAAATCAAAACCACAATGAGATACTATCTCATACCAATTAGAATAGCAATCATTAAAACGTCAGGAAACAACAGGTGCTGGATAGGATGTGGAGAAATAGGAACACTTTTACACTGTTGGTGGGATTGTAAAGTGGTTCAACCATTATGAAAAGTAGTATGGCGATTCCTCAAGGATCTAGTACTAGTAGTGCCCTACGACCCAGCCATCCCATTACTGGGTATACACCCAAAGGAGTATAAATCATGCTGCTATAAAGACACATGCACACGTATGTTTATTGCGGCACTATTCACAATAGCAAAAACTTGGAATCAACCCAAATGTCCATCAGTGATGGACTGGATTGGGAAAATGTGGCATGTATACATCATGGAATACTATGCAGCCATAAAAAAGGATGAGTTTGTTTCCTTTGTAGGGACATGGATGCAGCTGGAAACCATCATTCTCAGCAAACTATCTCAAGAACAGAAAACCAAACACCGCTTATTCTCACTCATAAGTGGGAACTGAACAATGAGATCACTTGGAGTCAGCTGGGGAACATGACACACTGGGGTCTATCATGGGGACGGGGGATGGGGGTGGGATTGCATTTGGGGTTATATCTGATATAAATGACGAGTTGATGGGTGCTGACGAGTTGATGGGTGCAGCACACCAACATGGCACAGGTATACATATGTAACAAACCTGCATGTTATGCACATGTACCCTAGAACTTAAAGTATAATAATAATACAAAGAAAAAAAAGAAAGCAACATTAAGTTCAAAAAAAAAAAAAAAAGAAAAGAAAAGAACAGTGTAACTCTGAGAGATGAACTCATACATAACAAATCAGTTACTCAGAAGGATTCCTTCTATCTGAGGATATCCTTTTTATATCTGAGGATATTTCCTCTGCCACCATAGGATTCAATGTGATCCAAATGTTCTCTTCTCATACTCCCCAAAAGCCATACTAACAAACTGATCCATGAAAAGAAACGTGTAGCTCTCTGAATGAATTCAAAAATCACAGATCAGTTTCTCAGAAAGCTTATTTCTAAATTTTGTCGGAGGATATTTCATTTGTCACCATAAGCTTCAATATGCTCTGAAATATCCCTTTGCAGATTCCACGAAAACAATGTTAGCAAACTGCTCATTGACAAAAACGATGTAACTCTGTGAGATGAATTCAATAATCACAAAGCAGTTTCTCAGAATACTTCTTTCTAGTTTTGTCTGAGGATATTTTCTTTGTGAACATAAGCATCAATGCACTCCAAAATATCCCATTGCAGATTCCAACAAAACAATATTAGCCACCTGCTCAATGTGAAATACAGTGTAACTCTGTGAGATGAATTCAAACATCACAAAGCAGTACCTCAGAAAGCTTCTTTCTAGTTTTTATATGAGGGTATATCCTTTGTCACCATAAGCTTCATTGTGCTCATAAATATCCCTTTGCAGATCCCAAGAAAACAGTGATAGCAAGCTGCTCTATGAAAACAAAGCTGTAACTCTGTCAGATGAATTCACACATCACAAAGAACTTCCTCAGAAAGCTTATGTCTATTTTTTATCTGAGGATATTTCCTTTGTTACATTAGGCTTCAGTGCAATCCAATATATTCCTTCTCAGATTCTGCAAAACAGTGCTGCCAAACTGATTCATGAAAGAATCATTTAGCTCAGTGGGATGAAATCACACATCACAAAGCGGTTTCTCAGAAAGCTTCTTTTTAGTTTTTGTATGAGGGTATTTCCTTTGTCACCTTAAGCTTCAATGCGTTCCAAAATATCCCTTTGCAGATTCCACGAAAACATTGTTAGCAAGCTACTCAATGAAAAGAACAGTGTCACTCTGTGAGATGAATTCACACATCACTAAGCAATTTCTCAGAAAGCTTCTTTCTAGTTTTTATCTGAGGATATTTCTTTTCTCACCATATGCCTCCATGCATTCCAAATATCCCTTTGCAGATTCCACGAAAACAGTGTTAGCAAACTGCTCCATGGAAAGTACAGTGTAACTCTGTGAGATGAATTCACACATCACAAAGCAGTTTCTCAGAAACTTTCTTTCTGGTTTTTACCTGTGGATATTTATTTTGTCACCATAGGCTTCAATGAGAACCAAAATGTCCCACCTCAGATTCCCTGAAAACAGTGCTACCATAATGATCCATGAAAAGATTTGTGTATCTCTGTGAAATGAGATGCACATTTCAAAGAAGTTACTCAGAAAGTTTCTTTCTCATTTTAATCTGAGGATATTTCGTTTTTCACCATAGTCCTCAAAGCATTCCCATATATCCCTTGCAGATTCCATGAAAACAGTGTTAGCAGCATCTCCATGAAAAGAAAGGTGTAACTCTGTGAGATGAATTCACACATCACAAAGCAGTTTCTCATAAAGCTTCTTTCTAGCTTTTTCTGAGGATATTTCCTTTGTCACCATATTCTTCAATGCAATCCAAGTTATCCCATCTCAGATTCCTCAAAAAGAGTGCTGCCAAACTGAACCATGAAAAGTATCGTGTAACTCTGTGAGATGAATAAACACATCACAAAGCGGTTTCTCAGAAAGCTTCTTTCTACTTTTTCTATGAGGACATTTCCTATGTCACCATACGTTTCAATGCACTCTGAAATATCCCATTTATGATTCCAAGAAAACAGTGCTAGCACACTGCTCAATGAAAAGAACAGTGTAACTCTGAGAGATGAACTCACACATCACAAAGCAGTTTCTCAGAAAGCTTGTTTTTGGTTTACCTATGAGTATATTTCTTTTGCCATCATAAACTTCAATGCTCTAAGAAATATCACAGTGCAGATTCCAAGAAAACAGTGTAAGCAAACTGCTCAATGCTAAGTAGAGTGTAACTCTGTGAGTTGAATTGACATATCAGAACGCAGTTTCTCAGAAAGCTTCTTTCCAGTTTTTATTTGAGAATAGTTCCTTTGTCTCCATAAGCCTTAATGCCCTCTGAAATATTGAATAGCTGCTTCTAAGAAAATCGTGTTAGCACACTGCACAATCAAAAGAACAGAGTAATTTTGTGAGATGAATTCACGCATCAAAAGGAGTTTCTCAGAAACCTTGCTTCTAGTTTTTAACTATTTCCTTTTTCACCATAGATAGGACTCAATGGGCTCCCAAACATCCTATTGCAGATTAAATGAAAACAATGTCATCAAACTGCTCAATGAAAAGAACCGTGTAATTCTCTGAGATGAATTCACACATCCCAAAACAGTTTCTCAGAAAGCTTCTTTCTGGTTTTTATCTGAGGTTATTTCCTTTTACACTATAGGCCTCAATGTACTCCCAAATATCCCAATGCAGATTCAATGAAAACAACTTTAGCTAACTGCTCTATGAAAAGAAAGGTGTAACACTGTGAGATGAATTCACATATCACAATATTCTTTCTCTGAAAGCTTCTTTCTACTTCTTTTCTGAGGATATTTCCTTTGTCACCATAGTCATCAATGTGATTCAAATATCCCTTCTCAGTTTCCCCAAAAACAATGCTACCAAACTGATCCATGAAAAGAATCATGTATCTCTGTCAGAGGAATTAACACATGGCAAAGCAGTTTCTCAGAAATCTTCCTTCTAGTTTTCATCTGAGGATATATCCTTTTCCACCATCAGCCTCTCTGCACTCTGTAATATCCCATTGCAGATTCCACGAAAAAAGTTTTAGCAAACTTCTCAATGAAAAGAATGGTGTAACTCCGAGAGATGAATTCCAATATCACAAGTAAGTTTTTCAGAATGTTGCTTTCTAGATTTTATCTGATTATATTTCCTTTGTCACCATGGGCTTCAATGCGATTAAAATTTCCCCTTCTCAGATTCCACAAAAACTGTGAAACAAAACTGATCCATGAAAAGAATCATGTAACTATGTGAGATGAATTCACACATCACAAATCAGTTTGTCAGAAAGCATCTTTCTAGTTTTTGTCCAAGGATATTTCCTTTTTCACCATTTGCCTCAATTCGCTTGTCAATATTCCTTTGCAGATTCCGTGAAAATAGTGTTAGTAAACTTCTCCATGGAAATCAAGCTGTAAATCTATGAGGTAAATTCAAACATTGGAAAGCTGTTTCTCAGAAACCTTCTCGTTGGTTGTTGTCTGAGGATATTTCATTTGTCACCATAGACTTCAATGCACTCTCAGATATCCCTTCTCAGACACCACAAATACTGTTATGCTGAAGTGTTCCCTCAACAGAAACGTTTAGCTCTATGAGATGAATGTACACAACCAAAGGAGTTTCTCTGAAAGCCTCTTTCTAGTTTTTACTGAGGTTATTTCCTTTTTCACTGTACTCCTCAATGCGCTCCCTAATATCCCATTGCAGATTAAATGAAAAAAGTGTTAGCAAACCTCTCAATGAAAAGAACAGTGTTACTTGGTGAGGTGAATTCACACATCACAAAGCAGTTTCACAGAAAGATTCTTTTTGGTTTTTATCTGAAGATATTTCCCTTTCACCAAGGCTTCAATGCACTCCCAAATATCCTATTGTAGATTCCACGAAAACAGTGTTATCAAACTGCTCCATGAAAAGAAAGGAGTAACTCTTTGAGATAATTTCACACATCACAAAGCAGTTTCTCAAAAAGCTTCTTTCAAGTTTTTACCTGAGGATATTTTCTTTGTCACCTTAGGCTTCAATGTGGTCCAAAATATCCCTTCTCAGATTGCCCAAAAACAGTGCTACCAAACTGCTCTATGGAAAGAATGGTGTAACTCTGGGAGATGAATTCACAAATCACAAAGTAGTTTCTCAGAAAGCTTCTTTCTAGTTTTTATCTGAGGATATTTGCTTGTTCACATTGAGGAATAACTCAATGCACTCCAGAATATCGCATCCACGATTCCATGAAAAAAGTGTTAGCAAACTTCTCAATGAAAAGAATGGTATAACTCTGTGAGGTGAAGTTTCTCAGAAACTTTCTTTCTAGATTTTTTCTCAGGATATTTCCTTTGTCACCACAGGCTTCAATGAGATCCAAAATATCCCCCGTCTGATTCCCCAAGAACAGGTGTAACAAACTGCTCCAGGAAAGGAATCATGTAACTCTGTGAGATGAATTCACATATCACAAAGGACTTTCTCAGAAAGCATCTTTCTAGTTTTTATCTGAGGATATTTCCTTTGTCATCATAGGCTTCAATGAGATCCAAAATATCCCTTCTCAGATTACCAAAAAACAGTTAAAGCAAACTGATCCATGAAAAGTATCTTGTAACTCTGTGAGATGAATTATCATATCACAAAGTGGTTTCTCAGAAACCATCTTTCTAGTTTTTATATGAGGATAATTCCTATGGCAATTATAAGCTTCATTGTACTCAGAAATATCAGATTGCAGATTCTAAGAAAACAGTGTCAGCAAACTGCTCAATGAAAAGAACTGTGTAACTCTGTGAGATGAATTCACACATCACAAAGCAGTTTCTCAGACGGCTTCCTTCTAGTTTTGGCTGAGGATATTTCCTTTCTCACCGTAAGCCTCAATGCACTCTCAAATTAACCCTTTCTGCAAAGGGATACCACTAAAACAGTGTAAGCAAACTGTTCCGTGAAAATTGAGGTGTAACTCTTCGAGATGGTTTCACACAAAACAAAGTCCTTTCTCAGAAAGCTTCTTTCTACCTTTTGTCTGAGTACATTTCCTTTGCCACCATAGGTTTCAATGTGATTTAATATATCCCCTCTCAGATCACCTAAAAACAGTGGTACCAAACTACTCCATGAAAAGAATTGTGTAACTCTGTGAGATGAATTAACACATCACAAAGCAGTTTCTCAGACAGCTTCCTTCTTGTTTGTATCTGAGGATATTTCATTTTTCACCCTAGGCCTCAATGCGCTCCTATAAATCCCTTTGCAGATACCTCGAAAACAGTGTTAGCAAACTGCTCAATGAAAAGAACAGTGTAACTCTGTAAGATGAACTCATAACTCACAAAGCATTTCTCAGAAGGCTTCTTTCTACTGAGGATATTTCCTATTTCACCATAGACCTCAAGATCTTCCCAAATATCCCTATACAGATTCCAAAAAATCAGTGTTAGTAAAGTGCTCCAAGAAAATAAAGGTGTAACTCCATGAGATGAATTCACAAATTACAAAGCAGTTCCTCAGAAAGCTTATTTCTAGTTTTGTCTGAGGATGTTTCGTTTGTTACCATAAACTTCAATGCAGTCTGAAATATCCCTTTGCAGATTTCAAGAAAACAGTGTTAGCAAACTGCTCCATGAAAAGAACAATGTAACTCTGTGAGATGAATTCACACATCACAAAGCAGATTCTCAGAAAGCTTCCTTTTTTTTTTTAATCTGATGAAATGTCCTTTTTCACTATAACCTTCAATGCACTTCGAAATATCCTATTGCAGATTCCACAACAACACTGTTATCAAACTACTCCATGAAAAGAGAGATGTAACTCTGTGAGATGAATTCACACATCACAAATAACTTTCTCAGAAAGTTTCCTTCTAGTTTTTATCTGTGGATATTTCCCTTGTCAGCATAGGCTTCAATGTGATCCAAAGTATCCCTTTTCAGATTCCCCAAGAACAGTGCTACCAAACTGCTCCAAGAAAAAAGGTGTAACTCCATGAGATGAATTCACAAATCACCAAGAAGTTTCTCAGAAAGCTTTTTTATAGTTTTTGTGTGAGGATATTTCAGCTGTCACCAAAAGCTTCAATGCACTCTGAAATATCGCATTGCATATTCTAAGAAAACAATGTTTGCAAACTGTTCCATGAAAAGAATAATGTTACCCTGTGAGATGAATTCACACATCACAAAGCAGTTACTCAGACAGTTCTTTTTGGTTCTTATGTGAGGATATTTGCTTTTTCACCATAGGCTTCAATGTGATCCAAAATATCCTTTCTCAGGTTCCCCAAAAAGAGTGCTACAAAACTGATCCATGAAAAGAATCATGTAACTCAGTGTGATGAATTAACACATGACAAAATGGTTTATCAGAAAGCTTCTTTCTACTTTTTATATGAGGGTATTTCCTTTGCCAACGTAAGCTTAAAATGCCCTCCAAGATATCCCATTGCACATTCCAAGAAAACAGTGTTAGCAAACTATTCAATGAAAAGTACAGAGTAACTCTGTATAGTGAACTCACACATCACAAAGCAGTTTCTCAGAAAGCTGCTTTCTAGTTTTTATCTGAGGTAATTTCCTTTTTCACCATAGGCCTCAGTGCACTCCCAAGTATCCCTTTGGAGATTGCTCGAAAACAGTGTTAGCAAACTACTCCATGAAAAAAAAGGTGTAACTACTTGAGGTGGATTCACATATCACAAAGCAGTTTCTCAGAAAGCTTCTTTTTGGTTTCATCTGAGGACATTTCCTTTGTCACCATAGCTTCAATGAGCTCTCAAATGTACTCTTGAAGATTCCACCAAAAGATTGTTATCAAACTGCTCAATGAAATGAATGGTATAACTCTGTGAGATGAATTTACACATCACAAAGAAGTTTCTCTGAAAGCTTCTTTCTAGTTTTAACCTGAGGATATTTCCTTTTTCACTACAGGCCTCGATGTGCTCCCAAATATGCCTTTGCAGATTCCACAAAAACATTGCTAGCAAACTGCTCCATGAAAAGAAAGGTGTAACTCTGTGAGATGAATTCACACATCACAAAGAACTTTCTCAGAAAGCTTCCTTCTACTTTTTGTATGAGATTAGTTCCTTTGTCAGCAAGGGCTACAATGCAATCTGTAATATCCCTTATCGGATTCCCCAAAAACAATGCTATCAAACTGCTCCATGGAAGAATCGTGTAACTGTGAGATGAATTCACAAATCACAAAGCAGTTTCTCAGAAAGCTTCTTTCTAGTTTTTATCTGAGTATATACCCTTTTTAGCTGTAGACCTCAATGCGCTCCCAAATATCCCTTTGCAAATTCCATAAAAACAGTGTTAGCAAGCTGCTCCATGAAAAGAAAGTTGTGCCTCTGTGACATGAATTCATGTCACAAAGAAGTTTCTGAGAAAGCTTCCTTCTATTTTTTATCTAATTATATATCCTTTGTCACCATTGACTTCAATGCAATATAAAATATCCCTTCATATGTTCCCCAAAAACAGTGTTACCAAACTACTCCATGAAAAGAAAAGTGGAAATCTCTGAGATGAATTCAAAAATCACAAAGCAGTTTCTCAGAAAGCTTCTTTCTAGTTTTTGTCAGAGTATATTTCCTTTGTCACCGTAAGTTTAAATGCGCTCTGAAATATCCCATTGCTGGTTCCAAGAAAACAGTGTTAGCAAACTGCTTAATGTAAAGAATTGCATAAACCTGTGAGATGGATTCACACATCACAAAGTAGTTTCTCAGAAAGTTCTTTTTGATTTTTATCTGAGGATATATCTTTGTCAGCATAGCCTTCAATGCATTCCCAAATATCCTTTTGCAGATTCCATGAAAACAGTGTTATCAAACAGCTCAATGAAAAGAATCGTGTAATTCTGGAAGATGAATTCGCACATCACAAAGCCGTTTCTCAGAAAGCTTCTTTCTAGATTTTATCTGAGGATATTTCCTGTGTCACCACAGGCTTCAATGCGATCCAAAATATCCCTCCTCAGATTCCCTAAAAACAGGTCTACCAAACTACTCCATGAAAGGCGTCGTGTGACTCTGTGAAATGAATTCATAAATCACAAAGGAACTTCTCAGAAAGGTTCTTTCTAGTTTTTTTCTCTGAGGATACTTCCTTTTTCACTGTTTGCCACAATGCGCTTGTGAACAGCCCTTTGCTGATTCCATGAAAATATTGTTAGCAAATTGCTCCATTAAAAGAAATGTGTAAATCTGTGAGATGAATTCACACATCACAAAGCAGTTTTGCAGAAATCTTCTTTTTGTTTTTAGTCTGAGGATATTTAATTTGTCAACATAGGCTTCAAAGCACTCCCAAATATCCTATTGCAGTTTCCAGGAATAGTCTAATCACACTGCTCATTGAAAACAACAGTGTAACTCTGTTGGATAAATTCACAGAAATATTATTTCTCAGAATGCTTCTTTCTTGTTTTTATCTGAGGATATTTCCTAGGCCTCAATGTGCTCCCAAATATCCCTTTTCAGATTTCACAAAAATAGTGTTATCAAACTTATCCTTGAAAAGAAAGGTGTACTTCTGTGAGGTGAATTCACACATCACAAAGAACTTTCTCAGAAAGTTTCTTTCTAGTTTTTATCTGAGGATATTTCCTTTGTCACCATAAACTTCAATGCACTCTGAAATATCCCACTGCAGATTCCAAGAAAACAGTGTTACCAAAGTGCTCAATGAAAAGAACACTGATACTCTGTGAGAGAAATTGACCAACCACGAAGCAGTTTCTCAGAAAGCTTCTTTTTGTTTTTTATCTGAGGATATTTCCTGTGTCACCGTAAACTTCAATCTCTACTAGATATCCTGTTGTAGATTCCACAAAAACAGTGTTAGCAAACTGCTCCATGAAAATAAAGGTGTTACTCAGTGATATGAATGCACACATCACAAAGAGGATTCAGAGAAAGCTTCTTTCTAGTTTTTATCGGAGGATATTTCTTTTGTAACCATGGGTTTCAGTGCTATTCAAAATATCCCTTCTCAGGTTCCCCCAAAAAAGTGCTACCAAACTGTGCCATGATAAGTTAAGTGTAACTCTGGGAGATGAACTCACACTTCACAAAAGAGTTTCACAGAAAGCTTCTTGTTGGTTTTTTTCTGAGGATATTTTGTTTGTCACCATAGGCTTCAATGCACTCCAAAATATACTCTTGCAGATTTCACAAAAAAAGTGTTAGCAAACTGCTCCATGAAAAGAGTGGTGTAACTGTGTGAGATGAATACAAACATCACAAAGAAGTTTCTCAGAAACCTTTCTGGTTTCTATCTGAGAATATTTCCTTTTTCACCATAGGTCTCAACTTGCTCCCAATGATCACGTTGTAGATTCCACAAAAACAAAATAACAAACTTCTCCATGAAAATAAAGATGTTACTCTGTGAGATGAATACACACTTTACATTTAAGTTTCTCAGAAAGCTTCTTTCTAGTTTTTATCTGATTATATTTCCTTTGTCACCATAGGCTTCAATGCAATCCAAAATATCGCTTTTCAGTTTCCCCAAAAACATGCTACCAAACTGCTCCATGAAAAGAATCGTGTAACACTGTAAGATGAATTCACAAATCACAAAACAGTTTTTCAGAAAGTTTCTTTCTAGTTTTTTGCATTAGGATATTTCCATTTTCACTGTAGGCCTCAATACGCAAGCCAATATCCCTTTTGAAATTACACAAAAAGATTGTTATCAAACTGCTCCATGAAAGGAAGTGTGTAAATCTGTGAGATGAGTTCACACATCACAAAGCAGTTTCTCAGAATGTTGTCTTTTGTTTTTTGTCTGAGGATATTTCCTTTGTCACCATAGGCTTCAATGCATTCTCAAATACCCATTGCAGATTCCATGAAAACAGTGGTAGCAAACTACTCCAAGAAAAGCATCGTGTAACTCTGTGAGATGAATACACACATCACAAAGCAGTTTCTCAGAAAGTTTCTTTGTGGTTTTTATGTGAGGATATTTCCTTTGTCATAGGCTTCGATGGGATCCAAAGTATCCCTTCTCAGATTCCCCCAAAACAGTGCCACCATAGTGCTCCATGAAAAGAGTGATGTAACAATGTGGGATGAATTCAATCCTCACAAAACTGTTTCTTGGAAAGCTTCTTTCTAGTTTTTATCTGAGGATATTACCTTTGTCAGCGTATTCTCAATGTGCTCTGGAATATCCCATTGCAGATTCCATGAAAAAGTGTGAGCAAACTTTTCAATGAAAATAACGGTGTAACTCTGTGAGATGAATTCACACATCACAAAGCAGTTTCCCAGAATGTTTATTTTGTTTTTTGTTTGAGGTTATTTCTTTTGTCACAGTAAGCTTCAATGTGATCCAAAATATCGCTTCTCAGATTCCCCAAAAACAATGCAACCAAACTGATCCATGAAAAGTATCATGTAACTCTGAGATGAATTAACAAATCTCAAAGCAGTTTCACAGAAAGCATCTTTCTAGTTTTTGTATGAGGATATTTCTTTTTTCACTATAAGCCTCAATGCACTCGCAAATATCTATTTGCATATGCTTTGAAAATCGTGTTAGGAAACTGCTCCATGAAAAGAAACATATAGTTCTGTGTGTTGAATTCACAGATCACAAAACAGCTTTTCAGAAAGTTTCTTTTTGGCTTTTTTCTGAGGATATTTTTTTCCTTTGTCACCACAGGCTTGAATGCGCTCCCAAATATCCTATTGCAGTTTCCACGAAAACAGCATTATCACACTGCTCATTGAAAAGAATGGTGTAACACTATAAGATAAATTCACGCATCAACAAGCAGTTTCTCAGAAAACTTATTTCTATTTTTTATCTGAGGATGTTTCTTTTTTCACTATAGGCCTCAATGCACTCCCTAATACCCTTTGCAGATTCCACGATAACAGTATTACAAGACTGCTCCATGAAAAGATAGCTATAACTCTGTGAGATGAATTCACACATCACAAAGAACTTTCTCAGAAAGCCTCTTCCTTGTTTTTTTCTGAGGATATTTCCTTTGTCACCACATACTTCAATGCGATCCAAAATATCCCTCCTCAGATTCCCCAAAAACAGTCTTACCAAACTGGCCCATGAAAGAATCGTGCAACTCTGTGAGATGATCTTTAAAATCACAAAGCAGTTTCTCAGAAAGCTTCTTTTAGTTTTCCTATGAGGATGTTTCCATTGTCACCATAAGCTTCAATATGCTCTGAAATATCCCATTAAGCATACCAAGAAAACAATGTTAGCAAACTGATCATTGAAAAGAAGAGTGTAAATTCATGAGATGAACTCACACATCACAAAGAAGTTTCTTAGAAAGCTTCTTTCTAGTTTTTTTCTGAGGTTATTTCCTTTTTCACCATATTCCTCAATGCACTCCTAAATATCCCTTTGCAGATCCATTGAAAACAGTGTTAGCAAGCTGCTCAATGAAAAGAATGGTGTAACTCTGTGAGATGAATTCAAACATCCAAAGAAATTTATCAGAAAACGTCTTTTTAGTTTTTATCTGAGGATATTTCCTTTTTCCACCTAGGAATCATTGTGCTCTAAAATGTCCCTTTCCAGTTTTCATGAAAGCAGGGTTACCAATTTGCTCCATGCAAAGAAAGGTGTAATTCTGTGACATAAATTCACACATCACAAAGAACTTTCTCAGAAAGCTTCTTTATAGCTTTTATCTAAGGATGCTTCCTTTGTCACCATTGACGCTAATGCGATCCAAAATATCCTTCCTCAGATTCCCTAAAAACAATGCTACCAAACTGATCCATGAACAGTATCATGTAACTGTGTGAGTTGAATTAACACATTACAAAGCTATTTCTCATTAAGCTTCTTCCTAGTTTTTATCTGAGGATATTTCCTTGTTCACCATGTTCCTCTAGGTGCTGCTGAATATTCCTTTGCAGATACCATGAAAAAAGCGTAAGGAAACTTCTCAATGAAAAGAATGGTGTAACTTTGTGAGATGAATTCACATATCACAAAGCAGCTTCACAGAAAGCTTCTTTCTGGTTTTTATCTGAGGATATTTCCTTTGTCACCAGAGGCTTCAATGCACTCCAAAATAACTTATTGTAGATTCCATGAAAACAGTGTTATCAAACTGCTCAATGAAAAGAATGGTGTAACTCTGTAAGATTAATTCACACATCGCAAAGAAGTTCCTCAGAAAGCTTCTTTCTAGTATTTATCTGAGGATATTTCCTATTTCACCATAGGCCTCAATGCACTCCTGTTTATCCCTTTGCAGATTCCACAAAAACAGTTTTATAAAACTGCTCCATGAAAAGAAAGGTGTACCTCTGTGAGATGAATTCTCACATCACAAACAACTTCCTCAGAAACCTTCTCTCTAGTTTTTTTCTGAGGATATTTCCTTTATCAACATAGGCTTCAATGTGATCCAAACTATCTGTTATCAGATTCCCCCCAAAAAGTGCTGCCAAATGATCCATGAAAAGACTCATGTAACTCTGTTAGATGAATTAAGACATCACAAAGCATTTTCTCAGAATACTTCTTTCTCTTTTTTATTTGAGGATATTTCCTTTTTCACTATAGGCCTCAATGCGCTCCAAAGTATCCCTTTGCACATTTCAGGAAACAGTGTTAGAAAACTGCTCCAGAAAAAGAAAGGTTTAATTCTGTGAGATGAATTCACATATCACAAAGAGCTTTCTTAGAAAACTTCTTTCTAGTATTTGTCTGAGGATATTTCCTTTATCACCATAGGCTTCAATGCATTTGAAAATATCCCTTCTCAGGTTTCCCAAAAACAGTGCTACCAAACGGTTCCATGAAAATTGTGGTGTATCTCTGTGAGAGGAATTCACACATCACAAAGCTGTTTCTCAGATGCTTCTTTCTAGTTTTTGTCGGAGGATATTTCCTTTGACATGCTAGGCTTCAATGCGCTCCCAAGTACCCTATTACAGATTTTATGAAACCAGGGTTATCAGACTGCTGAATGAAAAGAATGGTGTAACTCCGTGAGATGAATTCACACATCAAAGCTAGTTTCTCAGAAGGCTTCTTTCTAGTTTTTATCTGAGGATATGAACTTTTTCACCATAGGCCTCAAAGCACTCCCAATCATCCTTTTGCAGATTCCACAAAAACAGTGTTATAAAACTGCTCAATGAAAACAATGGTGTAACTCTGAGAAATGAATTCACACATCACAAAGAACTTTCTCAGAAAGCTTCTTTCTAGTTTTTATCTGAGAATATTACTTTTTTCTCCATAGGCTTCAATGCGATCCAAAGTATCCCTTCTCAGATAGCCCCAAAACAGTGATAACAAACTGTTCCACAAAAATAATCCTGTAACTCTGAGAGATGAATTAACACATCACAAAGCAGTTTATCAGAAAACTTCATTCTCCTTTTTATCTGAGGATATTTCCTTTTTCACCATATTCCTCTATGCAGTCCCAAATATACCATTGATGATTAAATGAAAAAAGTGTTAGTAAACTTCTCAATGAAAAGAATGGTGTAACTCTCAGATGAATTCACACATCACAAAGCAGTGTCTCAGAAAGCTTCCTTTGGGTTTCATCTGAGGATATTTCCTTGTTCACCATAGGCTACAATGTGATCCAAAGTATCCCTTGTCAGATTCCCCCAAAACAGGGCTACCAAATTGCTGCGTGAAAAGGATCTTGTAACTCTGTGAGATGAATTCAAAAATCACAAAGCAGTTTCTCTGAAATCTTCTCTCTAGTTTTTGTCTGTGGATATTTCCTTTGTCACCATAAGCTTCAATGCGCTAAGAAATATCCCATTGCAGATTCCAAGAAAACAGTGTTAGCAAACTGCTCAATGAAAAGAGCAGTGTAACTCTGTGAGATGAATTCACACATCAAAAAGCAGTTTCCCAGAAAGCTTCTTTTGGTTTTTATCTGAGGATATTTCCATTGTCATCACAGGCTTCAATGCTTGCCCAAATATCCTATTGCGGATATTACTTAAACAGTGTTAGCAAATTGTTTCAAGAAAAGAATTGTGTAACTATTTGAGATAAATTCACACATCACAAATACGTTTCTCAGAAAGTTTCTTTCAATCTTTTATCTGGAGATATTTCCTTTGCCACCATACAATTCAATGTGATTCAAATTACCCCTTCTCAGATACTCCAAAAACAGGGCTACCAAATGCTCCATGAACAGAGTGGTGTAACTCTGTGGGATGAATTCACACACCATAAAGCTGTTTCTCAGAGAGATTCTTTCTAGTTTTTGTCAAAGGATATTTCCTTTCTCACCTTTTGCCTCAATGTGCTCATGGATATCCCTTTATATATTCCAGTATAATAGTGTTAGCAAACTGCTCCATCAAAAGAAAGGTATAAACTTGTGAGATAAATTCACACATTGCAAAGCAGTTTCACAGAAAGCTTCTTCTTGGTTTTCATCTGAGGATATTTCTTTTGTCACTATAGGCTTCAATGTGCTCCAAAATATCCCATTGCAGTTTCCTCAAAAATAGTGTTATCAAACTGCTCAATGAAAAGAGTACTGTAACATGGTAAGATGAATTCATATATCACAAGCTGTTTCTCAGAAAGTTTCTTTCTAGTTTTTTTCTGAGGATATTTCCTTTTTCAATATAGGCCTCAAGGTGCCCTGAAATATCCCTTTGTATATTCCATGAAAACAGAGTTAGCAAACTGCTCCATGAAAAGAAAGTTGTAAATCTGTGAGTTGAATCCATATATCACAAAACAGCTTCTCAGAAATCTTCTTTCTAGTTTTTATCTGAGTTTTTCCTTGTCACCACAAGCTTCAATGTGATCCAAAATATCCCTTCTCAGATTCACCAAAACCATGCTACCAAACTGTTCCATGAAAAGAAATGTGTAACTCTGTGAGATGAATTCACACATCACTAAGCAGTGTCTCAGAAGGTTTCTTCCTAATTTTGATCTGAAGATATTTCTTTTTCACCATAGACTTCAATGCAATTCAAAATATGCCTTCTCAGATTCCCCATAATTAGTGCTAACAAACAGCTCCATAAAAGCAGTGGTGTATCTCTGACAGATGAATTCACACATCACAAAGTTGTGTCTCGGAAAGTTTCTTTCTAGTTTTTATCAGAGGTTATATCCTTTTTGTCCATATTCCTCAATGCGCTACAAAATATCCCATTGCAGATTCCACGACAAAAGTATTGGCAAACTTCTCAATGAAGAGAAAAATATAACTCTGTTAGATTAATGTACACATCCTAAAGCAGATTCACAGAAATCTTTTTGGTTTTTATCTGAGGATAATTCCTTTGTCACTATAGGCTTCAAGGTGCTCCGAATTATCCTATTGCAAATTCCACGAAAACAGTGTTATCAAGTCGCTAAATGAAAAGAATGATGTGTCTTTGTAAGTTGAAATCACACATCATAAAACAGTTTCTCAGAAAGTTTCTTTCTAGTTTTTACCTGAGGATATATCCTTTTTTACTATAGGTCTCAATGCACTCCCAATTATCCCTTTGCAGATTCCACGAAAATGGTGTTAGCAAATTGCTCCATGAAAAGAAAGGTCTAAGTCTGTGAGATGAATTCAAACTTCTCAAAGAACGTTCTCAGAAAATTTCTTTCTAGTTTTTATCTGAGGTTATTTCCTTTGACACCATAGGCTTCAATGTGATCCAAAATATCCCTTCTCAGATTCCCCAAAAACGGTGCTACCAAACTGAACCATGAAAAGAATTGTGTAACTCTGTGAGATGAATTAACACATCACAATGCGGTTTTATAGAAAGCTTCTTTCTAGTTTTTATCTGAGGATAATTCCTTTGTCATCATAAGTTTCAAAGCACTTCAAAATATCCCACTTCAGATTGTAAGAAAACATTGTTAGCAAACTTCTCAATGTAAAGAACAGTGTTAGTCGGTAAGATGAATTCAGACATCACAAAACAGTTTCTCAGAAAACTTCTTTCTAGTTTTTATCTGAGGATGTTTCCTTTTTCACCATAGGCCTCAATGTGCTAAAACATATCCCTTCACAGGTTCCATGAAAACAATGTTAGCAAACTGCTCCATGTAAAGAAAGGTGTAACTCTGTGAGGTGAATTCACACATTACAAAAACTTTTTCAGAAAGCTTTTTTCTGTTTTTTATATGAGGGTATTTCATTTGTCACCATACTGTTCAATGTGATCCGAAATATCCCTTCTCAGATTCCCCCAAAAAAGTGCTACAAAACTGATCCATGAAAAGAATCATGAAACTCTGTGAGATGAATTCACACATCACAAAGCAGTTTCTCAGAAAGCTTCTTTTTGCTTTTTATCTGAGTATACTTTTTTTGTCACCATATATTTCAAACTACTCCCAAATATCCTAACACAGATTCCATGAAAACACGGTTAGCAAACTGCTCCAAGGATTGAATAGTTTAACTCTCTGAGACGAATTCGCACATCACAAAACAATTTCTCAGAAAGCTTCCTTCCAGTTTTTATCTAAGGTATTTCCTTTTTTACCATAGGTGTCAATGTGATCCAAAATATCCCTTCACAGACTCCCCAAAAACAGTGCTAACAACCTGCTGCATGAAAATGTGATGTTAACCTGTGAGATGAATTCACACATCAAAAAGCTGTTTCTTAGAAAGATTCTTTTTAATTTTTTATCTGAGGATATTTCCTTTTTCACCATTTTCCTCAATGCATGCCAGAACATACCATTTCAGATTCCATGAGTAAAGTGTTAGCAAATTACTCAGTGAAAAAAATGTTGTAACTCAGTGAGATGAATTCACACATCACAAATAGCTTTCTCAGAAAGATTCCTTTTGGTTTTTATCTGAGGATATTTCCTTTGTCACCATAGGCTTCAATGTACTTCTCAATATCCTATTGCAGATTACTTGAAATCAGTGTTATCAACCTGCTCAATGAAAAGTACAGTATAACGCTGTAAGATGAATTCACGAATCCAAAACAGTTTCTCAGAAAGCTTGTTTCTAGTTTTTATCTGAGGTTATTACCTTTTTCACTATAGGTCTAAATTTGTTCCCAAATATCCCTTTGCAGATTCCACGAAAACAGTGTTAGCAAACTGTTCCATGAAAAGAAATGTATAAATCTGTGAGATGAATTCAAACATCTCAAAGAATTTTCTCAGAAAGCTTCTTTCCAATTTTTATCTGAGGATACTTACTTTGTCACCATATTATTCTATGCGATCCAAAATAACCCTTCTCAAATTCGCCAAAAACAGTGCTACCAAACTGATCCATGAAAAGAATCATGTAGCTCTGTGAGATGAATTAACACATCACCAAGTGGTTTCTCAGAAAGCTTCTTTCTAGTTCTAATATGAGGATATTTTCTTTGTCACCATAAGCTTCAAAGCACTCCGAAATATCACATTGTAGATTCCAAGAAAGCAGTTTAGCAAACTGTTCAATAAAAGAACAGTGTAACACTGTGAGATGAATTCACAAATCACAAAGGAGGTTCTCAGAAAGCTTCTTTCTAGTTTTTATCTGAAGATATTTCCTTTTTCACCATAGTCTTCAATGCACTCCCAAATATTCCTTTGAAGATTACACAAGAACTGTGTCAGCAAAGTGCTCCACAAAAAGAAAGGTGCAAATCTGTGAGATGAATTCACACATCACAAAGAAGTTTCACAGAAAGCTTCTTTTTGGTTTTTCTATGAGAATATTTCCTTTGTCACCGTAGGCTACAATGTGCTCCCAAGTATCCTATTTCAGATTCCATGAAAATAGTGCTACCAAACTGCTACATGAAAGGAAAGGTGCAACTCTGTGAGATAAATTCACACATCACAAATAACGTTCTCAGAAAGCTTCTTTCTAGTTTTTATCTGAGGATATTTTCTTTGCCCACATTGGCTCAAAGTGATCCAACATATCGTCTCTCAGAGTCCACAAAAACAGTACTAAGAAACTGATCCATGAAAAGCATCTTACAATGCTGTGAGATGAATTAACACATCACAAAGCGGCATATCATAAAGCTTCTTTCTAGTTTTATGGGGGATATTTCCATTGTCACCATAGGCTTCAATGCAGTCTGAAATATCCCATAGCAGATTCCAAGAAAAGAGTGTTAGCAAACTTCTGTATGAAAAGAACAGTTTAACTCTGTAAGGTGAATTCACACATCACTAAGCAGTTTCACAGAAGGCTTCTTTCTAATTTTAATCTGAGAACATTTCCTTTGTCACCTTAAGAGTCAATGCAATACAAAATATCTCCTCAGATTCCACAAAAACAGTGCTACAAAACTGCTCAATGAAAAGAATCATGTAACACTGTGAAGTGAATGGACAAATCAAAAGGAAGTTTGTCAGAAAGCTTCTTTCTAGTTTTTTCTGTGGATATTTCCTTTTTCACTATAGGCCTCAATACGCTCCCAAATATCCCTTTGCAGATTCCATGGAAACAGTGTTAGCAAGATGCTCCATGAAAAAAAAGGTGTATCTCTTTGAGATGACTTCACACATCACAAGTAACTTTCTCAGAAAACTTCTTTGTAGTTTTTATCTGAGGATATTTCCTTTGTCACAATAAGCTTCAATGCACTCTGAAACATCCCATTGCAGATTCCAAGAAAACAGTGTAAGCAAACTGATCAATAAAAACAACACTGTTACTACGTGAGATAAATTCATCAATCACAAAGCAGTTTCTCAGAAAGATTCTTTTTTGTTTTTATCTGAGGATATTTCCTTTGTCACCATAGACTTCAATGCCCTAGCAAATATCCTGTTGCAGATTCCATGACAACAGTGCTAGCAAACTTCTGCATGAAAAGAAAGGTGTTACTCTGTGAGATGAGTACACACATTACAAAGAATTTCTCAGAAAGCTTCTTTCTTGTTTTTATCTGAGAATAATTCCTTTTCAAGCATAGGTCTCAACTTGCTCCCAAATATCACTTTGTAGATCAAACGACAACAGAGTTACCAAACTGCTACATGAAAAGAAAGGTGTTACCTTATTCATGATGACATGAATACGTTTCTCAGCAAGCGTCTTTCCAGGTTTTATCTCATTATACTTCCTTTTTCACAATTGGCTTCAATGCGATACAAAATGTCCCTTCTCAGATTCCGAAAAAACAGTGCTACCAATCTGCTCCATGAAAGAGTGGTGTAACTTTGTGAGATGAATTCACAAATCACAAAGCTGTTTCTCAGAAAGCTTCTTTATAGTTTTTGTCTGACAATATTTCCATTTTCCCCATAGGCCTCAATGCACTCACGAATAAACCATTGCATATTCCATGAAAATAGTGTTAGCAAATTGCTCAATGAAAAGAAAGGTATAACTTTGTGAGATGAATTCACACATCACAAAGTAGTTGCTCAGAAAGCTTCTTTTTGGTTTTTGTCTGAGGATAATTCCATTGTCACCATAGGCTTCCATCTGCTCCCAAATATCCTATTACAGATTCCCCAGAAACAGTGCTACTGTACTGCTCCATGAAAAAAATGGTGCAACTCTGTGAAATGAATTCACACATCACAAAGTTGTTTCTCAGTAAGCTTCTTATTAGATTTTATCTGAGGATATTTCCTTTTTCTCCAAGTTCCTCTATGCATTCCCGAATATCCCTTTGCAGATTCCACAAAAAAAGTGTTAGCAAACTTCTCAATGAAAAGAATGGTGTAATATTGTGAGATGATTTCATACATCACAAAGCAGTTTCACAGAAAGATGCTTTTTGGTTTTTATCTGAGGATATTTCCTTTGTCACCAGAGGCTTCAATGCACTCCAAAATAACTTATTGCAGATTCCACGAGAACAATGTTGTCAAACTACTCAGTGAAAAGAATGGTGTAACTTTGTAAGATGAATTCACACATCACAAAGCAGTTTCTTGGAAAGCTTCTTTCTAGTTTTCATATGAGGATATTTTGTTTTTCACTATATTCCTCAATGTGCTCCCAAATATATCTTTGCAGATTCCATGAAAACAGTGTTAGCAAAGTGCTCGATGAAAAGAACTGTGGAACACTGTGAGATGAATTAACACATCAAAAAGCAGTTTCTCAGAACGCTTGCTTTTGGTTTCATCTGAGGATATTTAGTTTTTCACCGTAGACCTCAATGCACTCCCAAATATCTCCTTGAAGATTACATGAACACAGTTTTAGCAAACTGCTCCATGGAAAGAAAGTTGTAACTCTGTGAAAAAAATCGACACATCACAAAGAACTTTCTCGAAAAGCTTCTTTCTAGATATATCTGAGGATATTTCCTTTTCAACATAAGCTTCAATGCAATACAAATCACTATAGACCTCAAATTTTTCCCAAATATCCCTTTGCAGATTCCATGAAAACAATGTTAGGAATCTGATTCATGAAAAAGTATGTGTAACACCATGAGATGAATTCACACATCACAAAGAACTTTCTCAGAAAGTTTCTTTCTAGTTTTTATCTGAAGATATTTCATTTGCCACCATAGGTTTCAAAGTAATCCAAATATCCTTTCTCAGATTCCCCCAAAACAGTGCTACCAATCTGATCTGTGAAAAGCATCATGTAGCTCTGTGAAATAAATTAACACATAACAAAGTACTTTCTCAGAGTGCTTCTTTCTCATTTTAATTTGAGGATATTTCACTTTTCACTTTAGGACTCAAGGCACTCCCAAATATCCCTTTGCAGATACCACGAAAACAGTGTTAGCAAAACACTGCATGAAAAGGAAAGTGTAACTCTGTGAGATTATTCACACATCACAAGGAAGTTTCTCAGAAAGTTCTTTCTAGTTTTTGTCTGAGGATATTTCTTAGTCATCATAAGCTTCAATGTGATCTGAAATATCACCTTGCAGATTGCAAGAAAACAGTGTTAGCAAACTGCTCAGTGAAAAACACAGTGTAACTCTGTAAGGTGAATTCACACATCCCAGGGCAGTTTCTCAGAAATCTTCCTTTAGGTTTTTATCTGAGAATGTTTCCCTTGTCACCATAGGATTTAATGCACTCCCAAATATCCTATTGCAGATTCTACAAAAACTGCATTATCAAAGTGATCAATAAAAAGAACCATGTAACTATGCGAGATGAATTCACACATCACAATCTACTTTCTCAGAAAACTTTTTTCTAGTTTTATTCTGAGGATATTTCCTTTGTCAACACAGGTTTCATTGAGATACAAAATATGCCTTCTCATATTCCCCAAAAACAGTGTCACCAAATGATCCATGAAAAGAGTCATGCAACTCTGTGAGAATAGAATGCTTTTCTCGTTTTTATCTGAGGATATTTCCTTTTTCACTATAGACCTCAATGATCTCACAAATATCCCTTTGCAGATTCCACATAAACAGTGTTAGAAAATTGGTCCATGAAAAGAAAGGTGTAGCTATGTGAGATGAATTCACACATCACAAAGAACTTTCTCAGAAAGCTTCTTTCTACTTGATGTCTGAGGATACTTCCTTTGTCCCCATAGGCTTCAATGCAATTCAAAATATCCTTTCTCAGATTCTACAAAAACAGTGCTATGAAACTGCTCCATGAAAACAGTGGTGTAACTCTGACACATTAATTCACACATCCCAAAGCCGTTTCTCAGAAAGCTTCTTTCTATTTTTTATCTGAGGATATTTCCTTTTCCACTATATTCCTGAATGTGTGCCCAAATATCCCATTGCATATTAAACGAGAAAAGTGTAAACAAACTTCTCAATGAAAAGCATGGTGTAACTCTGTGAGATGACATCACACATCAGTAAACATTTTCTCAGAGAGCTTATTTTTGGTTTATCTGAGGATATTTCCTTCATCACCATAATCTTCAAGGTGTTCTGAAGTATCCCACTGTAGATTCCAAGCAAACAGTGTTAGCAAACTGCTGAGTGAAAAGTACATTTTAACTCCATGAGATGAATTCACACATCGCAAAGAAGTTTCTCAGAAAGCTTCTTTCTAGTTATTAACTGAGGATAATTCATTTTTCAAGATAGGCCTCAATTTGCTCCAAAATATCCCTTTAGAGATACCACAAAAATAGTGTTAGAAAACTACTCAATGAAAAGAGCAGTGTAGCACTGTGAGATGAATTCACACATGCAAAGAAGTTACACAGAAGGCTTCTTTCTAGTTTTTATCTGAGAATATTCCTTTGTCACCTTTGGCTTCAATGCAATCCAAAAGATCTCTTCTCAGATTCCAAAAAAACAGTGCCACCAAACTGCTACATGAAAAGAATTGTGTAACCCTGTGAGATGAATCACCAATCACAAAACAGTTTCTCAGAAAGCTTTTTTCTAGTTTTTGTCTGAGGATACTTCCTTTGTCACCATAAGCTTCAATGCATTCCAAAATATCTCATTGCTGATTCCAAGAAAACAGTGTTATTAAAAGCAGTCTCTCAGAAAGCGTCTTTTTGTTTTTATCTGAGGATATTTCGTTTGTCAACGTAGGCTTCAAAGCATTCCCAATATCCCATGCAAATTCCATGAAAACAGTGTTAGCAAACTGCTCTAAGAAAAGAGAGCCGTAACTGTGTCAGATGAATTCACACATCACAAAGAAGTTTCTCAGAAGCTTCTTTCTAGTTTTTATCTGAGGATATTTCTATTGTCACCAGAGGCTTTAATGTGATCCAAAATATCCCTTCTCAGATTTCTCAAAAACAGTGCTACCAAAATGCTCCATAAAAAGAATTGTGTAATGTTGTGAGATGAATTCACAAATAAGAAGCAGTTTCTAAGAAAACTTCTTTCTAGTTTTTTTCTGAGGATATTCCCTTTGTTACCATAATCTTCAATATGCTCCAAAATAAAGTTTTAGCAAACTGCTCAATGAAATGAACAGTGTAATGCTGTGACATGAATTCACACATCACAAAGCAGTTTCTCATAAAACGTCTTTCTAGTTTTTATCACAGAATATTTTATTTTTCACCATAGGTCTCAATGTGCTCCCAAATATCACTTTGCAGATTCCACGAAAACACTGTTAGCAAACTGTTCCAAGGAAAGAAAAGTGTAATTCAAAGAGATTAATTCACACAAAATGAAGGAGTTTCCCAGAAAGTTTCTTTCTAGTTTTTATCTGAGGATATTTCCTTTGTCAATATAGGCTTTGATGTAATAAAAAATATCCCTTCTCAGATTCCCCAAAAAGAGTGCTATCAAACTACTCAATGAAAAGAAAGGTGTAACTCTCCAAGATGAATTCACAAATCACAAAGCAGTTTCTCAGAAAGTTTCTTTCTACTTCTTGTCTGACGATATTTCCTTTGTCATCATAAGCTTCAATACGCTCTGCAACATCTCATTGCACGTTCCAAGAAAACAGTGTTAGCAAACTTTTTATCTGTGGATACTTTCTTTTTCAACATAGGCCTCAACGTGCTCCCAAATATCCTTTGGAGATTCCACAAAAACAGTGTTAGCAAACTGTTCCATGAAAAGAAAGGTGTAGCTCTGTGAGATGAATTCACACATCACTAAGCAGTTTCACAGAAGGCATCTTTCTAATTTTAATCTGAGGATATTTCCTTGTCACCTTAGGATTCAATGCAATCCAAAATATCTCCACAGATTCCACAAAAACAGTGCTACAAAACTGCTTGATGAAAAGAAACATGTAACTCTGTGAATCAAATGCACAAATCATGAGGAAGTTTATCAGAAAGCTTCTTTCTAGTTTTTTTTTCTGTGGATATTTCCTTTTTCACTATAGGCCTCAAGGCACTCCCAAATATCCCTTCACAGATCCCATGGAAAAACAGTGTTAGCAAGCTGCTCCATGAAAGAAAAGGTGTAACTCTTTGAGATGAATTCACACATCACAAGGGACTTTCACAGACAACTTCTTTGTAGTTTTTATCTGAGGATATTTCCTTTGTCACAATAAGCTTCAATGCGCTCTGAAATATCCCATTGCAGACTCCAAGAAAACAATGTAAGCATACTGTTCAATGAAAAGAACACTGTTACTCAGCGAGATGAATTTATCAATCACAAAGCAGTTTCTCAGAAAGATTCCTTTTTGTTTTTTTCTGAGGGTATTTCCTTTGTCATCATAAGCTTCAATACGCTCCAAAATATTTCATTGCACATTCCAAGAAAACAGTGTTAGCAAACTGCTCAATGTAAGGACAGTGTATCTTTGTGAGTTCAATTCACATATCACAAAGGAGTCTCTCAGAAGGCTTCTTTTTGTTTGCTATCTGATGATATTACCTTCAGCACCATAGGCTTCAATGTGTTCCCAAATATCCCCTTGCAGATTCCAGGAAAACAGTGTTAGCAAACTACTCAATGAAATGAACTGTGTAACTCCATGAGATGAATTCACACATCAAAAATCAGTTTCTCAAAAAGCTTCTTTCTACTTTTTATCTGTGGATACTTCCTTTTTCAATGTAGCTCTGTGAGATGAATTCACACATCACAAAGAACTTTCTCCAAAATCCTCTTTCCAGTTTTTATCTGAGGATATTTCCTTTTTCACTGTTGCTGAATGTGTGTCCGAATATCCCATTGCAGATTAATGAGAAAAATTTTAGCAAACTTCTCAATGGAAAGAATGGTGTAACTCTGTGAGATGAATTCACACATCACAAACCAGTTTCTCAGAAAGCTTATTTTTGGTTTTTATCTGTTTATATTTCCTTTGTCACCATAATCTTCAATGTGCTCCAATAAATCCCTTTGCAGATTCCACAAAAACAATGTTAGCAAACTGGTCCATGAAAAGAAAGTTGTAACTCTGTGAGATGAATTTACACATCCTGAAGAAGTTTCTTAGAAAGCTTCTTTCTAGTTTTTTGTGGAGATATTTCTTTTGTCAATATGGGCTTCAATGTCATACAAAATATCCCTTCTCAGATTCACCAAAAGCAGTGCTACCAAACTGCTCCATGAAAAGAAGGTGTAGCTATGTGAGATGAATTCACACATCACAAAGAACTTTCTCAGAAGCTTCTTTCTACTTGATGTCTGAGGATACTTCCTTTGTCCCCATAGGCTTCAATGCATTCAAAATATCCTTTCTCAGATTCTACAAAAACAGTGCTATGAAACTGCTCCATGAAAACAGTGGTGTAACTCTGACACATTAATTCACACATCCCAAAGCCGTTTCTCAGAAAGCTTCTTTCTATTTTTTATCTGAGGATATTTCCTTTTCCACTATATTCCTGAATGTGTGCCCAAATATCCCATTGCATATTAAACGAGAAAAGTGTAAACAAACTTCTCAATGAAAAGCATGGTGTAACTCTGTGAGATGACATCACACATCAGTAAACATTTTCTCAGAGAGCTTATTTTTGGTTTATCTGAGGATATTTCCTTCATCACCATAATCTTCAAGGTGTTCTGAAGTATCCCACTGTAGATTCCAAGCAAACAGTGTTAGCAAACTGCTGAGTGAAAAGTACATTTTAACTCCATGAGATGAATTCACACATCGCAAAGAAGTTTCTCAGAAGCTTCTTTCTAGTTATTAACTGAGGATAATTCATTTTTCAAGATAGGCCTCATTTGCTCCAAAATATCCCTTTAGAGATACCACAAAAATAGTGTTAGAAAACTACTCAATGAAAAGAGCAGTGTAGCACTGTGAGATGAATTCACACATGCAAAGAAGTTACACAGAAGGCTTCTTTCTAGTTTTTATCTGAGAATATTTCCTTTGTCACCTTTGGCTTCAATGCAATCCAAAAGATCTCTTCTCAGATTCCAAAAAAACAGTGCCACCAAACTGCTACATGAAAAGAATTGTGTAACCCTGTGAGATGAATTCACCAATCACAAAACAGTTTCTCAGAAAGCTTTTTTCTAGTTTTTGTCTGAGGATACTTCCTTTGTCACCATAAGCTTCAATGCATTCCAAAATATCTCATTGCTGATTCCAAGAAAACAGTGTTATTAAAAGCAGTCTCTCAGAAAGCGTCTTTTTGTTTTTATCTGAGGATATTCGTTTGTCAACGTAGGCTTCAAAGCATTCCCAATATCCCATGCAAATTCCATGAAAACAGTGTTAGCAAACTGCTCTAAGAAAAGAGAGCCGTAACTGTGTCAGATGAATTCACACATCACAAAGAAGTTTCTCAGAAAGCTTCTTTCTCATGTTTATCTGAGGATATTTCTATTGTCACCAGAGGCTTTAATGTGATCCAAAATATCCCTTCTCAGATTTCTCAAAAACAGTGCTACCAAAATGCTCCATAAAAAGAATTGTGTAATGTTGTGAGATGAATTCACAAATAAGAAAGCAGTTTCTAAGAAAACTTCTTTCTAGTTTTTTTCTGAGGATATTCCTTTGTTACCATAATCTTCAATATGCTCCAAAATAAAGTTTTAGCAAACTGCTCAATGAAATGAACAGTGTAATGCTGTGACATGAATTCACACATCACAAAGCAGTTTCTCATAAAACGTCTTTCTAGTTTTTATCACAGAATATTTTATTTTTCACCATAGGTCTCAATGTGCTCCCAAATATCACTTTGCAGATTCCACGAAAACACTGTTAGCAAACTGTTCCAAGGAAAGAAAAGTGTAATTCAAAGAGATTAATTCACACAAAATGAAGGAGTTTCCCAGAAAGTTTCTTTCTAGTTTTTATCTGAGGATATTTCCTTTGTCAATATAGGCTTTGATGTAATAAAAAATATCCCTTCTCAGATTCCCCAAAAAGAGTGCTATCAACTACTCAATGAAAAGAAAGGTGTAACTCTCCAAGATGAATTCACAAATCACAAAGCAGTTTCTCAGAAAGTTTCTTTCTACTTCTTGTCTGACGATATTTCCTTTGTCATCATAAGCTTCAATACGCTCTGCAACATCTCATTGCACGTTCCAAGAAAACAGTGTTAGCAAACTTTTTATCTGTGGATACTTTCTTTTTCAACATAGGCCTCAACGTGCTCCCAAATATCCCTTTGGAGATTCCACAAAAACAGTGTTAGCAAACTGTTCCATGAAAAGAAAGGTGTAGCTCTGTGAGATGAATTCACACATCACTAAGCAGTTTCACAGAAGGCATCTTTCTAATTTTAATCTGAGGATATTTCCTTTGTCACCTTAGGATTCAATGCAATCCAAAATATCTCCACAGATTCCACAAAAACAGTGCTACAAAACTGCTTGATGAAAAGAACATGTAACTCTGTGAATCAATGCACAAATCATGAGGAAGTTTATCAGAAAGCTTCTTTCTAGTTTTTTTTTCTGTGGATATTTCCTTTTTCACTATAGGCCTCAAGGCACTCCCAAATATCCTTCACAGATCCCATGGAAAAACAGTGTTAGCAAGCTGCTCCATGAAAGAAAAGGTGTAACTCTTTGAGATGAATTCACACATCACAAGGGACTTTCACAGACAACTTCTTTGTAGTTTTTATCTGAGGATATTTCCTTTGTCACAATAAGCTTCAATGCGCTCTGAAATATCCCATTGCAGACTCCAAGAAAACAATGTAAGCATACTGTTCAATGAAAAGAACACTGTTACTCAGCGAGATGAATTTATCAATCACAAAGCAGTTTCTCAGAAAGATTCCTTTTTGTTTTTTTCTGAGGGTATTTCCTTTGTCATCATAAGCTTCAATACGCTCCAAAATATTTCATTGCACATTCCAAGAAAACAGTGTTAGCAAACTGCTCAATGTAAAGGACAGTGTATCTTTGTGAGTTCAATTCACATATCACAAGGAGTCTCTCAGAAGGCTTCTTTTTGTTTGCTATCTGATGATATTACCTTCAGCACCATAGGCTTCAATGTGTTCCCAAATATCCCCTTGCAGATTCCAGGAAAACAGTGTTAGCAAACTACTCAATGAAATGAACTGTGTAACTCCATGAGATGAATTCACACATCAAAAATCAGTTTCTCAAAAAGCTTCTTTCTACTTTTTATCTGTGGATACTTCTTTTTCAATGTAGCTCTGTGAGATGAATTCACACATCACAAAGAACTTTCTCCAAAATCCTCTTTCCAGTTTTTATCTGAGGATATTTCCTTTTTCACTGTTGCTGAATGTGTGTCCGAATATCCATTGCAGATTAATGAGAAAAATTTTAGCAAACTTCTCAATGGAAAGAATGGTGTAACTCTGTGAGATGAATTCACACATCACAAACCAGTTTCTCAGAAGCTTATTTTTGGTTTTTATCTGTTTATATTTCCTTTGTCACCATAATCTTCAATGTGCTCCAATAAATCCCTTTGCAGATTCCACAAAAACAATGTTAGCAAACTGGTCCATGAAAAGAAAGTTGTAACTCTGTGAGATGAATTTACACATCCTGAAGAAGTTTCTTAGAAAGCTTCTTCTAGTTTTTTGTGGAGATATTTCTTTTGTCAATATGGCTTCAATGTCATACAAAATATCCTTCTCAGATTCACCAAAAGCAGTGCTACCAAACTGCTCCATGAAAAGAAAGGTGTTACTCCTTGAGATGAATTCACAAATCACAAAGCAGTTTCTCTGGAAGCTTCTTTCAAGTTTCTATCTGAGGATATTTCCTTTGTCATCGCAAGCTTTAATATACTTCAATACATCTCATTGCAGGTTCCAAAAAAATAATATTAGCAAACTCTTCAATGAAAAGAACAGTGTAACTCTGTGAGTTCAATTCATACATTGCAAAATGGTATCACAGAAAGCATTTTTTTTTTTTTTATCAGAGGATATTTTCTTTGTCACCACTGGCTTCAATGTGCTCCCAAATATCCTGTTGCAGATTCCATGCAATGTGGGTTATTAGACTGATCAATGAAAAGAATGGTGTAACTCTGTGAGATGAATTCACACATCACAAAGAACTTTCTAAGTATGATCCATTCTAGTTTTTATCTGAGGATATTTCCTTTATCACCATAGGTTTCAATGCGATCCCAAATATTCTTTGTCAGATTCCCCAAAAGCAGTGCTATCAAATTGCCAAAAGAAAAGAATCATGTAACTCTATGTGATGAATTCATAAATCACAAAGCAGTTTCTCTGAAATCGTCTTTCTAGTTTTTGTCTGAGGATATTTCCTTTGTCACCATAAGCTTCAATGCCCTCCAAAATATCCTACTACAGATTCCACGAAAATAGTGTTAACTGCTCAATGAAAAGAATTGTGTAACACTGTCAGATGAATTTACACATCCCAAAGCAGTTTCTCAGAAAGCTTCTTTCTAGTTTTTATCTGGGGATATTTCCTTTTTCACTATGGGCCTCAATGCGCTTCCAAATATCCCTTAGCATATTCCACAAAAAGAGTGTTAGCAAACTGCTCCTTGAAAGAAAGGTGTAGCTCTGTGAGATGAATTCAAACTACACCAAGAATTTTCTCAGAAAGCTTCTTTCTAGTTGTTATCTGAGGATATTTCCTTTTTCACTGTAGCTGTGAAGGTGTTCACAAATATCCCTTTGCAGTTTCCACAAAAACAGTGATAACACACTGCTAAATGAAAAGACAGGTGTAACTCTGTGAGATGAATTGACACATCAAAAAGTGCCTTCTCAATAAGTTTCTTTCCATTTAATATCTTAGGATATTCCCTTTTTCACTCTATGCCTCAATGCGCTCCCAAATATCCCTTTGCAGATTACAGAAAACAGTGTTAGCACTGCTCCATGAAAGAAAAGAGTAACTCTGAGACGAATTCACACATCACAAAGAAGTTTCTTAGAAAGCTTCTTTCTAGTTTTTATCCAATGATATTTCCTTTGTCACCATAGGCTTCAATGCAAACCTAAATGTCCCCTCTCAGATTCACCAAAAACATACCAAATTGCACTAGGAGAAGAATGGTGTTACTCTGTGATATCAATTCATAATTCAGAAAGCAGTTTCTCAGAAAGCTTCTTTCTAGTTTTTCTCTGAGGTTATTTCCTTTTTCACCATAGGCTTCAATGCGCTCATGAATATCTCTTTGAATATTACATGAAAATAGTGTCAGCAAACTGCTCCATGAAAAGAAAGGTGTAAATCTGTGAGATGCATTCACCCATCACAAAGCGGTTTCTCAAAAAGATTATTTCTAGGTTTTTTTTTTTTTTTTTTGAGACGGAGTCTTGCTCTGTCGCCAGGCTGGAGTGCAGTGGCATGATCTCAGCTCACTGCAAGCTCCGCCTCCCGGGTTTATGCCATTCTCTCGCCTCAGCCTCCCGAGTAGCTGGGACTACAGGCGCCCGCCACATCGCCTGGCTAATTTTTTGTATTTTTTTAGTAGAGACGGGGTTTCACCGTGTTAGCCAGGATGGTCTCGATCTCCTGACCTCGTGATCCACCCGTCTCGGCCTCCCAAAGTGCTGGGATTACAGGCTTGAGCCACCGCGCCCGGCCTATTTCTAGTTTTTATCTGAGGATACTTCCTTTTTCACCATAGGCTTCAACTTGCTCCCAAATATCCTTTTGTAGATACCATGAAAACAATGGTATCAAACCGCTCCATGAAAGGAAAGGTTTACCTCTGTGAGATGAATCCACACATTACAAAGATCACAAAGTGCTTTCTCAGAAAGCTTCTTTTCAATTTTTATCTGAGGATGTTTCCTTTGCCACCATAGGCTTCAATGCGGTCCCAAATATCCTTTCTCAGATTCACCAAAAACAGTGCAACCAAACTGCTAAATGAAAATAATTGTGAAACTCTTTGAGATAAATTAACACATAACAAAGCATTTTCTCACAAAGCTTCTTTCTACTTTTTATATGAGGATGTTTCCTTTTTCACCATAGGCCTCAATGCACTCGTGAATATCCCGTTGAAGATTTCACTAAAATAGGTTACCACACTGCTAAATGAAAAGAACAGTGTGACTCTGTGAGATGAATTCAAACATCACAAAGAAGTTTCACAGAAAGCTTCTCTTTGGTTTTTATCTGAGGATGTTTCCTTTTTCACCATAGGCTTCAATGCCCTCCCAAATATCCTATTGCAGCTTCCACGAAAAGAGTGTTATCAAACAGCTCAATGAAAAGAACACTGTAACTCTGTCAGATGAATTCACACATCAGAAAGCAGTTTCTCAGAAATCATCTTTCTATTTTTTATCTGAAGGTATTTCCTTTTTCACCATAGTCTTCAATGTGCTCCCATATATCCCTTTGCAGATTTCACAAAAACATTGTTAGCCAACTGCTACATGAAAAGAAATGTGTAAGTCTGTAAGATCAATTCACACATCACAAAGAAGTTTCTCAGAAAATTTCTTTCTAGTTTTTATCTGAGGGTATTTCCTTTGTCACCATAGGTTCAATGCAATACAAAATATCTCTTCTCAGATTAACCAAAAACAATGTTACCAGACTACTCATTGAAAAGAAAAGTATTCCTCTGTGAGATGAATTCACAAATCACAAAGCAATTTCTCAAGAAGCTTCTTTCTAGCTTTTCTCTGAGGATATTACCTTTGTCACCATAGCCTTCAATATGACGTAAAATATCACTTCTGAGATTCCCCAAAAACAGTGCTACCAAACTGTTCCATGAAAAGGCTAGTGCAGCTCTGTGAGATGAATTCACAAATCCCAAAGCAGTTTCTCACAAAGTTTCTTTCTAGTTTTTATCTGAGGATATTTCATTGATCACCATAAGCTTCAATGTGATCCAAAATATCTCTTTGCAGTTTCCATAAAAACAGTGCTACTAAACTGCTCCATGAAAAGAAACCTGTAACTCTGTAAGATGAATTCACAAATCACAGAACTCCCAAATATCCCTGTGCAGATTCCACAAAATCAGTGTTAGCAAACTGCTCCATGAAAAGAAAGGTGTTACTCTGTGAGATGAATACATACATCACAAAGAGGCTTCTCAGAAACATTCTTTCGAGTTTTTCCCTTAGGATAATTCCTTTGTCAAGATAGGCTTCAATGCTATCAAAAATATCCCTTCTCAGATTCTCCAAAAACAGTGTTACCAATCTGCTCCATAGAAACTATCATTTAACTGTGTGAGATGAATTAACACATCACAAAGCGGATTCTCAGAAGACTTCTTTCTAGTTTTTATATGTGGTTATTTTGCTTTCTACCATAGGCTTCAATGCGTTCCCAAGTATCCCTTCTCAGATACCATAAAAACAGTGAGGCCAAAGTGCTCCCACAACAGAAACGTTTAACTCCATTACATGAATGCACACTTCACAAAGGTGTTTCTCAGAAAGCTTCTCTCACATTTGTACCTGAAGATAGTTCCTTTTTGCCATTTGGACTCTATGCACTCCTGAATATCCCTTTGCAGATTCCACAAAAACAGTGTTAACAAACTGCTCAATGAACAGAAAGGTATAACTCTGTGAGATGAATTCACCCATCACAAAGCAGTTTCTCAGAAACCTTCTTTCTAGTTTAAATCTCAGGATATTTCCTTTTTCAACTCTGGCTTCAATGCGCTCTCATGTATCTCCTCTCAGATACCACAAAAACAGTGATGCTGAACTGCTCAATAAACAAAAATTTTAAACTCTATGAGACGTATACACACATCACAAAACTGTTTCTTGAAAAGCTTCTCTCCAGTTTTTATCTGAAGTTATTTCCTTTTTCACCATAAGCTTCTGGGAACTCCTGAATATCCCTTTGCAGATTCCATATAAACAGTGCTATCAAACTGCTGAAAGAAAGTAAACGTGTAAATCTGTGTGATGAATTCATCCATCACAAAGAAATTTCTCAGAAAGCTTCCTTCTATTTTTTATCTGAGGCTATTTCCTTTGTCACCACAGGCTTCAATGTGCTCCCAAATATAATATGGCAGATTCCATGAGAACAGTGTTATCAAACTACTCAATGAAAACAACAGTGTAACTTTGTGAGATGAATTCACAAATCACAAAGCAGTTTCTCAGAAGATTTCTTCCCATTTTTCTATGTGGATATTTCCGATTTCCCTATATGCATCAAAGTGCTCCCAAGTATCCCTTTCCAGATTCCATGAAAACAGTGTTAGAAAACTGCCCTATGAAAAGAAAGGTGTAACACTGTGAGATGAATTCACATATCTAAAAGAACTTTCTCAGACAGCTTCTTTCTAGTTTTTATCTGAGAATTTTCCTTTGTCACCATAGGCTTCAATGCACTTCAAAATATCCCCTCTCAGATTCCAGAAAATCAGTGCTATGAAACTGATACATGAAAGGAATCGTGTAACACTGTGAAATGAATTAACACATCACAAATTAATTTCTCAGAAAGCATCTTTCTAGTTTTTATATTAGGATATTTCCCTTTCACCATAAGATTCAGTGTGCTCTGAAATATCCCATTGCAGATTCCAAGAAAAGAGTGTTAGGAAACTGTTCCACGTAGAGAACACTGTAACACTGTGAGATGAATTTACACATCACAAAGCAGTCTCTCAGAAAGCTTCTTTCTTGTTTTTATCTGAGGATATTTCTTTTTTCACCAAAGGACTCAATGTGCTCCCAAAATTCCCTTTGCAGATTCCACGAAGAGAGTGTTAGGATACTGCTTCATGAAAAGAAAGGTGTAACTCTATAAGATGAATACACACATCACAAAGAAGTTTCTCAGAAAGCTTCTTTCTTGTTTTTATCTGAGGATATTTTCTTTCTCACCATAAGCTTGAATGCGATCCAAAATATCCCTTCTCAGATTCCTGTAAAACAGTGCTACCAAAGTGCTCCATAAAAATTAAAGTGTAACTCTGTGAGATGAATTCACAAATCACAAAGCAGGTTCTCAGAAAAGTTCTTTCTTGTTTCTGTCTGAGGAAATTTCCTTTGTCATCACAAGCTTTAATGCGCTCTGAAATATCCCATTGCAGATTCCAAGAAAACAGTGTTAGCAAACTGCTCAATTAAAATAAAAGTGTAACTCTGTGAGATGAATTCAAACATAGCAAGCAGTGACAGAGAAAAGCATCTTTGTGGTTTTTATCTGAGAACATTTCCTTTGTCACCATAGGCTTCAATGCAATCCCAAACATCCTATTGCAGATTCCATGAAAACAGTGTTATCAACTACTCAATGAAAACAACAGTGTAACTTTGTGAGATGAATTCACAAATCACAAAGCAGTTTCTCAGAAGATTTCTTCCCATTTTTCTATGTGGATATTTCCGATTTCCCTATATGCATCAAAGTGCTCCCAAGTATCCCTTTCCAGATTCCATGAAAACAGTGTTAGAAAACTGCCCTATGAAAAGAAAGTGTAACACTGTGAGATGAATTCACATATCTAAAAGAACTTTCTCAGACGCTTCTTTCTAGTTTTTATCTGAGAATATTTCCTTTGTCACCATAGGCTTCAATGCACTTCAAAATATCCCCTCTCAGATTCCAGAAAATCAGTGCTATGAAACTGATACATGAAAGGAATCGTGTAACACTGTGAAATGAATTAACACATCACAAATTAATTTCTCAGAAAGCATCTTTCTAGTTTTTATATTAGGATATTTCCCTTTCACCATAAGATTCAGTGTGCTCTGAAATATCCCATTGCAGATTCCAAGAAAAGAGTGTTAGGAAACTGTTCCACGTAGAGAACACTGTAACACTGTGAGATGAATTTACACATCACAAAGCAGTCTCTCAGAAAGCTTCTTTCTTGTTTTTATCTGAGGATATTTCTTTTTTCACCAAAGGACTCAATGTGCTCCCAAAATTCCCTTTGCAGATTCCACGAAGAGAGTGTTAGGATACTGCTTCATGAAAAGAAAGGTGTAACTCTATAAGATGAATACACACATCACAAAGAAGTTTCTCAGAAAGCTTCTTTCTTGTTTTTATCTGAGGATATTTTCTTTCTCACCATAAGCTTGAATGCGATCCAAAATATCCCTTCTCAGATTCCTGTAAAACAGTGCTACCAAAGTGCTCCATAAAAATTAAAGTGTAACTCTGTGAGATGAATTCACAAATCACAAAGCAGGTTCTCAGAAAAGTTCTTTCTTGTTTCTGTCTGAGGAAATTTCCTTTGTCATCACAAGCTTTAATGCGCTCTGAAATATCCCATTGCAGATTCCAAGAAAACAGTGTTAGCAAACTGCTCAATTAAAATAAAAGTGTAACTCTGTGAGATGAATTCAAACATAGCAAAGCAGTGACAGAGAAAAGCATCTTTGTGGTTTTTATCTGAGAACATTTCCTTTGTCACCATAGGCTTCAATGCAATCCCAAACATCCTATTGCAGATTCCATGAAACAGTGTTATCAAACTGTTCAATGAAAAGAACAGTGTAACTCTGTGAAATGAATGCACACATCACAAAGCAATTTCTCAGAAAACTTCCTTCTAGTTTTTATCTGAGAATATTTCCTTTTTCTCCATAGGCCTCAAAGCACTCCCAGATATTGCGTTGTAGATTGCACGGAAAGAGAGCCAGGAAACTCCTCCATGGAAAGAAAGTTGTAACTCTGTGAGATTAATTCACACATCACAAAGGAGTTTCTCTGAAAGCTTCTTTCTAGTTTTTATCTGATTATATATCCTTTGCCACCATAGGCTTGTATATGATCCAAAATATCCCTTCTCCAATTCCAGAAAAACAGTGCTACCAAACTGATCCATGAAAAGTATCATGTATCACTGTGAGATGAATTCACAAGTCTCAAAGCAGTTTCTCATAAACCTTCTTTTTGGTTTTGTCCGAGGATATTTCCTTTGTTACTGTAGGTTTCAATGTGATCCAAAATATCCCTTCTCAGATTCCCCAAAAGCAGTGCGACCAAACTGCTCCATGAAAAGAATTGTCTACCTCTGTGAGATGAATTAACCCAACACAAAGCGGTTTCTCAGAAAGCTTCTTTCTGGTTTTGGTATGAGGATATTTCCTTTGTCACCATAAACTTCAATGAGCTCCAAAATATCCCAGTGCAGTTTTCAAGGAAATGGTTTTCACCAAGTCCTCAATGAAAGAACAGTGTAACTCTGTGGATGAATTCACACATCACTAAGCAGTTTCTCAGGAAGCTTCTTTTTGATTTCTATCTGAGGATATTTCCTTTGTTACCTTAGGCTTCAGTGTGTTCCCAAATATAATATGGCAGATTCCATGAAAACAGTGTTATCAAACTGCTAAATGAAAAGAACAGTGTAAGTCTGTGAGATGAATTGACACATCAGAAAGCAGTTTCCCAGAAAACTTCTTTCTCGTTTTAAAATGAGGATTTTTCCCTTTTCACTATATGCCTCAATGCGCTCCCAAATAATTGTTTGCAGATTCCATGAAAACAGTGTTACAATACTGCTCCATGAAAAGAAAGGTGTAACACTATGAGATTAATTCACAGATAACAAGGAAATTTCTCAGACAGCTTCTTTCTAGTTTTATCTGAGAATATTTCCTTTCTCAACATAGGCTTCAATGCAATCAAAAATATCCCTTCTCAGATTCCCAAAAAACAGAGCTACAAAACTGCTCCACGAAAAGAATCATGTAACTCAGTGGGTTGAATCAACACATCACAAAGTAGTTTCTCAGAAAGCTTCTTTATGGTTTTTGTCTAAGGATAGTTCTTTGCCACCATAAGCTTCAATGTGCCCCGAAATATCCTGATGCATATTCTAAGGAAACGGTGTTAGCACACTTCTCAAGGAAAAGTACAATGTATCTCTGTGAGATGAATTCACGCATCATAGAACAGTTTATCAGAAAGCTACTTTCTAGTTTTTATCTGAAGATATTTCCTTTTTCACCATAGGCATCAATGCGCCCCAAAATATCCCTTGGCAGATTTCACAAAAACATTGTTAACAAACTGCTCCATGGAAAGAAAGGTGTAACTCCATGAGACGAATTCACACATCACAAAGAAGGTCCTCAGAAATCTTCTTTCTAGTTTTTACCTGAAGATATTTCCTTTGTCACCGTTGGCTTCAAAGTGATCCAAGATATCCCTTCTCGGATTCTCCAAAAACAGTGCTACAAAACTCATCCATGAAAAGAATCATGTAATTCTGTCAGTTGAATTAACACATCACAGAGCAGTTTCTCAGAAAGCTTTTTTTCTGGTTACTATGCGAGGATATTTTCTATGTTACCATAAGCTTCAATGTACTCCGAGATATTGCTTTGCAGATTCCAAGATGACAGTGTTAACCTACTACTCAATGAAAACAACAGTGTAACTCTGTGGAATGAATTCACACATCACTAAGCAGTTTCTTGGAAAGTTATGTTCTAGTTATTATTTGAGGATATTTCCTTTTTCACCATAGGCTTCAATGCACTCGAAAATATCCTATTGCAGATTCCATGAAAATGGTGTTAGCATACTGCTCAATGAAGAGAATGGTGCAACTCAGTGAGATGAATTCACACATCACAAGGAAGTTTTTCAGAAAGCTTCTTTTCGGTTTTTATCTGAGGATATTTCCTTTGTCACCATAGGCTTCCATGTGCTCCCAAGTATCCTATTACAGATTCCATGAAACCAGTGTTATCAGACTGCCCAATGAAAGGTATCATGTAACTCTGTGAGATGAATTCACACATCACAAAGCAGTTTCTCAGAAAATTTCTTTCTAGTTTTTATCTGAGAATATTTCCTTTTTTCTCTGTAGTCTTCCATGCGCTCCCAAATATCCCTTTGCAGATTCCATGAAAACATTTTTAGCAAACTGCTACATGAAGAGAAATGTGTACTTCTGTGAGATGAATTCACACATCACAAAGAAGTTCCTTAGAAAATTTCTTTCTACTTTTTATCTGAGGATATTTCCTTTTTCACCATAGGCTTCAATGCACTCGAAAATATCCTATTGCAGATTCTATGAAAACAGTGTTAACCTACTGCTCAATGAATAGAACAGTGTACCTCTGTGAGATGAATTCACACATCATGTAGCAGTTTCTCAGAATGCTATTTTCTAGTTATTATTTGAAGATATTTTATTTTTCACCAAAGGCTTCAAGGCCCTCCAAAATATCCTATTGCAGATTCCATGAAAACAGTGTTAGTAAACTTCTCAATGAAAAGAATGGTGTATCTCTGTGAGATGAATTCACATATCATAAAGCAGTTTCTCAGAAAGCTTATTTCTATTTTTATCTGAGGATATTCCCCTTGTCACCATAGGCTTCAACGCGATCCCAAGTATCCTATGACAGAGTCCATGAAAACAGTGTTATCAGACTGCTAAATGAACAGGACAGTCTAACTCTGTGAGATGAATTCACACATCACAAAGCAGTTTCTCAGACAATTTCTTTCTAGTTTTTATCTGAGGATATTTCCCTTTTCACTATAGTCCTCAATGTGCTCCCAAATATCCCCTTGCACATTCCACAAAAACAGTTTTAGCAAACTGGTACATGAAAAGAAAGGTGTACCTCTGTGAGATGAATTCACACATCACAAACAAGTTTCTTAGAAAGCTTCTTTCTAGTTTTTATCTGAAGTTATTTCCTTTGTCACCATAGGCTTCAAGGTGATTCAAAATATCCCTTCTCAGATTCCCCAAAATTAGTGCTACCAAACTGCTCCATGAAAGCAGTGACATAAGTCTGTGAGATGAACTCACACATCACAAACTTGTTTCTCAGAAACTTTCTTTCTAGTTTTTGTCTGAAGATATTTCCTTTGGCAAAATAAGCTTCAATGCGCTCCAAAATATCCCATTGCAGATTCCAATAAAACAATGGTAGCAAACTGCTCAATGAAAAGAACAGTATAACCCTTGAGATGACTTCAAACATCACCAAGTAGTTTCTCAGAAAGCGATTTTCTAGTTATTATTTGAAGATATTTCATTTTTCACCATAGGCTTCAATGCGTTCCAAAATATCCTATTGCAGATTCCACAAAACAGTGTTGGCATACCACTCAGTGAAAAGAATGGTGTACTACTGTGAGATGAATTCACACATCACAGAACAGTTTCTCAGAAAGCTTCTTTTTGGTTTTTATCTGAGGGTATTTCCTTTTTCACCATAGGCTTCCATGCGCTCCCAAGTATCCTATTACAGATTCCACAAAACCAGTGTTATCAGACTGCCCAGTAAAAAGTATGGCGTAACTCTGTGAGATGAATTCAAACATCACAAAGCAGTTTCACAGACAATTTCTTTCTAGTTTTTATGTGCAGGTATTTCCTTTTTCACTATAATCCTCAATGAACTCCCAAACATCCCTGTGCACATTTCACGAAAACAGTGTTAGCAAACTGCTACATAAAAAGAATGCTGTACCTCAGTGAGATGAATTCACACATCACAAACAAGTTTATTAGAACGCTTCTTTCTAGTTTTCATCAGACACTGTTTCCTTTGTCATCATAGGCTTCAAGGTGATTCAAAAATATCGCTTCTCAGATTTCCCAAAAACACTGCTAGCAAATCGCTCCATGAAAACAGTGATGTACCTCTGGGAGATGAATTCACACATCACAAAAGTGTTTCTCAGAAACTTTATTTTTGTTTCTGTCTGAGGATATTTCCTTTGTCAAAATAAGCTTCAATGCACTCTGAAACATCCCAGTGCAGATTCCAAGAAAACGTGGTAGCAAACTGCTCAATGAAAAGAACAGTGTAACTTTCAAAGATAAATTCACACATCACAAAGCAGTTTCTCAGAAACCTTCTTTCTAGTTTTTTTCTGAGGATATTTCCATTTTCACCATAGGCCTCAATGTGCTCCGAAATATCCCTTTGCAGATTTCATGAAAACAGTGTTAGCAAACTGTTCCATGGAAAGAAAGTTGTAACTCTGTGAGATGAAATCACACATCAGAAAGAACTTTCTCAGAAAGCATCTTTCTGGTTTTTATCTGAGGATATTTCCTGAGTAACCATAGGGTTCTATGGGATCCAAAATATACCTTCTCAGATTCCCCAAAAACAGTGCTACTAAATGACTCCATGAGAAGAATCATGTAACCCTGTGAGATGAATTAGCACATCACAAAGCCGTTTCTCAGAATGCTTCTTTCTAGTTTTTATATAAGAACATTTCCTTTGCCACCATAAGCTTCAAGGCTCTCCAAAATATGCCATTGCAGATTCCAAGAAAATAGTGTTTGCAAACTTCTTCATGAAAATAACAGTGTAACTGTGTGAGATGTATTCACACATCAGAAAGCAGTTTCTCAGAAAGCTTATTTATAATTATCATCTGATGATACTTCCTTTGTCACCAAAGACTCAATGTGCTCCAAAATAGAACATGGCAGATTCCACGAAAACTGTTATCAAACTTCTCAATGAAAACAACAGTGTAACATTGTGAGATGAATTCACACATCACAAAGCAGTTTCTCAGAAATCTTCTTTTTGTTTTTTAGCTGAGGATATTTCCTTGTTCACCATAGGATTCAATGCTCTCCCAAGTATCCTATTACAGATTCCACGAAACCAGTGTTATCAGGCTGCCCAATGAAAAGTATGGTGTAACTCTGTGAGGTGAATTCACACATCACAAAGCAGTTTCTCAGACAATTTCTTTCTAGTTTTTATGTGAGGGTAATTCCTCAATGCACTCCCAAACATCCCTTTGCAGATTCCACGAAGACAGTGTTAGCAAACTGCTACATGAAAAGAATGTTGTACCTCAGTGAGATGAATTCACACATCACAAACAAGTTTCTTAGAAAGCTTCTTTCTAGTTTTTATCAGAAGGTATTTCCTTTGTCACCATAAGCTTCAAGGTGATTAAAAAAATCCCTTCTCAGATTCCCCAAAAACACTGCTACCAAACCACTCCATGAAAACAGTGGTGTACCTCTGGGAGATGAATTCACACATCACAAAGGCTTTTCTCAGAAACTTTCTTTCTAGTTTTTTTCTGAGGATATTTCCTTTGTCAAAATAAGTTTCAATGCACTCTGAAATATCCCAATACAGATTCCAAGAAAACAGTGGTAGCAAACTGCTAAATGAAAAGAACAGTGTAACTTTGAAAGATGAATTCACACATCATAGAGCAGTTTCTCAGAAACCTTCTTTCTAGTTTTTTTCTGAGGATATATACTTTTTCACCACAGACCTCAATGCACTCACTAATATCCCTTTGTGGATTCCACGAAAATAGTGCTAACAAATGGCTCCATGAAAGGAAAGGTGTAACTCTGTGAGATAAATTCACACATCACAAAGCAGTTTCTCAGAAAGCTTCTTCTTGTTTTGTGTCTGAAGATGTTTCCTTTATCACCGTAGGTTTCAATGTGCTCCCAAATATCCTATTGCAGATTCCATGAAAACAGTGTTAGTAAACTGTTCAAATAAAATAATCATGTACCTCTGTTAGATGAGTTCACACATCACAAAGGAGTTTCTCAAAAACTTCTTTCTACTTTTTATCTGAGGATATTTACTATATCAACATAGCTTCAATGCTATCCAAAATATCACTTCTCATTTTCCCCAAAAACAGTACTACCAAACTGATCTATCAAAAGAATCATTTACCACACGAATTAACATATGCGATGAATTAACATATCACAAAGTGGTTTCTCAGAATTCTTCTTTCTAGTTTTTATATGAGAATATTTCCTTGTCACCCTAAGCTTCTGTCCACTCCGAAATATACCAATGAAGATCCGAAGAAAACACTGTTATCAAACTGCTCAGTGAAAAGAGTGGTGTAACTGTGAGATGAATTCCCTTATCACAAAGCAGTTTATCAGAAAACTTCTTTCTAGTTTTTATCTGAGGATATTTCCTTTTTAACCATAGACTTCAATGTGCTCCAAATTATTACTTTGCAGATACCAGGAAGGCAATGTTAGCAAAATTTTCCAGGAAAAGTAAGGTTTACCTCTGTGAGATGAATTCACTCATCACAAAGCAGTTTCTCAGAAAGCTTCTTTCTTTTTTTCGTCTGAGGATATTTCCTTTGTCACCATTGGCTTCAATGTGCTCCCAAATATCCTATTCCAGATTCCATGAAATCAGAGTTAGCAAACTGCTCCATGAATAGAACCGTGTAACACTGTTATATGAAGGCACACATTGCAAAGGAGTTTCTCAGAAAGCTTCTTTTTGTGTTTATCTGAGTATATATCCTGTGTTATCATGGGATTCAATGTGCTCCCAAATATCCCCTTGAAGTTTCCATGAAACCAGTGTTATCAAACAGCACAAAGAAAAGAACGGTTTAACTCTGTGAGGTGAATTCACACATCACAAAGGAATTTCTCAGCAATTGTCTTTCTAGTTTTTATCTGAGGATATTTCATTTTTCACTGTAGGCCTCAATGCACTTCCAAATATCCCTTTGTAGCTTCCACGAAAACAGTGTTATTAAACTGCTCAATGAAAAGAACAGTGTAATCCTGTGAGATGAATTTGCACATCACAAAGCTCTTATTCAGAAGTCTTCTTTCTAGTTATTGTCTGTGGACATTTCCATTGTAACAATAGGCTTCAATGCAATCCATAATATCCCTTCTGAGATTCCCCAAAAAAAGTGCTACCAAAGTGCTCCATGAAAAGTATCTTGTAACACTGAGATCTGAAGTGACCAATCACAAAGCAGTTTCTCAAAAAGCTTCCTTCTAGTTTTGTCTTAGGATATTTCCTTTGTCAAATAGGCTTCAATGCACTCCAAAATATCCCATTGCATATTCCAGGAAAACAGTGTTAGCAAACTGCTCAATGAAAACAACAGTGTAACTCTGGGAGATGAATAGACACATCATAAAGAAGTGTCTCAGAAAGCTTCGTTCTAGTTTTAATCTGAGGATATTTACTTTTTCAACTTAGGACTCAGTGTGCTCCTAAATATCCCTTTGCAGATCCAAGAAAACAGTGATAGCAAACTCTCCATGAAAAGAAAGTTGTAACTCTGTGAGTTGAATTCACACGTCAGAAAGAAGTTTCCTTGAAAGCTTCTTTCTCATTTTTATCTGAGGATATTTCCTTTAACCCCATGGGCTTCAATGTGATCCAAAGTATCCCTTCTCAGATTCCCCAAAAACAGGGCTACCAAACTGCTCCATGAAAACAAAGGTGTAACTCTTTGAGATGATTTCAGAAACCACAAAGCAATTCCTCAGAAAGCTTCCTTCCATTTTTTTGTCTCAGGATATTTCCTTTGTCACCATAAATTTCAATGCACTCCGAAATATCCCATTGCAGATTCTAAGAAAACAGTGTTAGTAAACTGATCAATGAATAGAACAGTGTAATTCCGTGAGATGAATTCACTCATCAAAAAGCAGTTTCTCAGAATGCTTTTTTCTTATTTTTTATGGGGATATCTCCTCTGTCACCATAGGCTTCAATACACTCCCAAATATCCTATTGCAGACTCCACGAAAACAGTGTCATCAAAAGTCTCAAAAAAAAAGCACAATGTAGCTCTGTGAGATGAATTGACCCATCACAAAGCAGTTTCTCAGAAAGCTTCCTTCTAGATTTTATCGGAGGATATTCCCCTTTTCACCTAAGGCCTCAATGCGCTCCCAAATATCCTTTTGCATATTTCACAAAAACAGTGTTGGTGAACTATTTCTTGAAAAGAAAGGCGTAACTCTGCGAGATGAATTCACATATCACAAAGAGTTTTCTCAGAAAGCTCCTTTCTCGTTTTTATCTGAGGATATTTCCTGAGTCACCATAGGTTTCAATAGGATCCAAAATATCCATTCTCAGGTTCCCCAAAGCAGTGCTACCAAATTGAACCATGAAAAGAATCATGAAACTCTGTGAGATAAATTATTGCATCACAAAGCAGTTTCTCAGAAAGATTCTTTTTGGATTTTCTATGAAGATATTTCCTTTGTCACCATCTTCTTCATTGCACTCCAAAATATACTATTGAAGACTCCATGAAAACGGTATTATCAAAAGGCTCAAAGAAAAGCATGGCTTAGCTCTGTGAGATGAATTCACCAATCACAAAGCAGTTTCTCAGAAAGCTTTTTTCTAGTTTTTATCTGAGGATATTTCCTTTTTCACCATATGCCTCAAGCGCTCCCAAATATCCCCTTGCAGATTCCACGAAAACAGTGTTTGCAAACTACTCCAGAAAAACAAAGGTGTATCTCTGTGAGATGAATTCACACATCCCAAAGTACTTTCACAGATAGCTTCTTTCTAGTTTTTGTCCAAGGATATTTCCTTAGTCCACATAGGCTTCACGGCAATCCAAAATATTCCTCCTCAGATTCCTCAAAAACAGTGCTACCAAACTGATCCATGAAAGGAATCATGTAACTCTGTGAGATGAATTAACACATCATAAAGCAGTTTCTCAGAGGGTTTCTTTGTAGTTTATATATGAGGATATTTCTGTTGTCACCATAAGCTTCAATATGCTCCAAAATATTCCACTGTAGATTCCAAGAAAAAAGTGTTAGCAAACTGCTCAATGAAAAGAACAGTGAAATTCTGTGCCTTGAATTCAAACATCAAGGAGCAGATTCTCAGAAAGCTTTTTTCTAGTTTTTCTATGAGGATATTTCTTTTTTCACTATAGACCTCCCAAATATCCCTTTGCAGATTCCTTACAAACAGTGTTAGCAAAATGAGCCATGAAAAGTAAGGTGCAACTTTGTGAGATGAATTCACACATCACAAAGAGCTTTCTCAGAAAACTTCTTTCTAGTTTTTATCTGAGGATAATTTCTTTTTCACCATAGGACTCAATGCGCTCTAAAATATACCTCTGCAGATTCCACGAAAACAGTGTTAGCAAACTGCTCCATGAAAAGAAATATGTAACCCTTTGAGATGAATTCACACTTCCAAGGAACTTTCTCAGAAAGCTTCTTTCTAGTTTTAATCTGAGGATATTCCCTTTGTCACCATAGGTTTCAATGTGTTCCATAGTATCCTATTACACATTCCAAGAAAACAGTGTTATCAAACTGCTCAATGAAAAGAACGGTGTAGCTATGTGAGATGAATTCACGCATCTGAAAGCAGTTTCTCTGAAAGCTTCTTTCTAGTATTTATCTGAGGATATTTCCTCTGTCACCATAGGCTTTAATGTCATCCAAAACACCCCTATTCAGATTCCACATGAACAGTGTAACACTGTGAGATGAATTCATAAACCACAAAGCAGTTTCTCAGAAAGCTTCTTTGTAGTTTTTATCTAGGGATATTTCCTTTTTCTCTATAGGCCTCAATACGCTCCCAAATATCCCTTTGCAGATTCCACGAAAACAGTCTTAGCAAACTGTTCCATGAAAAGAAAGGTGTAACTCTGTGAGATGAATTCACACATCACAAAGACTTTATCAGAAAGTTTCTTTCTAGTTTTTATCTGAGGATATTTCCTTGGTCAACATAGGCTACAATGTGACCCAAAATATCCCTTCTAAGATTCCCCAAAAACAATGCTACCAAACTGATCCATGAAAAGAATCGTGTAAATCTGGGAGATGAATTAACATATCACAAAGCAGTTTCTCAGAAAGCATCTTTCTAGTTTTAATATGATGATATGTCGTTTGTCACTCTAAGCTTCAATGCACTCTGAAATATCCCATTCCAAGTAAACAGTGTTAGGAAACTGCTCACTAAAAAGAACAGTGTAACCCTGAGATGAATCCACACATCTCAAAGCTGTTTCTCACAGAGCTTCTTTCTAGTTTTTATCTGAGGATAGTTCCTTTTTCACCATAGGACTCAATGCACTCATAAATATCCCTTTGCAGATTCCAGGAAAACAGTGTTAGCAAACTGCTCCATGAAATGAAAGGTGCATCTATCTGAGATGAATTCACACACCACCAAGAAGTTTCTCAGAAAGCTTCTTTCTAGTTTTTATCTGAGGATATTTCGTTTGTCACTGTAGGCTTTAAGGCAATCCAAAATATCCCTACTCACATTCCCCAAACACAGTACAACCAAACTGCTGCATGAAAAGTATCGTGTAACTCTGTGAGACGGATTCACATATCACAAAGCAGTTTCTCAAAAAGCTTCTTTCTGAGGAAATTTCCTTTGTCACCATAAGCTTCAATGTGCTCTGAAACATCCAGTTGCAAATTCCAAGAAAACAGTGTGAGAAAAGTGCTCAATGAAAAGATCAGTGTAAGTCTGTGAGATGAGTTCACACGTCACAAAGCAGTTCATCAGAAAGCTTCCTTTTGTTTATTAACTGATTATACATTCTTTGTCACCATTGGTTTCAATGCACTCCCAAATATCTTATTGCAGATTCCACGAAAACATAGTTAGCAACCTGCTCAATGAAAAGAACGGTGTAATTCTGTGAAATGAATTCACGCATCATGAAAAACTATCTCCGAAAGCCTCTTTCTAGTTTTTATCTGAGTATATTTCCTTTGTCACCATAGGCTTCAATGTGATCCAAAATATACCTTCTCAGTTTCCCCTAACACAGTGCTACCAAACTGATCCATTAAGAGAATCATGTAACTCTGTGAGATGAATTAACACATCACAAAGCGGTTTCTCAGAAAGCTTGTTTCTAGTTTTTATGTGAAGATTTTTCCTTAGTCAACGTAAGCTTCAATGCACTTGAAATATTCCATTGCAGATTCCAAGAGAACAGTGTTAGCAGACTGCTAAATGAAAACAACATTGTAACTCTGTGAGATGAATTCACATATTACAAAGCAATTTCTTAGGAAGGTTCTTTCCAGTATATATCTAAGGATATTTCCTTATTCACCATAGGCCTCAACGCACTCCCAAATATCCCTTTGCAGATTCCACGAAAACAGTGTTAGCAAACTGCTCCATGAAAAGAAGGGTGCAACACTCTAAGATGAATTCCCACATTTCAAAGTAGCTTCTCAGAAAATTTATTTACAATTTTTATCAGAGCATATCTCCTTTGTCACCACAGGCTTCAATACGATCTAAAATATCCCTTCTCAGATTCCCCAAAAACAGTGCAACCAAACTGTGCTTTGAAAAGAATCATGTAACTCTGTGAGGTGAATTCCCAAATAACAAAGCAGTTTCTCAGAAACCTTCTTTCCAGTTTTGGCTGAGGTATTTCCTTTGTCAAAATAAGCTTCAATGTACTCCGAAATATTCCTTTTCACATTCCACGAAAACAGTGTTAGCAAACTGCTCCATGAAAAGAAAGGTGTAACACTGTGAGAATAATTCACACATCACAAGATCTTTCTCCGAAAGCTTCTTTCTCGTTTCCATCAGGATATTTCCTTTGTCATAATAGGCTTCAAAGTGATAAAAAATAATCCTTTCTCAAATTCCCAAAAAACAGTGCTAACAGACTGATTAATGAAAAAAATCGTGCAATGCTGTGAGATGAATTAACACATCTCAAAGTGGTTTGTCAGAAACCTTCTTTCTAGTTTGTATCTGAGGATAGTTCCTTTGTCAGTATACACTTCAGTGCAATTCATATCACATTGCAGATTCCAAGGAAACAGTGTTAGCATACTGCTCAATGAAAAGAACATGCAATTCTGTGAGATGAATTCATACATGACAAAGCAGTTTCTCAGAAAGCTTCTTTCTAGTTTTTGTCTGAGGATATTTCCTTTGTCACCATAAGCTTCAATGCACTCCAAAACATCCCATGGCAGATTCCAAGAAAGCAGTACTAACAAACTGCTCAATGAAAAGAACAGTGTAACCCTGTGTGATGAATTCACACATCACAAAGCAGTTTCTCAGAGTGTTTCTTTATGATTTTTATCTGAGGATATTTCCTTTCACACCATTGGCCTCAATGCGATCCAAATATCCTTTCGCAGGTTCCATGAAAACACTGTTAGGAAACTGCTCCATGAAAAGAAAGGTGTAAATCTGTGATATGAATTGACACATCAAAAAGAGCTTTCTCAGAAAGCTTCTTTCTAGTTTTTATCTGAGGATATTTCCTTTGTCACCATAGGCTTCAGGGTGATCAAAATTATCCCTTGTCAGATTTCCCAAAAGCAGTGTTATCAAACTGAACCATGAATAGAATCGTGTATCTCTTTCAGATGAATTCACAAATCATGAAGCGGTTTCTCAGAAAGATTTTCTACTTTGTGTCTGAGGACATTTCCTTTTACAAAGTAAGCTTCAACGCACTCCAAAATATCCCATTGTAGATTCCAAGAAAACAGAGTTAGCAAACTGCTCAGTGAACAGAACAGTGCATCTCTTTGATTTGAATTCATACATCACAAATCAGTTTATCAGAAAACATTTTTTTGGTTTTTCTATGAGGATATTTCCTTTGTCACCATAGGCTTCAATGCACTCCCACATACCCCTTGCAGATTCCACAAAAGCAGTGTTATCAAACGGCTCAATGAAAAGAACATTGTAGTTCTGTGAGATGAATTCACATATCACAAAGCAGTTTCTCAGAAAGCTTCTTTCTAATTTTTTTCTGAGGATATTTATTTTTTCACTGTAAGCCTCACTGTGCTCCCAAATATCCCTTTGGAGATTCCATCAAAACAGTGTTATCAAACTGCACCATGAAAAGACAGGTGTAACTCTGTGAGATGAATTCACACATCATGAGGAACCTTCTCAGAGAGCTTCTTTCTACTTTTTATCTGAGCACATATCCTTAGTCACAATATTCTTCAATGTGATCCAAACTATCCCTTCTCAGTGTACCCAAAAACAGTGCAACCAAACAGATCCATGAAAGGAGTCATGTAACTCAGTGAGATGAATTAATACATCACAAAACGGTTTCTCAGGAAGCTTCTTACTAATTTTTATATGAAGATATTTCCTTTGCCACCATAAGTTTCAAGGCACTCTGAAATATCGCATTGCACATTACAAGAAAGCAGTGTTAGCAGGCTAATAAATGAAAGGAACAGTGTAACTATGTGAGCTGAATTCACACATCACAAACCAGTTTCTCAGAAAGCTTCTTTATAGTTATTATCTGAGGATATTTCCTTTTTCACCATAGGCCTCAAAGCACTCCCAAATATACCTTTGCAGATTTCACGTAAACAGTGTTAGCAAACTGCTCCATGAAAAATAAGGTGTAACTCTCTGAGATGAATTCACACGTTGGAAAGACTTGTCTCAGAAAACTTCTTTCTAGTTTTTATCTGAGGATATTTCTTTAGTCACCACATTTTTCAATGCTATCCAAAATACCGCTTCTCGACTTCCCCAGAAGCAGAGCTATCAAACGGATCCATGGAAAGAATGGAGTAACTCTGTCAGGTGAATTCACGATCACAAAGCAGTTTCTCAGAAAGTTTCTTTCTTTTTTTGTTTGAGGATATTTCATTGTCTCCATAAGCTTCAATGTGCCCTGAAACATCCCATGGAAGATTACAAGAAAACAGTGTTAGCAAACTTTTCAATGTAAAGAAGAGTGTAACTCTATGAGATGAAATCACACATCAAAAAGCAGTTTCTCAGAAAGCTTCTTTCTAATTTTTATCAGAGGATATTTCCTTTTTCACTGTAGGCCTCGCAAATATCCCTTTGGAGTTTCCATGAAAACAGTGTTAGCAAACTGTTCCATGAAAAGAAAGGTGTAACTCTGTGAGACGAATTCACACATCACAAAGAACTTTCTCAGAAAGATTCTTTCTAATTTTAATCTGAGGATACTTCTTTAGTCTTCATATTCTTCAAAGCGATCCAAAATATGACTTCTCAGTTTACTCAAAAACAGTGCTATGAAACAGATCAATGAAAGGAGTCATGTTAGTCAGTGAGATGAATTAACACATCACAAAGTAGTTTCTCATAAAGCTTCTTACTAGTTTTTATATGAAGATATTTCCTTTGTCACTATAAGTTTCAATGTACTTTGAAATATCCCATTGCAGGTTCCAAGAAAATAGTGTTAGCAGGCTGTTAAATAAAAAGAACAGTGTAACTCTGTGAGATGAATTCACACATCACAAAGCAGTTTCTCAGAAAACTTCTTTCTAGTTATTATCTGAGGATATTTCTTTTTTCACCAAAGGCCTCAATGTGCTACAGAATATCCCATCACAGATTCAAAAAAAAAAAGTGTTAGCAAACTTCTCAATGAAAATAACAGTATAACTATGTGAGACGAATCTACACATCACAAATAACCTTCTCAGAAATTTTCTTTCTAGATTTTATATGAAGATATATCCTTTCTCACCATAGACTTCAGTGCGATCCAAAATATCACTTCTCACATTCCCCAAAAACAGTGCTACCAAACTGCTTCATGAAAAGTATCATGTACCTCTGTGAGGTGAATTCACAAATCACAAAACAGTTTCTCAGAAAGCTTCATTCTAGTTTTTATCTGAGGATATTTCTTTTTTACTATAAACCACCATGCACTCCAAAATATGCCTTTGCAGATTCCATTAAAACAGTTTTAGAAAACTGTTCTATGAAAAGAAATGTGTAACTCTGTGTGATGAATTCGTGCATCACAAAGAACTTTCTCAGAAACTTTCTTTCTAGTTTTTATCTGAGGATATTTCCTATGTCACCATAGGCTTCAATGTGATCCAGAATAATCCTTCCTAGATTCCCCAAAAACACTGCTACCAAACTGATCAATGAAAAGAATCATGTAATCCTGTTAGGTGAATTAACACATCACAAATCAGTTTCTCAGAAAGCTTCCTTCTAGTTTTTGTATGAGGATATTTCCTTGTCTCCAAAAGCTTCAATGCGCTACAAAATATTCCATTGAAGATTCCAAGAAAACAGTGTTAGCAAACTTCTCAATGAAGGGAACAGTGTAACTCTGTGAGATGGGTTCACTCATCACAAAGCAGTTTCTCAGAAAATTTCTTTTTGGTTTTTATCTGAGGATATTTCCTTTTTCATCATAGGCTTCAATGAGCTCTCAAATATCCTACTGCAGATTCTATGAAAACAGCATGAGCAAACTTCTCAATGAAAAGAATGGTGTAACTCTGTGAGATGAATTCACACATCACAAAGGAGTATCTCAGAAAGATGCTTTCTACTTTTAATCTGAGAATATTTTCTTTTTCTTTTTCTTTTTCTTTCTTTCTTTCTTTTCTTTTCTTTTCTTTTTTTTTTTTTTTGAGATGGAGTCTCGCTCTGTCAGGCAGGCTGGAGTGCAGTGGCGTGATCTCAGCTCACTGCAAGCTCCACCTCCCGGGTTCACACCATTCTCCCGCCTCAGCCTCTGAGTAGCTGGGACTACAGGTGCTCGCCACCATGCCCGGCTAGTTTTTTGTAATTTTAGTAGAGACGGGGTTTCACCATGTTAGCCTGGATGGTCTCGATCTCCTGACCTCATGATCCACCTGCCTCAGCCTCCTAAAGTGCCGGGATTACAGGCTTGAGTCACCGCGCCTGGCCTATATTTTCTTTTTCACTATAGTCCTCAATGTGCTCCCAAATATCTCTTTGCAGATTCCATGAAAACAGTGTTAGCAAACTGCTCCATGAAAAGAAAGGTGTAACTATGTGAGGTGAATTCACCCATTACAAAGAAATTTCTCAGAAAGCTTATTTCTAGTTATTATCTGAGGGTATTTCCTTTGTCAACTTATGGTTCATTGTGGTCCAGAGTATCCCCTCTCAGATACACCAAAAACAGTGCTACAAAACTGCTCCATGAAGAGAATCATGTAACTCTGTGAGGTAAATTAACACATCAGAAAGAGGTTTCTCAAAAAGTTTCTTTCCAGTTTTTTATGAGGATATATACTTTGTCACCATAAGCTTCAATGCACTCCGAACTATCAGATTGCAGATTCCAAGACAACAATGTAAGCAAACTACTGAATGCAAAGAACAGTGTAACTCTGTGAGCTGAATTCATACATCACAAAGCATTTTCTCAGAAATCTTCTTTCTAGTTTTTTTCTGAGGATATTTCCGTTTTCATCATAGGCCTCAATGCACTCCCAAATATCCCTTTACAAATTCCATGATAACAGTGATGGCAAATTCTGCCATTTAAGGAATTATGTACCTCTGTGAGATAAATTCACACATCACAAACAAGTTTCTCAGAAGGCTTCTATCTAGTTTTTCTCTGAGGATATTTCCTTTGTTACCCTAGGCTTCAATACGATCCAAAATATCCCCTCTTAGATTCCTCAAAAACAGTGCTACCAAATTGCTCCATGAATGGAAAGGTGTAATTCTGTGAGATGAAATCACACGTCACAAGCTGTTTTTCAGAAAGGTTCTTTCTAGTTTTTAACTGAGGACATTTCCTTTTTCACCATTTGCTTCAAGGTGCTAGGAAATATCCCATTGCAGATTCCATGAAAAAAGTGTTAGCATACTTCTCAATGAAAAGAACGGTGCAATTCTGTGAGATGAATTGACACATCACAAACAGGTTTCTCCAAACGTTTCTTTCTAGATTTTAACTGAGGATATTCCTTTGATACCATAGGCTTCAATGCGATACAAAATATCCCTTCTCAGATTCCACAATAGCAGAGCTCCCAAACTGCTCCATGAAAATAATGGTGTACCTCTGTGAGATGAATACACAAATCACAAAGCAGTTTCTCAGAAAGGTTCCTTCTAGTTTTTGTCTGAGGATATTTCCTTTTTCACTATTTATCTCAAGTCGCTAGTGAATATCCCTTTGCAGATTCCACGAAAACAGTGTTAGCAAAAGGCTCCATGAAATGAAAAGTGTAAATCTGTGAGATGAATTCACACATCACAAAGCAGTTTCTCCGAAAGGTTCTTTTTGGTTTTCATCTGAGGATATTTCTTTCTCACCATAAGCTTCAATGAGCTCCTAAATATCCCATTGCAGATTCCAAGAAAACAGTGTGAGCATACTGCTCAATGAAATGAACAGTGAACTCTGGGAGATGAATTCAAAAATCACAAAGCAGTTTCTCAGAAAGATTCTTTCTAGATTTTATCTGAGGATATTTATTTTGTCACCATAGGCTTCAATGCAATCCAAAATATCCCTTCTCAGATTCCCCAAAACCAGTGCTACCAAAATTCTCCATGAAGAGAATCAGGTAAGTCTGTGAGAGGAATTCACAAATCACAAAGCAGTTTCTCAGAAAGTTTCCTTCTAGTTTTTTTATGAGGATATTTCCTTTGTTACCATAAGCATCAATGCACTCCAAAATATCCCACTGCAGATTCCAAGAAAACAGTTTTAGCACACTTATCAATGAGAAAAACAGTGTAACTCTGTAGGATGAATTCTCACATCACAAAGTATTTTCTCAGAATGCTTCCTTTTGTTTTATTACTTGAGGATATTTACTTTGTCACCATAGGTTTCAATGCGCTACAAAATATCCTATTGCAGATTCCATGAAAACATTGTTAGCAAACTGCTCAATGAAAAGAATGGTGGAACTCTGTGAGATGAATTCACACATCACAAGGCAGTCTCTCAGAAAGATTTTTTTGTACTTTTTATTTGAGGATATTTCCTTTTTCACTATAGGCTTCAATGCGCTCGAAAATATCACTTTGCAGATTACATGAAAATAGTTTTAGCAAACTGCTCCATGAAAAGAAAGGTTTACCTCTGTGAGATAAATTCATTTATCACAATGCCGTTTCTCACAAAACTTCTTTCTAGTTTTTATCTGAGGATATTTCCGTTTTCCCATATTCCTCAAGGTGTTTTCAAATAGCCCATTGCAGAATAAATGAAAACATTGTTAGCAAACTTCTCAATGAAAATAACAGTGTAACTCCATGAGATGAATTCACACATCACAAAGTCATTTCACAGAAAGCTTCTTTCTGTTTTTATCCGAGGATAGTTCCTTTGTCACCATAGGCTTCAATGCACTCCCAAATATCCTAATGTAGATTCCACAAAAACAGTGTTAGCAAACTTCTCTATGAAAAGAATGATGTAAGTCTGTGAGTAAATTCACACATCACAAAGAACTTTCCAAGAAAGCTTCTTTCTAGTTTTTATCTGAGGATATTTCCTTTGTCGCCGTAGGCTTTAATGCACTCCCAAATATCCTATTGCAGATACCACTAGAACTGTGTTATCAAACTGCTCCATGTAAAGAAAGGTGTAACTCTGTTAAATGAATTCACATATCACAAAGAACTTTCTCAGAAAGCTTCTTTCTAGTTTTTATCTGAGGATATTTCCTTTGTCACTATAGGGTTCAATGCAATCCAAAAGATCCCTTCTCAGATTCCCCTAAAACAGTGCCACCAAACTGCTCCACGAAAAGAATCATGTAACATGAGAGACGAGTTAACACATCATAAAACAGTTTCTCAGAAAGCTTCCTTCTAGTTTTTATATGAGAATATTTCCTTTTCCACAGTAGGCTTCTATGTGCTCCCAATTATCCCTTCTGAGACATCACAAAAAAGTGTTGACAAAGTGCTTCCTCAAAAGAAACGTTTAGTTCTATGAGGTGAATACACATAGGACAAAGGGGTTTCTCCTAAGGCTTCTCTTCAGTTGTTACCTGAAGAATTTTCTTTTATAAACTTAGGCCTCTATGCACTCCCAAATATCCCTTTGCAGATTCCACAAAAACAGTGCTAACAAACTGCTCCATGAAAAGAATGATGCAACTCTGTGACATAAACTGAGCCACCACAAAGCAGTTTCAGAGGAATCTTCTTTCTAGTTTTTGTCTGAGGATATTTACTTTGTCACCGCAAGCTTCAATGCGCTCTGAAATATCACATTGAAGATTCCAAGAAAACAGTGTTAGTAAACTGCTCAATGAAAAGAACAGTGTAACTCTGTGAAATCAATTCACACATCACAAAGCAATCTCTCAGAAAGCTTCTTTTTGGATTATTGCCTGAGGATATTTCCTTTATAACCATAGTATTCAATGCACTCCCAGATATCCTGTTGCAGATTCCACGAAAACAGGGTTATCAAACTGATCAATGTAAAGGACAGTGGAAGTCTGATAGATGAATTCCCACATCAGAAATAACTTTCTCAGAAAGATTCTTTCTAGTTTTTATCTGAGGATATTTACTTTGTCATCATTGGCTTTAATGCAATCCAATATATCCCTTCTCAGATTCTCCCAAAACAGTGCAAACTTATGGCTAAATGAAAAGAATCATGTAAATCCGTGAGATGAATTAGCACATCACAAAGTGGTTTCTCAGAAAGCTTCTTTCTACTTTTATATGAGGATATTTCCTTTGTCACCATAAGTTTTTGTGCACTCAAAAATATCCTAATGCAGACTCCATGAAAACAGTGTAAGCAGACTGCTCAATGAAAAAATGGTGTAACTCTGTGAGATGAATAACCTATCACAAAGCAGTTTCTCAGAAAGCTTCTTTCTAGTTTTTAACTGAGGATATTTCCTTTGTCACCATAAACTTCATTGCACTAAGAAATATTCCATTGCAGATTCCAAGAAAACAGTGTTAGCAAACTGCTCAATGAAAAGAACAGTGTAACAATGTGAGATGAATTCACACATCACAAATCAGTTTCTCAGATAGCTTCTTTCTAGTGTTTATCTGAGGATATTTCCTTTTTCAGCATAGACCTCAATGTGATCCCCTGTATGCCTTTGTAGATTCCACGAAAACAGTGTAGGCAGACTGCTCCTTCAAAAGAAATGTATAACTCTGTGAGATGATTTCACACATCACAAAGAAGTTTCTCAAAAAATTTCTTTCTAGCTTTTATCTGAGGGTATTTCCTTTGTCAGCATAGGCTTCAATGTAATCCAAAATATCCCTTCTCAGATTAACCAATAACAGCGCCACCAAACTGCTAAATGAAAAGAAAGGTGTAACTCTGTGAGATGAATTAAAAAATCACAAAGCAGTTTCTGAGGAAACATCTATCTAATTTTTTTCTGAGGATATTTACATTGTCACCATGGGCTTCAATGTGATGTGAAATATTACTTCTGAGATTCCTGAAAAACAGTGCTACCAAACTGCTTCATGAAAAGATCGTGTAACACTGTGAGATGAATTCACACATCACAAAGCAGTTTATCAGAAAGCTTCTTTCTAGTTTTGTTCTGAGGCTATTTCCTATGTTGCCCTAAGCTTCAAAGAGCTCAAAAATATTCCATGCAGATTCCAAGAAAAAAGAACAGTGTAACTCTGTGAAATGAATTCACACATCACAAAGCAGTCCGTCAGAAAGGTTACTTTTGGATTTTATCTGAGGGTATTTCCTTTGCCACCATAGGCTTCAAAGCACTCCAAAATATCCTATTGCAGATTATTTGGAAACACTGTTAGCATACTGTTCAATGGAAAGAATGCTGTAACACTGTGAGATGAATTCACACATCACAAAGCAGTTTCTCAGAAAGTTTCCTTCTGGCTTTTATCTGAGGGTATTTCCTTTTTCACCACAAGATTCAATGTTGTCCCAAATACCCCTTTGCGGATTCCATGAAAACGGTGTTAGCAAACTCTTCTATGAAAAGAAAGGTGCAAGGTTTCAATACTTTCCAAAATGTCCTTTCTCAGACCCCCAAAAGCAGTGCTACCAAACTGATTCATGAAAAGAATCGTGTAACTCTGGGAGGTGAATAATCACATCACAAAGCGGTTTGTCACAAGGCTTTCTTCTAGTTTTCCTATGAAGATATTTCCTTTGTCACCATAAGCTTCAATGCACTCTGAAATATCCCATTGCAGATTCCAAGAAAACAACATTAGCAAGCTGCTCAATGAAAACCACAGTGTAACTCTGTGAGTTGAATTCACACATCACAAAGCAGTTTCTCAGAAAGATTCTTTCTAGTTTTTATCTGAGGTTATTTCCTTTTTCTCCATGTGCCTCAATGTGCTCCCAAATATCTCTTTTTATATTCCATGAAAACAGTGTTAGCAAACTGTTCCATGAAAAGAAAGATGTAACTCTATGACATGTATTCACACATCACAAATAACTTTCTCAGAAAGCTTCTTTCTAGTTTTCATCTGAGGATATTTCCTTTTATACCCTTGACCCCAATGAGCTCCCAAATATCTCTTTGCAGATTCCACTAAAACAGTGTTAACTAACTGCTCTGAGGATATTTCCTTATTCACCATAGGCCTCAATGCACTCTGGAATATCCCTTTGAAGATTCCATGAAAATAGTGTTAGCAAACTGCTCCATGAAAGAAAGGTGTAAATCTGAGAGATACATTCACACATAACAAAGTAGTTTCTCAGAAAGATTCTTTCTAGTTTTTATCTGTGGATATTTCCTTTCTCACCAGAAGCCTCTTATCGCTCACATATATCCTTTTGTTGGTTCCACAAAAACAGTGTTAACAAACTGCTCCATGAAAAGAAAGGTGATACTCTGTGAGATTAATTCACACATCACAAACAAGTTTCTCAGAAAGTTTCTTTTTAGTTTTTATCTTAGGATATTTCCTTTTTTACTATAGGATCATTGTACTCCCAAATTTCCCTTTCCAGATTCCACAAAAACTATTAACAAACTGCTCCATTCAAAGAAACATGTATCTCTGTGAGATAAATTCACACTTCTCAAAGAAGTTTCTCAGAAAGCTTCCTTCTAGTTTTTATTTGAGGATAATTCCTTTGTCAGCATAAGCTTCATTGCCATCCAAAATATCCCTTCTCAGATTCCCCAAAAGCAATGCTAGCAAACTGTCCCATGTAAAGAATCGTGTAACTCTGTGGATAAATTCAACAAATCACAAAGCAGTTCTCTGAAAGCTTCTTTCTAGTTTTTGTCTGAAGATATTTCGTTTGTCACCATAAGCTTCAATGTGCTTCAAAATATCCCATTGCAGATTCCAAGAAAACAATGTTAGAAAACTGCTCAATGACAAGAACAATGTAACTCTGTGAAATGAATTAAAACATCTCAAAGCAGTTTCTCAGAAAACTTCCTTTTGGTTTTTATCTGAGGATATTTCCTCTGTCACCATAGGATTCAAAGCACTCCCAAATATCATATTGAAGATTTCACAAAAAAAGTGTTATCAAAGTGCTATCAAAGTGCTCCAGGAAAAGAAAGGTGGTAAATTCTTCAGATGAAAAAAACATGTCACAAAGAACATTCTCAGAAACCTTCCTTCTAGTTCTTATCTGAGAATATTTCTTTGTCACCATAGGGTTCAATGCAATCCAAAACACCCCTTCTCAAATTCCCCAAAAACTGTGCTACCAAACTGATCCATGAAGAGAATCGTGTAACTCTGTGGGATGAATTTGCAAATGCCAAAGTGGTTTCTCAGAAAGCTTCTTTCTAATTTTTATATGAGGATATTTCCATTGTCATCATAAGATTCAATGTGCCCTGAAATATCAAATTGGAGATTCTAAGAAAACAGTGTTAGCAAACTGATCAATGAAAAGAAGAGTGTAAATCTGTGAGATAAATTCATACATCACAAGGCAATTTCTCAGAAAGCTTCTTTCTACTTTTTATCCGAGGATATTTCCCTTGTCACCATAAGCTTCAATGCAATCCAAAATATCCCTTCTCACATTCACCAAAAACAGTGCTACCAAACTGCTCCATGAAAAGCATCGTGTAATTCTGTGAGATGAAGTCACAAATCACAAAGCAGTTTCTCATAAATCTTTCTGGTTTTTGTCTGAGGATATTTCCTTTGTCATATAAGCTTCAATGCACTCTGCAATATCACATTGCAGATTCCAAGAAAACCATGCTTTCAAACAATTCAATGAAAAGAACAGTGTAATACTGTAAGATGAATTGACACATCACAAAGCAGCTTCTCAGAAAATTTCTTTCTAGTTTTTATCTGAGGATAATTCCTTTTTCACCAAAGGCCTCAATGCGTTCCCAAATATACCCTTGCAGATTCCATGAAAAGAGTGTTGGCAAACTGCTCCATGAAAATAAAGGTGAAACTCTATGAGATGAATTCACAATTCACAAAGAACTTTCTCAGAAAGTTTCTGTCTAGTTTTTATCTGAGGATATTCCCTTTTTCACCATAGGCTTCAATGCGATCCAAAATATGACTTCTCAGATTTCCAAAAGCAATGCTAACCAACTGCCCCATGAAAAGAGTGTGTAACTCTGTGGAATGAATTCACAAATCACAAAGCAGTTTCTCAGATAGCTTCTTTCTAGGTTTTGTCTGAAGATATTTTCTTTGTCACCATAAGCTTCAATGTGCTCTGAAATATCCCATTGCAGATTCCAAGGAAACAATGCTAGCAAACTTCTCAATGAAATGAACAGTGTAACTCTGTCAGATGAGTTCACACATCACAAAGCACTTTCTCAGAAGGCTTCTTTTTGGTTTTTATCTGAGGATATTTCCTTTGTCATCATAGGCTTCAATCCGCTCCCAAGTATCCTGTTGCAGATTCCATGAGAACAGTGTTATCATACTGCTCATTGAAACGAAAGGTGTAATTCTGTGTGATGAATTCACACATCACAAACACTTTCTCAGAATGCTTCTTTCTAATTTTTATCTGAGGATATTTCTCTTTTCACTATAGTCCTCAATGCACTCTCAAATATCCCTTTGCAGATTCCACGAAAACAGTGTTATCAAACTGCTCCATGAAAAGAAAGGTGTAACCCTGTGATATGAAAAAACACAACACAACGAACTTTCTCAGAAAGCTTCTTTCTAGTTTTTATCTGAGTATATTTCCTTTGTCACCATAGGCTTCATTGTGATCCAAAATATCCTTTCTCAGATTCCCCCAAAACAGTGCTACCAAATTGCTCCATGAAAAGAATCGTGTAACACTGTGAGATGAATTCACAAATCACAAAGCAGTTTCTCAGGAAGCTTCTCTAGTGTTTGTCTCAGGATGTTTGCTTTTTCAACATTTGCCTCAATGCACTCACGAATATCTCTTTGCAGATTTCATGAAAATAGTGTTAGCAAACTGCTCCATGAAAAGAAAGGTGTAAATCTCTGAGTTGAATTCACACATCACAAAGTAGATTCTCAGAAATGTTCTTTTTGGTTTTTGTCTGAGGATATTACCTTTGCCACCATAGGCTTCAATGAGACCCAAAATATCCATACTTGGATTCCCCAAAAACAATGCTATGAAACTGTTCCATGAAAAGAATGGTGGAACTCTGTGAGATGAATTCACATATCACAAAGATGTTTCTCATACAACGTCTTTCTAGTTTTGTCTGAGGATATTTACTTTTTCACCATATTCCTCAATGCACTCCCGAATATCCCATTGCAGATTAAACGAAAGAAGTGCTAGCAAACTTCTCAGTGAAAAGAACAGTGTAACTCTGTGAGATGAATTCATACATCACAAAGTAGATACTCAGAAAGCTTCCTCTTGGATTTTACCCAAGGATATTTCCTTTGTCACCATAGGCTTCAATGTGCTCCCAATTATCCTACTACAGATCCCATGAAGCCATTTTTATCAGACTGCACAAGGAAAGAAAGGTGTAACTCTGTGAGATGAATTCACACATCACAAAGGAGTCTCTCAGAAGGCTTCTTTCTAGATTTTTTCAGAGGATATTTGCTTTATCAGTATAGGCCTCAATGTACTCTCAAATACCACTTTGCAGATTCCACGAAAACAGTATTAGCAAACTGCTCCATGAAAACAATGGTATAACTGCATGAGACGAAATGATATATCACAAAGAAGTTTCTATGAAAGCTCCTTTCTCGTTTTTATCTGAGGGTATTTCCTTTTTCACCTTAGGCTTGAATGAGCTCCCAAATATCCCTTTGAAGACTTCACAAAAACAATGTTATCAAACTGCTCAATGAAAAGAGAAGTGCAATTGTGTATGATGAATTAACACATCACAAAGCAGTTTCTGAGAGAACTTTTTTTCTAGTTTTTATCTGAGGATATTTCCTTTTTCACCATAGTCCTCAATGTGCTGCCAAATATCCCATTGCAGATTAAACGAAAAAAGTGCTAGCAAACTTCTCAATGAAAAGATCAGTGTAACTCTGTGACATGAATTCACACATCATAAAGCAGTTTCTGAGAAAACTTCCTTTTGGTTTTTATCTGAGGATATTTCATATATCATCTCAGGCTTCAATATGCTCCCAATTATCCTATTACAGATTCCACAAAACCAGTGTTATCAGACTGCTCAAGGACAGAATGGTGTAACTCTGTGAGATGAATTCGCACATCACAAAGCAATTTCTCTGAAAACTTCTTCTACATATTATCTGAGGATATTTCCTTTTTCACTATATGAATCAATGTGATCCCAAATATCCCTTGCAGATTCCATGAAAACAATGTTAGCAAACTGCTCCTTGAAAAAAATGGTGTAAATCTGTGAGATGAAATCACACGTCACAAAGAACTTTCTCAGAAAGCTTCTTTCTAGCTTTCAACTGAGAATATTTCCTATGTCACCATAGGTTTCAAAATATCCTATTGCAGATTCCACAAAAAGAGTGTTATCAAATTGCTCAATGAAAAGAATGGTATATCTTTGTGAGATGAATTCACATATCACAAAACAGTTTCACAGAAAGCTTCTTTCTAGTTTTTTCTGAGGATATTTCTATTTTCACTATAGACCTCAATGCAGTTCAAAGTATTCCTTCTCAGAATCCCCAGAAACAGTGCTACAGAACTGCTCCATGAAAAGAAAGGTTTAACAAGGTGAGATGACTTCACACATCACAAAGAAGTTTCTCAGAAATGTGAGTTTTATCTGAGGATATTTCCTTAGTCACCATAGACTTCAATGTGATCCAAAATATCCCTTCACGATTCCGCAAAAACAATGTTACCAAACAGCTCAATGAAAAGTATCATGAACTCTGTGAGATGAATTAACACATCACAAAGGGGTTTCTCAGAATGCGTCTTTCTAGTTTTTATATGAGCATATTTCCTTTCCTACCATAAGCTTCAATGTGCTCCAAAATATCACATTGCAGATTCCAAGAACACAGAGTTAGCAAACTGCTCATTGAAAAGAACAGTGTAACTCGGTGAGATGAATTCTAACATCACAAAACAGATACTCAGAAAGCTTCTTTCTAGTTTTCATCTGAGAATATTTCCCTTTTCACTATATGCCTTGATGTGCTCCCAAATATCCCTTTGCAGATTCCATGAAAACAGTGTCAGCAAACTGTTCTATGAAAAGTAAGGTGTAAATCTGTGAGATGAATTCACACATCACAAAGCAGTTTCACAGAAAGCTTCTCTTTTGTTTTTGTACAAGGATATTTCCATTTTCACCATATTCCTCATTGCACTCATAAATATCTCTTCACAGATTCCCCAAAAACAGTTCTACAAAACTGATTTTTGATAAGAATCATGTAACTCTGTGAGATGAAGTAACTCATCAAAAAGACTTTCTCAGAAACCTTCTTTCTAGTTTTATATGAGGATATTTCCTTTGTAAAAATAACTTCAATGCACTCCAAAATATCCCCTTGCAGATTCCAAGAAAATAGTGTTACAAACTGCTCAATGAAAAGAACAGTGTAACTCTGTGAGATGAATTTACACATCATAAAGCAGTTTTTCAGAAAGCTTATATCTACCATGTATATGAGGATATTTCCTTTTCCACGATAGGCTTCAATTCACTCCCAAATATCCCTTTCTAGATTCCACAAAACATGTTTGCAAACTACTCCATGAAAAGAAAGGAATTACTCTCTGAATGAATAAACAGCTCACAAAGAAGTTTGTCAGAAAGCTTCCTTCTGGTTTTTTTCTGAGGATTTTTCTTTGTCAGCATATGCTTCAATGAAATCCAAAATATTCTTTTTCAGATACCCCAAAAACACTGAAAACAAACTGCTCCATGAAAAGAAAGGTGTAACTCTGTGAGACGAATTCACACATCACAAAGTAGTTTCACAGAAAGCTTGATTTTGGTTTTTTGTTCAGAGGATCAGTCGTCTGTCATCACAGGCTTCATTGTCCTCCCAAATATCTGATTGTAGATTCCACAAAAACAGTGTTAGCAAACTGCTATAAGAAAAGAAAGTTGTAACTCTGTGAGATGAATTCAGCCATCACAAAGCAGTTTCATAGAAAGGTTCTTGCTGATTTTATTGCAGGATATTTCCTTTTTCACCATAGGCCTCATTGCACTCCAAAATATCCCTTTGCAGATTCCCCAAAAACGGTGTTAGCAACTTTTCCATGAAAAGAAAGGTGTAACTCTGGGAGATGAATTCACACATCACAAAAAAAAAATTCTCAGAAAGCTTATATCTAGTTTTTATCTGAGGATATTTCCTTTGTCACCATAGGCTTCAATGCGATCCAAAATACTCCTTCTCAGTTTCCCCAAAACCAGTTTTACCAATCTGATTAAAGAAAAGAATCTTGTAACTCTGTGAGATGAATTAACACATCACAAAGCAGTTTCTCAGAAAGTATCTTTCTACTTCTTATATGAGGATATTTCCTTTGTCACCCTAAGCTTCACTGCATTCCGAAATATTAGATTACAGAATTCAAGAAAATGGTGTTAGCAAACTGCTGTAAGAAAAGAACATTGTAAATATGAGAGATGAATACACACATCTCCAAGCAGTTTCTCACAAAGTTTCTTTCTAGTTTTTATCTGAGGTTATTTCCTTTTTCACGATAGGCCTCAATGTGCTCCCAAATATCACTTTTCGCATTCCATGAAAACTGTGTTAGCAAAGAGCTCCATGAATAGAAGGGTGTAACTCTGTGAGAGCAATTCACACATCACAAAGAACTTTCTCAGAAAGCTTGTTTCTAGTTTTTATCTGAGGATATTTCCTTTGTCACCATAGGCTTCAATGTGATTCAAATTATCCCTTCTCAGATTCCCCAAAAACAGTGCTACAAACTGATCCATGAAAAGACTGGTGTAACTCAGTGAAATGATTCACACATCAGAAAGCATTTCTCAGAAAGCTTCTTTCTAGTTTTTTTTCAGAGGATCTTTCCTTTTCCACCATAGACCACAACTCACTCCCAAATATCTCTTTGTAGATTCCAAGAAAATAGTGTTAGCAAACTGTACATGAAAGGAAAGGTGTTACTCTATGAGATGAATACATACATCACAAAGCAGTTTCTCAGAAAACCTCCATCTAGTTTTTGTCTGAGGATATTTCCTTTGTCACCATAAGCTTCAATGTGCTCTGAAATATCCCATTGCAGATTCCATGAAAATTGTGTTAGAAACCTGCTCAATGAGAACAATGGTATACCTCTGTGAGATGAATTCACACATCATAAAGCAGTTTCTCAGAAAGTTTCTTTCTATTTTTTATCTGAGGATATTTAGTTTTTCACCATAGGCCTCAATGCTCTACCAAATATACCCTTGCAGATTCCACGAAAAGAGTGCTATCAACAGCTCAATGAAAAGTATGGTGTAACTCTGTGAGATAAATTCAAACATCACTATGCAGTTTCTCACAAAGCTTCTTTTTGGCTTTTATCTGCGGATATTTCCTTTGTCACCATAGGGTTCAATGCACTCCCAAATATCCTAATATAGATTCCATGAAAAGAGTGTTAGCAAACTGCTCCATGGAAATAAATGTGTAACTCTATGAGATGAATTCAAACTCAAATATCAGTTTCTCAAAAATCTTCTTTCATTTTTTTTCTGAGGGTATTTTCTTTTTCACCATAGGCCTCAATGTGCTCCCAAATATCCCATTCCAGATTCAACGAAAAGAGTTTTTCAATCAGCTCAATGAAAAGAATGGTGTAACTCTGTGAAATGAATTCATGCATAATAAAGCAGTTAATCAGAAAGCTTGTTTCTAGTTTTTATCTGAGGATTTTTACTTTCTCACCATAGTTTTCAATGTGCTCCGAATTATACCATTGCAGATTCCAAGAAAACTGTGTTAGCAAACTGCTGAATGAAAAGAACAGTGTAACTCTCTGAGATGAAATCGCACATCACAAAGCAGTTTCTCAGAATGCTCCTTTTTGGTTTTTATCTTAGAATATTTCATTTTTCACCATAGGCCTCAATGCACTCCCAAATATCCCCTTGCAGATTACATGAAAACAATGTTAGCAAACTGCTTCAAGGAAAGAAATGTGTAAATCTGTGAGTTGATTTCGCACATCACAAAGAAGTTTCTCAGAAAGCTTCTTTCTATTTTTTATTTGAGGCTATTTCCTTGTCACCATAGGCTTCATTGCAATCAAACGTATCCCTTATCATATTCCCCAAAAAGAGTGTTACCAAACTGCTCCATGAAAAAAGTTGTAACTCTGTGAGATGAATTCAAAAATCAGAAAGTAGTTTCTCAGAAAGCTTCTTTCTAGTTTTTATCTGAGGATATTTCCTTTGACAACATAGGCTCCAATGAGATCTGCAATATCCCATGTCAGATTCCCCCAAAAGAGTGCTACCAAACTGTTGAATGAAAAGGATCATTTTACTCTGTGAGATGAATTCAAAAATCACACAGTAGTTTCTCAGAAAGCTTTCGAGTTTTTGTCTTAGGATATTTCATTTGTCACCATAATATTCAATGTGCTCCAAAAAATTCCCTTGCAGATACCAAGAAAACAGTGGTAACAAACTGCAAAATGAAAAGAACAATGTAACTCTGTGAGATGAATTCACACATCAAAAAGCAGTTTTTCAGAAACCTTCTTTCTCGTTTTTATCTGAGGATATTTCCTTCTTCATTATAGGCCTCAATGCGCTCCGAAATATCCCTCTGCAGATCCCACGAAAACAGTGTTTTCAAACAACTCCATGAAAAGAAAGGTGTAACTCTGTGTGATGAATTCACACATTACAAAGAACTTTCTCTGAATGTTTCTTTCCAATTTTTAACTGAGAATATTTCCTTTGTCACAATAGGTTCAATGTGCTCCAAATTATCTCTTCTCAGATACCCCAAAAACAGTGCTACCAATCTGATCCATGAAAAGAATCATGTATCTCTGTGAGATGAATTAACACATCCAAATCTGTTTCTCAGAAAGCTTCTTTCTAGTTTTTATATGAGGATATTTCCTTGTCACCATTGGCTTCAATGTGATCCAAAATATCCCTTCTCAGATTCCCCAAAAAGAGCGCTACCAAATTGCCACAAGAAAAGAATCACAAAACCCTGTGAGAGGAATTCACACATCACAAAGCAGATTCCCAGAAAGCTTCTTTCTAGTTTTTGTCTGAGGATATTTCTTTGTCACCATAAGCTTCAATGCACTCAAAAGTACCCCATTGCGGACTCCAAGAAAACACTGTTAGCAAACTGCTCAATGAAAAGTACAGTATGAGCCTGTGAGATGAATTCACACATCACAAAGCAGTTTCTCAGAAAGCTTCTTTTTGGTTTTTATCTGAGGATATTTCCTATGTAACTATAGGCTTCAATGCACTCCCAAATATCCTATTGAAGATTCCATGAAAACCGTGTTATCAAACTGATCAATAAAAAGAATAGTGTAACACTGTGAGATGAATTCACACATCACAGAGGACTTTCTCAGACTGCTTCTTTATAAGATTTTTCTGAGGATAATTTCTTTGTCAACACAGGTTTCAATGTGATCTCAAATATGCCTTCTCAGATCCCCAAAAACAGTACTAATAAATGATCCATGAAAAGAATCATGCAACAGTCTTCGATGAATTAAGACATCACAAAGGGTTTTCTCAGAATGCTTCTATCTCTTTTTTATATGAGGATATTCCTTTTACACTATAGGCCTGAATGCACTCCCAAATATCCCCTTGTAGTTTCCACTACAACAGTGTTAGAAAACTGCTCCATAAAAAGAAAAGTGTAAATCTATGAGATTAATTCACACATCACAAAGAGCTTTCTCAGAAAGCTTCTTTCTAGTTTTTGTCTGAGGATATTTCCTTTGTCACTGTAGGCTTCAACGCAATTCAAAACATCCCTTCTCAGATTCCCCAAAAACAGTGCTACCAAACTGCTCCATGAAAAGTGTTCTTCAACTCTGAGATGAATTCACAAATCACAAAGCAGTTTCTCAGAAAGGTTGTTTCTAGTTTTTGTCCGAGGACACTTCCTTTGTCTCCATAAGGTTCAATGCATTCCGAAATACCCATTGCAGATTCCAAGAAAGCAGTGTTAGCTCAATATTCAGTGAAAAAACAGTGTAATTCTCTGAGATGAAATCACGCAACCCACAGTAGCTTCAGAAAGATTCTTTTGGGATTTTACCTGAGGATATTCCCTTGATCACCATAGGTTTCAACACTCTATCATATATCCTATTGCAGATTCCACAAAAACAGTGTTAACAAAGTGCTAACTGAAAAGAATGGTGAAAATCTGTGAGGTGAATTCACACATTACAAAGCAGTTTCTTAGAAAGCTTCTTTCTAATACTTATCTGAGGATATTCCCATTTTCACAATAGGCCTCATTGTGCTCACAAATATATTCCTTTGCAGATTCCATGAAAACAGTGTCAGCAAATTGCTCCAACAAAATAAAGGTGTAACTCTGTGAGATGAATTCACATATCACAAAAAATTTCTCAGAAAGCTTCTCTAGTATTTATATGAGGATATTTCACTTGTCACCTTAAGCTTCAATGCGTTCAGAAATATCACTTCTCAGATTCCATGAATACAGTGTTAGCAAACTGCTCAAAGAAAGGAACAATGTAACTCTGTGAGATGAATTCACACATAGCAAAGCAGTTTCTCAGAAAGCTTCTTTCTAGTTATTATTTCAGGATATTTCCTTTTCACCATAGACTTCAAATCACTCCCAAATATCCTACTGCAGATTCCATGAAAGCAGTGTTATCCAACTGCTCAGTGAAAAGAACCGTGTAATTCTCTGAGGTGAATTCACACATCACAAAGCAGTTTCTCAGAAAGCTTCTTTCTAGTTTTCATCTGAGGACATTTCCTTATTCACTCTAGGCCTCAATGCACTCCCAAATATTCCATTGCAGATTCCAATAAAGAGTGTTAGCAACTGCTCAATGAAAAGAAAACTGTATGCCATGAGATGATTTCTCACACCAAAGAAGTTTTCTCAGAAACTTTCTTTGTAGTTTTTATCTGAGGATAATTCCTTTTCACTATAGGCCCCAATGCATTCCCAAATATCCGTTTGCAGATTCCATGAAAAAGTGTTTGCAAAATGCTCCATGAACAGAAAGGTGTAACACTGTGATATGAATTCACCCACCACAAAGAACTTCTCAGAAAGCTTTTTTCTAGTTTTAATCTGAGGATATTTCCTTTGTCACCATAGACTTCAAAGTGATCCAAAACATCCCTTCTCAGATTCCCCAAAAACACTGCTAACAAACTGATTCATGAAAAGAATCATGTAACTCTTTGAGATGAATTAACACATCACAAAGCGGTTTTTCAGAAAACTTTCTAGTTTTTCTATGAGGACATGTCCTATGTCACCATAAGCTTCAGTGCACTCCCAAATATCCCTTTGCAGATTCCAAGAAAACAGCGTTAGCAAACTGCTCAATGAAAAAAACACTGTAACATGATGAGATAAATTCTCACATCATGAAGAAGCTTCTCAGAAACCTTCTTTCTAGTTTTTAACTGAGGATAATTCCTTTTCATCGTAGGCCCCAATGTGCTCCGAAATATCCCTTCACAGATTCCACGAAAACAGTGTTAGCAAACTGCTCCATGAATACATAGGTGTAACACTGTGAAAAGAATTCACATGTCACAAAGAACTTTCTCAGAAAGCTTCTTCCTAGTTTTTATCTGAGGGTATTTCCAATGTCACCATAGGCTTCAATGTAATCCAAAATAACCCTTCTCAGATTCCCCCTAAAAAGTGCTATCAAACTGCTCCATGAAAAGAATCATGTAACTCTGTAAGATGAATTCAGAAATCACAAAACATTTTCTCAGAAAGCTTCTTTATAGTTTTTTTTTTTTTTGAGGGTATTTCCTTTCCCACCATAGACCTCAATGCACTCACGAATATCTCTTTGCAGATTCCATGAAAACAGCGTTAGCAAACTGCTCCATGAAAAGAAAGGTGTAAACCTGCGAGATGAATTCAACATCACAAATCAGGTTTCTCAGAGGCTTCTTTTTTGGTTTCTGTCTGAAGATATGTCCTTTGTCACCATAATCTTCAATGTGCTCCCAAATATTCTATTGCAAATTACACAAAAAAAGTTATCAACCTGCTCATTGAAAAGAATTTTGTAAATCTGTGAGAAGAATTCACACATCGCAAAGGAGTTTCACAGAAAGTTTCCTTCTAGTTTTTATCTGAGGATAATTCCTTTATATGCTTCAGTGCACTCCCTAATATCTCTTTGCAATTTCCACGAAATCAGTGTTAGCAAACTGCTCCATGAAAAAAAGGTATAACTCTGTGAGATGAATTCACACATCTCAAAGAACTTTCTCAGAAAGCATCTTTCTGGTTTTTATTTGAGGATATTTCCTTTGTCACCATAGGCTTCAATGCAATCCAAAATATCCTATCTCAGATTCCCCAAAACCACTGTTACCAAACTGATTCATGAAAAGAATCGTGTAACTCTGTGAGATGAATTGACAAATCACAGAGTAGTTTCTCGGAAAGCTACTTTCTAGTTTCTATCTGAGGATATTTCCTTTTCACCATAGGTTTTAGTGCGATCCAAAATATCCTTCTCAGGCTCCCTAAAAACAGGGCTACCAAACTGCTCCTTGAAAGGAATGGTGTAATTCATCAGATGAATCCAGACATCACAAAGCTGTTCATCAGAAAGCTTCTTTCTAGCATTTATCTGGGGATATTTCCTTTTTCGCCGTATTCCTCAATGTGTTCCCTAATACCCCATTGCAGATTCCACAAAAAAAAGTTAGCAAACTTGTGAAAAAAAGAATGGTGTTCTCCTTTGAGATTAATTCGCACATCACAAAGATTTTCTCAGAAAGCTTCTTTCTAGTTTTTATCTGAGAATATTTCCTTTGTCAGTATAGGCTTCAATGTGATCCAAAATATCCTTTCTCAGATTCCCCAAAAGCAGTGCTACCAAACTGCTCCATGAAAAGAACCGTGTTACTCTGTGAGATGAACTCAAAAATCACAAAGCAGTTTCTCATAAAGTTTCTTTCTAGATTTTTTCTGAGGATATTTCCTTTTTTACTATAGACCTCAATGCGTTCCCAAACATACCTTTGCAGATTCCACAAAAGCAGTATTAGTAAACTGCTCCATGAAGAGAAAGGTGTTACTCTGCGACATGAATATACAAATCACCAAAAAGTTTCTCAGAAAGTTTCTTTGTAATTTTTATCTGAGGTTATTTCCTTTATCACAACAGGCTTCAATGCAATCCAAAATGTCCATTCACAGATCCACAAAAAGAGTGCTACCAAACTTCCTAATGAAAAAGAATGGTGTAACTCTGTGAGATGAATTCACACATCACACAGCTGTTTCTCAACAAGCTTCTTTCTAGTTTCCTTCTGAGGATATTTCCTTTTTCAAAATATTCCTTAATGAACTTCCGAATATCCCATTGCAGATTCAACGAAAAAAGTGTTAGCAAACTTATCAATAAAAAAACCATGTAACTTTGAGAGGTGAACTCATACATCATAAAGCAGTTTCTCAGAAGGCTTCTTTCTAGTTCATATCTGAAGATATTTCCTCTGCCACCATAGGATTCAATGCGATCCAAATGTTCCTTTCTCATACTCCCCAAAAGCACAGCTATCAAACTGATCAATGAAAAGAATCGTGTAACTCTGTGAGATGAATTCACAAATCACAGATCAGTTTCTCAGAAAACATCTTTCTAGTTTTTGTCTGAGGATATTTCCTTTGTCAACATAAGCTTCAATGCACCCAAATATCCCATTGCAGATTCCAAGAAAAGAATGTTAGCAAACTGCTCAATGCAAAGTACAGTGTAACTCTGTGAGATGAATTTGCACATCACAAAGCAGTATCTCAGAAAGCTTTTTTGTAGTTTTTATATGAGGGTATATCCTTTGTCACCATAAACTTCATTGTGCTCAGAAATATCCCTTTGCAGATTCCAAGAAAACAGTGTTACCAAGCTGCTCCATGAAAACAAAAGTGTAACTCTGTGAGATGAATTCACGCATCACAAAGAACTTCCTCAGAAAGCTTATTTCTATTTTTTATCTGAGGATATTTCCTTTGTCACCATAGGCTTCAATGCGATCTGAATTATTCCTTCTCAGATTCCACAAAACAGTGCTACCAAACTGATTCAGAAAAGAATTGTTTAACTCAGTGGGATGAATTAACACATCACAAAGCAGTTTCTCAGAAAGCTTCTTTTTAATTTTGTATGCTGGTATTTCCTTTGTCACCTTAAGCTTCAATGCACTCTGAAATACCCCTTTGCAGATTCCATGAAAACATTGTTAGCAAGCTACTCAATGACAAGGGCAGTGTCACTCTGTGAGATGAATTCACACATCACAAAGCAGTTTCTCAGAAAGCTTCTTTCTAGTTTTTTTCTGAGGATATTTCTTTTCTCACCATAGGCTTTCTTGTGTCCCAAATATCCCTTTGTAAATTTCATGAAAACAGTGTTAGCAAACTGCTCCCTGGAAAGAACAGTGTAACTCTGTGAGATGAATTCATACATCACAAAACAGTTTCTCAGAAACCTTCTTTCTAGTTTGTACCTGTTTATATTTTGTCACCGTAGGCTTCAATGAGAACCAAAATGTCCCTCCTTGGATTCCCAAAAAACAGTGCTACCATAATGGTCCATGAAAAGATTTGTGTATCTCTGTGAAATAAATTCACACATTACAAAGAAGTTTCTCAAAAAGTTTCTTTCTCATTTTAATCTGAGGATATTTCGTTTTTCACCATAGGCCTCAACGTACTCCCAGATTCCCTTTGCAGATTCCACGAAAACAGTGTTAGCAATGTCTCCATGAAAAGAAAGGTGCAACTCTGTGAGATGAATTCACACATCACAAAGCAATTTCTCATAAAGCTTCTTTCTAGCTTTTATCTAAGGATAAAAATTTGTCACCATACTCTTAGATGTGATCCAAAATATCCCTTCTCAGATTCCCCCAAAACAGTGCTGTGAAACTGATCCATGAAAAGAATCATGTACCTCTGTGAGATGAAAAAACACATCATAAAGCAGTTTCTCAGAAAGCTTCTTTCTACTTTTTCTATGAGGACATTTCTTATGTCACCATAAGTTTCAATGCACTCTGAAATGTCCCATTTATGATTCCAAGAAAGCAGTGCTAGTAAACTGCTCAATGAAAAGAACTGTGTAACTCTGTGAGATGAACAGACATATCACAAAGCAATTTCTCAGAAATCTTGCTTTTGGTTTATCTATGAGTATATTTCCTTTGTCATCATAAACTTCAATGCTCTAAGAAATATCACAGTGCAGATTCCAAGAAAACAGTGTAAGCAAACTGCTCAATGCAAAGTACAATGTAAATCTGTGAGTTGAATTCACACATCAGAAAGTAGTTTCTCAGAAAGCTTCTTTCTAGTTTTTATTTGAGTATATTTCCTTTGTCACCATAAGCTTCAATGCACTATGAAATATCAAATAGCAGATTCTAAGAAAATAGTGTTAGCAAACTGCACAATAAAAAGAACAGAGTTATACTGTGAGATGATTTAACGCATCAAAAGGAGTTTCTCAGAAACCTTCCTTCTAGTTTTTAACTCAGGATATTTTCTTTTTCACCATAGGACCCAATGCACTCCCAAATATCCTATTGCAGATGAAACGAAAATAGTGTCATCAAACTGCTCAATGAAAAGAACCATGTAATACTCTGAGATGAATTCACACGTCCCAAAGCAGTTTCTCAGAAAGTTTCTTTCTAGTTTTTATCTGAGGATATTTCCTTTTACACTGTAGGCCTCAATGCACTCCCAAATATCCCAATGCAGATTCAATGAAAACAATTTTAGCAAACTGCTCCATGAAAAGAAAGGTGTAATGCTGTGAGATGAATTCACACCTCACAATATCCTTTCTCTGAGAGCTTCTTTCTACTTCTTTTCTGAGAATATTTCCTTTGTCACCATAGTCTTCAATGCGATCCAAAATATCCCTTCTCAGTTTCCCCCAAAACAGTGCTACCAAACTGCTCCATGAAAAGAGTCATGTATCTCTGTCAGAGGGATTAACACATCACAAAGCAGTTTCTCAGAAGGCTTCCTTCTAGTTTTCATCTGAGGATTATATCCTTTTTCAACAATGGCTCTTATGTGCTCCATAATATCCCATCACAGATTCCACGAAAAAAGTGTTAGCAAAGTTCTCAATAAAAAGAATGGCATAATTGTGTGAGATGAATTCCCACATCACAAGTAAGTTTTTCAGAAAGTTGCTTTCTAGATTTTATCTGATATTTCCTTTGTCACCATAGGCTTCAATGCAATTAAAATTTTCCCTTCTCAGATTCCCCAAAAACAGTGCTACCCAACTGATCCATGAAAAGAATCATGTAACTATGTGAGATGAATTCACATATACAAAGCCGATTCTCAGAAAGCGGCTTGCTGTTGGAGCCGAGGATATTTGTGGTCTCGGAGCGCCACCGTGTGTCCTTTTGCAGATTCTGCGAAAACACTCTTAGCAAGCTTCTCAATGAAAACCATGAGGAAACTCTGTGAGCTGAATTCACCCACAACCAAGAAGTTTCTGAGAAGGCTTCTCTGCAGATTTGTCTGAGGCTATTTCATGATTCAGCATGGGATTCCACGATATCCAGTAGGGCACTTCTGAGATTCCAGAAAATCGGTGCTAGCACACTCCTCCATGAAAGAGTGGTGTAACACTGTGGAATCAATTCAGGCATCACAAAGCAGTTTCACAGAAAGCTTATTTTTGATTTTTTATCTGAGGATATTTCCTTTGCCACCATAGGCCTCAAAGTGCTCCAAATAATCCTATTGCAGATTACATGAAAACATTTTTAGTATACTGCTCAATGAAAAGAATGCTGTAACTCTGTGAGATGAATTCACACATCACAAAGCGGTTTCTCAGAAAGCTTCTTTCTAGTTTTTATATGAGGATATTTCCTTTGTCACCATAAGTTTCAAAGCACTCTGAAATAGCCCACGAAAACAGTGTTAGCAAACTGCTAAATGAAAAAATAGGTGTATGTCTGGGAGATGAATTCACACATCACAAAGAACTTTCTCAGAGATCTTCTTTCTAGTTTTTATCTGAGGATATTTCTTTTGTCTCTATAGGCTTCAATGTGATTCAAAATATCCCTTCTCAGATTCCCCCAAAACAGTGCTAATAAACTGCTCCATTGAAAGAATCGTGTGAGGTGAATTAACATATCACCAAGCGGTTTCTCAAAAGGCTTCTTTCTAGTTTTTGTATGAGGATATCTGCTTTTCCACCATAAGCTTCAATGTGCTCCCATATATCCCCTCAGACACCACAAAAACAGTGATGTCAAAGTGCTCCCCCAACAGAAACATTTAGCGCTATGAGATGAATGCATACATCATAGAAGAGTTTCTCTACAGTTTTTGCCTGAAGATATTTCCATTTTCACCATTGGACTCTCTGCACTCCTGAATATCCCTTTCCAGATTCCACAAAGACAGTGTTACCAAACTGCTAAAGAAAAGGAAAGGTGTAAGTCTGTGAGATGAATTCACCCATCACAAAGCAGTTTCTCAGAAAACTTCCTTCTAGTTAAAATATGAGGATATTTCCGTTTTCACCACAGGCTTCAATGTGCTCCCAAAAATCTCCTCTCACATACCACAAAAAGAGTGATGCCAAATTGTTCAGTCAAAGAAAAAGTTAAACTCTTTGAGATGAACACACACATCACAAAACCGTTTCTGAAAAAGCGTCTCTCCAGTTTTTACCTGAAGTTATTTCCTTTTTCACTGTAGGCAGCTAGGAGCTCCTGGATATCCCATTGCAGATTCCATAAAAACAGTGCTAGCAAAAAGCTCCATGAAAAGAAACCTGTAATTCTGTGAGATGAATTCACAAATCACAAAGTAGTTTTTCAAAAAGCTTATTTTTAGTTTTTGTCAGAGGATATTTTCTTTGCCACTGTAATCTTCAATGTGCTCCAGAATATCCCATTGCAAATTCCAAGTAAACAGTGTTAACAAACTGCTCAAAGAAAAGAGCAGTGTAGCTCTGTGAGATGAATTCACACATCATAAAACCGTTTCTCAGAAAGCTTCTTTTTGATTTTAAACTGAGGATACTTCCTTTGTCACCATAGGCTTCAAAGTGCTCAAAAATATCCTATTACAGATAATATCAAAGCATTGTTACCAAACGGCTCAATGAAAAGAATGTTGTAACTCTGTGAGGTGAATTCACACATCACAAAAGAGTTTCTCAGAAATCTTCTTTCTGGTTTTTAGCTGAGGATATTTCCTTTTCCACCACTTACTTCAATGCACTCCTCAAAATCCCTTTGCAGATTCCATGAAAACAGTGTTAGTAAACTGCTACATGAAAAGAAATGTGTAACTGTGAGAGATGAGTTTGCACATCACAAAGAACTTTCTTAGAAAGCTTCTTTCTAATTTTTATTTGAGGATATTTCCTTTGTCACCATAGGCTTCAATGAGATCCAAATTATCCCTTCAACAAAGACCCTGCCAGCAAACTGAACCATGAAAAGAATCGTGTAACTCTGTAGGATGAATTAACCCATCAGAAAGTGGTTTCTCTGAAAGATTATTTCTAGTTTTTATATGATGTTATTTAATTTGTCACCATAAGCATCAATGCACTCTGAAATATCCCATTGTACATTCCAAGAAAACAGTGTTAGCAAACTGCTCAATGAAAAGAACAGTGTAACTCTAAGATGAATTCACACATCACAAAGGAGTTTCTCAGAAAGCTTCTTTCCATTTTTTATCTGAGGTTTATTTCCTTTGTCACCATAGGCTTAAATGCAATCTGAACTGTCCCTTCTCAGATTCCTGAAAAACAGTTCTACCAAACTGATCCATGAAAAGAATCATGTAATTCTCTGAGATGAATTAACATCTCACAGATCAATTTCTCAGAGAGCATTTTTCTAGTTTTTATATGAGGATATTTCCCTTGTCACCAGAAGATTCAATGTGCTCTGAAATATCCCATTGAAGATTCGAAGAAAACAGTGTTAGCAAACTGCTCCATGAAGAGAAGAGTGTAACACTGTGAGATGAATTCACACATCACAAAGCAGTTTCTCAGAAATCTGCTTTCTAATTTTTATCTGAGGCTATGTCCTTTTTAACCATAAGACAAAATGCACTCCCAAATATCCCTTTGCAGAGTCCATCAAAAGAGTGTCATGATACCACTCCCTGAAAAGGAAGGTGTAACTCTGTGAGAGGAATTCACACATCACAAAGAACTTTCTCAGAAAACTTCTTTCTAGTTTTTACCTGAGGATATTTCCTTTGTCACCACAGGCTTCAATGCGATCCAAAATATTAACTCTCAGATCCCCGAAAAACAGTGCTACCAAACTGCTCCATGAAAAGAATCATGTAACTCTGTGGGACAAATTCTCACGTCACAAAGCAGTTACTCAAAAGTTTCCTTCTAATTATTATCTGAGGATATTTCCTTTTTCACTGCAGGCCTCAAAGCACTCCCAAATATCCCTTTGCAGAATCCAAGAAAACAGTGATAGCAAATGCTCTGAGAAAATTAAGCTGTAACTCTGTGAATTGAATTAAAACATCACAAAGCTTTTTTTTTCAGAAAACTTCCTTCCAGTTTTTATTTGAAGATACTTCCTTTGTCACCATAGGTTTTGAATATTTTGAATCAATGGGATTCAAAATATCCCTTCTCAGTTTCCCCAAAAACTCTGCTAGCAAACTGATCCGTGAAAAGAATTGTGTAACTCTGTGGGATGAATTAAAACGTCACAGAGTGGAATCTCAGAGAGCTTATTTCTAGTTTTTAAATGATATTATTTAATTTGTCAAGGTAAGCATCAATGCGCTCCAAAATATCCCTTTGCAGATTCCACGAAAACTGTGTTAACAAACTGCTCCATGAAAAAAAGGTGTAACTCTGTGAGATGAATTCACACATCACAAAGGAGTTTCTCAGAAAGCTTCTTTGTAATTTTTATCTGAGGGTATTTCCTTTATCACCATAAGAATCAACCAGCTCCAAAATACCCCTTTGCAGATTCCATGAAAATAGTTTTAGCAAATTGCTCCATGAAAAGAAAGGTATAAATCTGTGAGATGAATTTGAACTTCTCAATGAACCTTCTCAGAAAATTTCTTTCTAGTTTTTAACTGAGGTTATTTCCTTTGAGACCATAGGCTTCAATGTAATCCAAAATATCCCTTCTCAGATTTTCCCAAAACAGTGCGACAGAGCTGAAAAATGAAACAAATCATGGAACTCTGTGTGATGAATTAACACATCACAATGCGGTTTTGCAGAAAGCTTCTTTTTAGTTTTTATCTGAGGATATTTCCTTTATCACCATAGGCCTCAAAGCGCTCCAAAATATCCCTTTGCAGAATCCTTGAAAACATGATTAACACACTGTTCCATCGAAGGAAGGGTGTACCTCTGAGAGATGAATTCACAGATCACAAGGAACTTTCTCAGAAAACTTCTTTCTAGTTTTTATATGAGGATATTTCCTTTGTCACCATAGGCTTCAATGAGATCCAAAATATCCCTTCTCAGTTTCCCAAAAAACACTGCTAGCAAACTGATCCGTGAAAAGAATTGTGTAACTCTGTGGAATAAATTAAAATGTCACAGTGTGGTATCTCAGAGAGCTTCTTTCTAGTTTTTATATGATATTATTTAATTTGTCAAGGTAAGCATCAATGTGCTCCCAAATATCCCTTACAGATTCCACGAAAACAGTGCTAACAAACTGCTCCATGACAAAAAGGTGTAACTCTGTGAGATGAATTCATACATCACAGAGAACTTTCTCAGAAAGTTTATTTCTAGTTTTTTTGTGAGGATATTTACATAGTTACCATAGGCTTCAATGTGATCCATATTATGCCTTCTCAGATTCCCCAAAAACAGTGCTACCAAACTGCTCCATAAAAAGAATCGTGTAAGTCTGTGAGATGAATTAACACACTGCAAAGCAGTGCCTCAGAAAGCTTATTTTTTGTTTTATCTGAGGATATATCCTTTGTCACCATAGGCTTCAATGAGATCTAAAATATCCCTTCTCATATTCCCCAAAAACAGTGCTATCAAACTGCTCCAAGTAAATCATTGTGTACCCCTGAGAGATGATTTAACCCATCACAGAACAGTTTCTCAGAAAGCTTCTTTCTAGATTTTGTATGAGGATATTTCCTTTGTCACCATAAACTTCAATGAGCTCCAAAATATCACATTGCAGATTCCAAGAAAAGAGTGTTATCTAACTTGTCAAGGAAAAGAACTGTGTAACTCTGTGAGATGAATTCACACAACACAAAGTTGTTTCTCAGAAAGCTTCTTTCTAGTGTTTGAGGTTATTTCCTTTATCACCATAGGCCTCAAAGCACTCCAAAATATCCCTTTGCAGAATCCACGAAAACATGGTTAGCACACTGCTTCATGGAAAGAAAGGTGTACTTCTGAGAGATGAATTCACACATAACAAAGAACTTTCTCAGAAAGCTTCTTTCTAGTTTTTTTCTGAGGATATTTCCTTTGTCACCATAGGCTTCAATGCAATCCAAAATATTCCTTCTCAGATTTCTGAAAAACAGTGCTACCAAACTGCTCCATGAAAGGAATCGTGTAACTCTGTGAGATGAATTAACATATTGCAAAGCAGTTTCTCAGAAAGCTTCTTTCTAGGTTTTATCTGAGGACATTTACTTTTTCACTACAGGCCTCAACTCTCCCAAATGTCCCTTTGCAGAATCCACAAAAACAGTGATAGTAAAGGGCTCCAAGAAAAGAAAATTGTAACTCTGTGAGGTGAATTAACACATCACAAAGCAGTTTTTCAGAAAGCTTCTTTCCAGTTTTTATATGAGAATATTTCCTTTGTAGGCTTCAATGTGATCCAAAAAAATCCCTTTTCAGTTTCCCCAAAAACACTGCTAGCAAACTGATCCATGAAAAGAATCGTGTAACTCTGTGGATGAATTAAAACATCACAGAGCAGTATCTCCGAAAGCTTCTTTCTAGTTTTTATATGATATCACTTAATTTGTCAAGTAAACACCAATGCTCTCTGAAATATGCCATTGTAGATTCCAAGAAAACAGTGTTATCAAACTGCTCAATGAAAAGAAACATGTAACTCCTGAGATAAATTCACACATCATAAAGCAGTGTCTCAGAAAGCTTTTTTCTGGTTTTTGTATGTGGATATTTCCTTTTAAACCATAGGCTTCAATGTACTCCCAAATATCCCTTCTCAGACACCACAAAAACAGTGATGGCAAAGTGTTCCCTCAAAAGAAACACTTAGCTCTATGAGATGAATGCAGGAACCACAAAGGATTTTCTCTGAAAGCTTCTCTCCAGTTTTTAACTGGAGAATTTCTTTTTTCACCTTAGGCCTCTATGTGCTCCCAAATATCCCGTTATGGATTCTGCAAAAACAGTGTTACCAAACTACTCAAAGAAAAGAAATATTTAACTCTGTGAGATGAATTCACTCACCACAAAACAGTCTGTCAGAAAGCTTCTTTCTAGATTTATCTGAGGGTATTTCCTTTTTCAACATAGGCTTCTCTGTACTCCGAATATCCCTCTGTAGTTTCCACAAAAACAGAGTTAATAAACTGCTCAATGAAAAGAGTGGTTTACATCTGGGAGTTGAATTCACCCACCACAAAGAAATTTCTCAGAAATCTCCTTGCTAGATTTCATCTCTGCAGCATATTTACTTTTCCACCATCAACCTCATTGCGTTCCCAAATATCCCTTCTCAGACACCACAAAAACAGTGATGCCAAACTGCTCAATCAACAACATGGTTTATCTCTCTGAGATGAATACACACATAACAAAAGAGTTTCTCAAAAACCTTCTCTCCAGTTTTTATCTGAAGACATTTCCTTTTTCACCATCAGTCTCTGTGAGCTCCCATGTATCCCTTTGCAGATTCCCCAAAAACAGTGCTACCAAACTGTCCAATGAAAAGAACAGTGTAACTCTGTGAGATGAATTCACCCAACAAAAAGCAGTTTCTCATAAAGCTTCTTTCTAGTTTTTATCTGAGGATGTTTCTTTTTTCACCATAGGCCTCAAGGCACTCCCAAATATTCCTTTGCAAATTCCAGGAAAGCAGTGTTAGCAAACTTCTCCATGAAAAGAAAGGTGAAACTCTGTGAGATGAATTCACAAATCACAAAGCAGATTATCAGAAAGCTTCTTTTTGGTTTTTATCTTAGGACATTACCTTTGTCACTGTAGGCTTCAATGCGATCCAAAATATCCCTTCTCACATTCCCGAAAAACATTGCTACCACACTGCTACATGAAATGAAAGATGTTACTCTGTGAGATGAATTAACACATGACCAAGCTCTTTTTCAGAATGCTTCTTTCTATTTTATATATGAGGATATTTCCTTTGTCACCATAAACTACAATGTGCTCTGAAATATTCCATTGCAGATTCCAAGAAAGTAGTGTTAGCAAACTGCTGAATGAAAAGAACACTGTAATTCTGTGAGATGAACTCACACATCACAAAGTGTTTCACAGAAAGCTTCTTTTCAGTTTTTATCTGAGGATATTTTCTGTCACCATAGGATTCAATGTGCTCCCAAATATCCTGCTGCACATTCCACGAAAACATTGTTAGCAAACTGCTCAATGAAAAGAACGGTGTAACTCTGTAAGATGAATTCACAAATCACCAAGCAGTTTCTCAGAAAGCTTCTTTCTAGTTTTTGTCTAAGGATATTTCCATTGTCACCATATGTTTCAATGCGCTCTTAAATATCTCATTGCAGATTCTTGGAAACAGTGTTAGCAAACTGCTTCAAGGAAAGAGTTGTGTAACTCTGTGAGATGAATTCACACATCACAAAGTGGTTTCTTAGAAAGCTTCTTTCTAGTTTTTATCTGATTATATTTCCTTTGTCACCATAGGATTCAATGCATTTCAAAATATCCTTCTCAGATTCCCCAAAAAGAGTGCTACCAAAAGTAGTAGTGCTACCATAAAAAGAATCATGTAACTCTGTGAGATGAATTCACAAATCACAAAGCAGTTTCTCAGAAATCTTGTTTCTGTTTTTTTTCTGAGGATATTTCCTTTGTCACCATAAGCTTCAAAGCACTCCAAAATATAAAATTGCAGATTCCAAGAAAACGGTGTTATCAAACTGCTCAGAGAAATGAACAGTGTAACACTGTGAGATGATTTAACACATCAGAAACCAGTTTCTCAGAAAGCTTCTTTTTGGTTTTTATCTGAGGGTATTTCCTTTTTCACTCTAGCCCTCAATGTGCTCCCAAATAGCCCTTTGCAGATTCCACAAAAACAATGTTAACAAACTGTTCAATGAAAAGAATGGTGTATCTCTGTGAGATGTTTTCACACATCACAAAGCAGTTTCTTAGAAAGCTTCTTTGTAGTTTTTATCTGAGGATAGTTCTTTTTTCACCATAGGCCTCAATGCACTCCGAAATATCCCTTTGCAGATTCCATGAAAACAGTGTTAGCAAACTGCTCCATGATAAGACAAGTGCAATTCTGTGAGATGAATTCACATATCACAAAGCAGTTTCTCAGAAAACCTCTTTCTCATTTTTATCTGAGGATATTTCCTTTGTCACCATAGACTTCAATGTGATCTACAATATCCTTTCTCAGATTCCACAAAAACAGTGCTACCAAATGGATCCATGAAAAGAATCATGTAACTCTGTGAGAAGATCTTTAAAATTACAAAGCAGTTTCTCAGAGAGCTTCTTTTAGTTTTTATGTGAGGAGGTTTCCATTGTCACCATAAGCTTCAATACACTCCAAAATATCCCACTGCAGACTCCAAGAAAACAGTGTTAGCAAGCTGATCAATGAAAAGAAGAGTGTAAATCCATGAGATGAACCCACACATCACAAAGCAGTTTCTGAGAAAGCTTCTTTCTAGTTTTTTTCTGAGGATATTTCCTTTTTCAACATATTCCTCAATGCGCTCCCAAATATCCCTTTGCAGATCCATTGAATACGATGTTACCAAACTGCTCCATGAAAAGAAAGGTGTAACTCTGTGAGATGAATTCAAACATCCAAAGAAGTTTCTCAGAAAACTTCCTGTAAGTTTTTATCTGAGGATATTTCCTTTTTCCACCTAGGAAAAATTGTGCTCTAAAATGTCCCCTCCCAGTTTCCATGAAAACAGGGTTAGCAAATTGCTCCATGCAAAGAAAGGTGTAACTCTGTGACATAAATTCATACATCACAAAGAACTTTCTCAGAAAACTTCTTTCTAGCTTTTATCTAAGAATGTTTCCTTTGTCACTATTGGTGCTAATGCGATCCAAAATATCCTTCCTCAGATTCCCCAAAAACAATGCTACCAAACTGATCCATGAACAGTGTCATGTAACAGTGTGAGATGAATTAACGCATCACAAAGCTGTTTCTCAGTACGCTTCTTACCATTTTTTATCTGAAGATATTTCCTTTTTCACCATATTCCTCTAGGTGCTCCCGAATATCCCTTTGCAGATATCATGAAAAAAAGTGAGAGCAAATTTCTCAATGAAAAGAATGGTTGTGGGGGGGCGGAGCAAGATGGCCGAATAGGAACAGCTCCAGTCTCCAACTCCCAGCGCGAGCGACACAGAAGACGGTGATTTCTGCATTTTCAACTGAGGTACTGGGGTCATCTCTCTAGGGAGTGCCGACAATCGGTGCTGGTCAGCTGCTGCAGCCTGACCAGCGTGAGCTGAAGCAGGGCGAGGCATCGCCTCACCTGGAAGCGCAAGGGGGAAGGAAATCCCTTTTCCTAGCCAGGGGAACTGAGACACACAACACCTGGAAAATCGGGTAACTCCCCCCAATATACGGTTTAAGGAAACAGGCACACCAGGAGAATATATCCCACACCTGGCCGGGAGGGTCCCACGCCCACGGAGCCTCCCTCACTGCTAACACAGCCGTCTGCGGCGATCTATCCGCAAGGCAGCAGCGAGGTGGGGGAGGGGCGCCCGCCATTGCTGAGGCTTAAGTAGGTAAACAAAGCCGCTGGGAAGCTCGAACTGGGTGGAGCTCACAGCAGCTCAAGGAAGCCTGCCTGTCTGTAGACTCTACCGCTGCGGACAGCGCACAGCTGCAGTCCATTAGGGGAAAGAGCGGGGCCGTGCAGACCCGAACGACTCTGTCTGACAGCTTTGGGGAGAGCCGTGGATCTCCTAACGCGGAGGTTGAGATCTGAGAACGGACAGACTGGCTGCTCAGGTGGGTCCCGACCCTGAGTAGCCTAGCTGGGAGACATCCCCCACTAGGGGCAGTCTGACACCCACACCTCACAGGGTGGCGTCACCCCTGAGAGGAAACTTCCAAAGAAAGAATCAGACAGGTACACTCGCTGTTCAGCAATATTCTATCTTTGGCAACCTCTGCTGCTGATACCCAGGCAAACAGGGTCTGGAGTGGACCTCAAGCAATCTCCAACAGACCAACAGAGAGTCCTTCTGACTGTCAGACGGAAAACTATCAAACAGGAAGGACACCTATACCAAAACCCCATCAGTACGTCACCATCATCAAAGTCCAGAGACAGATAAAACCACAAAGATGGGGAAGAAGCAGGGCAGAAAAGCTGGAAATTCAAAAAATAAGAGCGCATCTCCCCCTGCAAAGGAGCGCAGCCCATCGCCAGCAACGGATCAAAGCTGGTCAAAAGAAGACTTTGACGAGATGAGAGAAGAAGGCTTCAGTCCATCAAACCTCTCAGAGCTAAAGGAGGAATTACGTACCCAGCGCAAAGAAACTAAAAATCTTGAAAAAAAGTGGAAGAATTGACAGCTAGACTAATTAATGCAGAGAAGATCATAAACGAAATGACAGAGATGAAAACCATGACACGAGAATACGTGACAAATGCACAAGCTTCAGTAACGACTCGATCAACTGGAAGAAAGAGTATCAGCGATTGAGGATCAAATGAATGAAATGAAGCGAGAAGAGAAACCAAAAGAAAAAAGAAGAAAAAAAGAATGAACAAAGCCTGCAAGAAGTATGGGATTATGTAAAAAGACCAAATCTACGTCTGATTGGGGTGCCTGAAAGTGAGGGGGGAAAATGGAACCAAGTTGGAAAACACTCTTCAGGATATCATCCAGGAGAACTTCCCCAACCTAGTAGGGCAGGCCAACATTCAAATTCAGGAAATACAGAGAACGCCACAAAGATACTCCTCCAGAAGAGCAACTCCAAGACACATAATTGCCAGATTCACCAAAGTTGAAATGAAGGAAAAAATCTTAAGGGCAGCCAGAGAGAAAGGTCGGGTTACCCACAAAGGGAAGCCCATCAGAATAACAGCAGACCTCTCGGCAGAAACTCTACAAGCCAGAAGAGAGTGGGGGCCAATATTCAACGTTCTTAAAGAAAAGAATTTTCAACCCAGAATTTCATATCCAGCCAAACTAAGCTCATCAGTGAAGGAGAAATAAAATCCTTTACAGATAAGCAAATGCTTAGAGATTTTGTCACCACCAGGCCTGCCTTACGAGAGACCCTGAAGGAAGCCCTAAACATGGAAAGGAACAACCGGTACCAGCCATTGCAAAAACATGCCAAAATGTAAAGACCATCGAGGCTAGGAAGAAACTGCATCAACTAACGAGCAAAATAACCAGTTAATATCATAATGACAGGATCAAGTTCACCATAACAATATTAACCTTAAATGTCAATGGACTAAATGCTCCAATTAAAAGACACAGACTGGCAAACTGGATCAAGAGTCAAGACCATCAGTCTGCTGTATTCAGGAGACCATCTCACATGCAGAGACATACATAGGCTCAAAATAAAGGGATGGAGGAAGATCTACCAAGCAATGGAGAAAACAAAAAAAAGCAGGGGTTGCAATCCTAGTCTCTGATAAAACAGACTTTAAACCATCAAGATCAAAAGAGACAAAGAAGGCCATTACATAATGGTAAAGGGATCAATTCAACAGGAAGAGCTAACTCTCCTAAATATATATGCACCCAATACAGGAGCACCAGATTCATAAAGCAAGTCCTTAGGACCTACAAAGAGACTTAGACTCCCATACAATAATAATGGGAGACTTCAACACTCCACTGTCAACATTAGACAGATCAACGAGACAGAAAGTTAACAAGGATATCCAGGAATTGAACTCATCTCTGCACCAAGGACCTAATAGACATCTATAGAACTCTCCACCCCAAATCAACAGAATATACATTCTTCTCAGCACCACATCGCACTTATTCCAAAATGACCACATAATGGAAGTAAAGCACTCCTCAGCAAATGTACAAGAACGAAAAAATTATAAAAACTGTCTCTCAGACCACAGTGCAATCAAACTAGAACTCAGGACTAAGAAACTCAATCAAAACCGCTCAACTACATGGAAAACTGAACAACCTGCTCCTGAATGACTACTGGGTACATAACGAAATGAAAGCAGAAATAAAGATGTTCTTTGAAACCAATGAGAACAAAGATACAACATACCAGAATCTGGGACACATTTAAAGCAGTGTGTAGAGGGAAATTTATAGCACTAAATGCCCACAAGAGAAAGCAGGAGAGATCTAAAATTGACACTCTACATCACAATTAAAAGAACTAGAGAAGCAAGAGCAAACACATTCAAAAGCTAGCAGAAGGCAAGAAATAACTAAGATCAGAGCAGAACTGAAGGAGATAGAGACACAAAAAACCCTCCAAAAATCAATGAATCCAGGAGTTGTTTTTTGAAAAGATCAACAAAATTGACAGACGCTAGCTAGACTAATAAAGAAGAAAAGAGAGAGGAATCAAATAGACGCAATAAAAAATGATAAAGGGGATATCACCACCGACCCCACAGAAATACAAACAACCATCAGAGATACTATAAATGCCTCTACGCAAATCAACTAGAAAATCTAGAAGAAAGGATAATTTCCTGGACACTTACACTCTCCCAGACTAAACCAGGAAGAAGTTGAATCCCTGAATAGACCAATAGCAGGCTCTGAAATTGAGGCAACAATTAATAGCCTACCCACCAAAAAAAGTCCAGGACAGATGGATTCACAGCTGAATTCTACCAGAGGTACAAGGAGGAGCTGGTACCATTCCTTCTGAAACTATTTCAATCAATAGAAAAAGAGGGAATCCTCCCTAACTCTTTTATGAGGCCAACATCATCCTGATACCAAAGCCTGGCAGAGACACAACAAAAAGAGAATTTTAGACCAATATCCCTGATGAACATCGATGCAAAAATTCTCAATAAAATACTGGCAAACCGGATTCAGCAGCACATCAAAAAGCTTATCCACCATGATCAAGTGGGCTTCATCCCTGGGATGCAAGGCTGGTTCAACATTCGCAAATCAATAAACGTAATCCAGCATATAAACAGAACCAAAGACAAGAACCACATGATTATCTCAATAGATGCAGAAAAGGCTTTTGACAAAATTCAACAGCCCTTTATGCTAAAAACGCTCAATAAATTTGGTATTGATGGAACGTACCTCAAAATAATAAGAGCATTTATGACAACCCACAGCTAATATCATACTGAATGGGCAAAACTGGAAAAATTCCCTTTGAAAACTGGCACAAGACAGGGATGCCCTCTCTCACCACTCCTATTCAACATAGTGTTGGAAGTTCTGGCTAGGGCAATCAGGCAAGAGAAAGAAATCAAGGGTATCCAGTTAGGAAAAGAAGAAGTCAAATTGTCCCTGTTTGCAGATGACATGATTGTATATTTAGAAAACCCCATCGTCTCAGCCCAAAATCTCCTTAAGCTGATAAGCAACTCAGCAAAGTCTCAGGATACAAAATTAATGTGCAAAAATCACAAGCATTCTTATACACCAGTAACAGACAAGCAGAGAGCCAAATCAGGAATGAACTTCCATTCACAATTGCTTCAAAGAGAATAAAATACCTAGGAATCCAGCTTACAAGGGATGTAAAGGACCTCTACAAGGAGAACTACAAACCACTGCTCAGTGAAATCAAAGAGGACACAAACAAATGGAAGAACATACCATGCTCATGGATAGGAAGAATCAATATCGTGAAAATGGCCATACTGCCCAAGGTGATTTATAGATTCAATGCCATCCCCATCAAGCTACCAATGACTTTCTTCACAGAATTGGAAAAAAACTGCTTTAAAGTTCATATGGAACCAAAAAGGAGCCCGCATTGCCAAGACAATCCTAAGTCAAAAGGACAAAGCTGGAGGCAACACTACCTGACTTCAAACTATACTACAGGCTACAGTAACCAAAACAGCATGGTACTGGTACCAACAACAGAGATATAGACCAATGGAACAGAACAGAGTCCTCAGAAATAATACCACACATCTACAGCCATCTGATCTTTGACAAACCTGACAAAAACAAGAAATGGGGAAAGGATTCCCTATTTAATAAATGGTGCTGGGAAAATTGGCTAGCCATAAGTAGAAAGCTGAAACTGGATCCTTTCTTACCCCTATACGAAAATTAATTCAAGATGGATTAGAGACTTAAAGTAGACCTAATACCATAAAAACCCTAGAAGAAAATCTAGGTAGTACCATTCAGGGCATAGGCATGGGCAAGGACTTCATGTCTAAAACACCAAAAGCAACGGCAGCAAAAGCAAAATTGACACATGGGATCTAATTAAACTAAAGAGCTTTTGCACAGCTAAAGAAACTACCATCATAGTGAACAGGCAACCTACAGAATGGGAAAAAGTTTTTGCAACCTACTCATCTGACAAAGGGCTAATATCCAGAATCTACAAGAACTCAAACAAATATACAAGAAAAAAACAAACAACCCCATCAAAAAGTGGGGAAAGGATATGAACAGACATTTCTCAAAAGAAGACATCATACAGCCAACAGACACATGAAAAAATGCTCATCATCACTCACCATCAGAGAAATGCAAATCAAACTACAATGAGATACCATCTCACACCAGTTAGAATGGCAATCATTCAAAAGTCAGGAAACAACAGGTGTTGGAGAGGATGTGGAGAAATAGGAACACTTTTACACTGTTGGTGGGATTGTAAACTAGTTCAACCATTATGGAAAACAGTATGGCGATTCCTCAAGGATCTAGAACTAGATGTACCATATGACCCAGCCATCCCACTACTGGGTATATACCCAAAGGATTATAAATTACTCTACTACAAAGACACATGCACACGTATGTTTATTGCGGCACTATTCACAATAGCAAAGATTGGAATCAACCCAAAGTCCATCTGTGACAGACTGGATTAAGAAAATGTGGCACATATACACCATGGAATACTATGCAGCCATAAAAAGGATGAGTTTGCATCCTTTGTAGGGACATGGATGCAGCTGGAAACCATCATTCTTAGCAAACTATCACAAGAAGAGAAAACCAACACCGCATGTTCTCACTCATAGGTGGGAACTGAACAATGAGATCACTTGGACTCGGGAAGGGGAACATCACACACTGGGGCCTATCATGGGGAGGGGGGAGGAGGGAGGGATTGCATGGGGGAGTTATACATGATATAAAAGTCATGCACATGTACCCTAGAACTTAAAGTATAAAAAAAAAAAAAAAAATTCAAAGAAAGACAAAAAAAAAAAAAAAAAAAAAAAAAAGGAAAGAATGTATCTGGTGTAAATTTTGAGACAAATTCACACATCACAAAGCAGTTTCACAGAAAGCTTCTTTTTGGTTTTTATTTGAGGATATTTCCTTTGTCACCAGAGGCATGAATGCACTCCAAAATAACCTATTGCAGATTCCATGAAAACAGTGTTATCAAACTGCTCAATGAAAAGAATGGTGTAACTCTGTAAGATAAATTCACACATCGCAAACCAGTTTCTCAGGAAGTTTCTTTCTAGTTTTTATCTGAGGATATTTCCTATTTCACCATAGGTCTCAATGCACTCCTGTTTATCCTTTTGCAGATACCACAAAAACAGTTTTATCAAACTGTTCCATGAAAAGAAATGTGTATCTCTGTGAGATGAATTCTCACATCACAAACAACTTTCTCAGAAACCTTCTTTCTAGTTTTTTTCTGAGGATATCTCCTTTGTCAACATAGGCTTCAATGTGATCCATAATATCCATTATCAGATTACCCCAAAACAGTGCTACCAAATCATCCATGAAAAGACTCATGTAACTCTGTGAGATGAATTAAGACATCACAAAGCATTTTCTCAGAATGCTTCTTTCTCTTTTTTACCTGAGGATATTTCCTTTTTCACTATTGGCCTCAATGCACTCCAAAGTATCCCTTTGCACATTTCAAGAAGCAGTGTTAGAAAACTGCTCCAGGAAAAGAAAGGTTTAACTCTGTGAGATGAATTCACATATCACAAAGCGATTTCTTAGAAAACTTCTTTCTAGTTTTTGTCTGAAGATATTTCCTTTGTCACCACAGGCTTCAATGTAATTGAAAAATCCCTTCTCAGATTCCACAAAAACAGTGCTACCAAACTGCTCCATGGAAACAGTGGTGTATCTCTGTGAAAGGGATTCACACATCACAAAGCTGTTTCTCGGAAATCTTCTTTCTAGTTTTTATTGAGGATATTTCCTTTGACATGCTAGGCTTCAATGTGCTTCCAAGTACCCTATAACAGATTCTGCGAAACCAGGGTTATCAGACTGCTGAATGAAAAGAACGGTGTAACTCTGTAAGATGAATTCACACATCAAAAAGTAGTTTCACAGAAGGCTTCTTTCTAGTTTTTATCTGAGGATGGGAAATTTTTCACCATAGGCCTCAAAGCGCTCCCAATCATCCTTTTGCAGATTCCATGAAAACAGTGTTATAAAACTGTTCAATGAAATGAATGGTGTAACTCTGAGAGATGAATTCACACATCACAAGCATCTTTCTCAGAAAGCTTCTCTCTAGTTTTTATCTGACAATATTTTCCTTGTCTCCGTAGGCTTCAATGCGATCCAAAATATCCCTTCTCAGATAGCCCAAAAACAGTGCTAACAAACTGTTCCACTAAAAGAATCCTGTAACTCTGAGAGATGAATTAACACATCACAAAGCAATTTGTCAGAAAAACTTCATTCTCCTTTTATCTGAGGATATTTCCTTTCACCAGATTCCTCAATGCACTCCCAAATATCCCATTGAGATTAAATGAAAAAAGTGTTAGTAAACTTCTCAATGAAAAGAATGGTGTAACTCTGTGAGATGAATTCACACATCACAAAGCAGTTTCTCAGAAAACTTCTTTCGATTTTTATCTGAGGACATTTCCTTTGTTCACTATAGGCTTCAATGCAATCCAAAATATCCCTTCTCAGATTCCCCCAAAACAGGGCTACCAAACTGCTCCATGAAAAGGATCATGTAACTCTGTGAGATGAATTCAAAAATCACAAAGCAGTTTCTCTGAAATCTTCTCTCTAGTTTTTGTCTGAGGATATTTCCTTTGTCATCATAAGCTTCAATGCGTTAAGAAATATCTCATTGCAGATTTCAAGAAAAGAGTGTTAGCAAACTGCCCAATGAAAAGAGCAGTGTAATTCTGTGAGATGAATTCACACATCAAAAAGCAGTTTCCCAGAAACCTTCTTTTGATTTTTGTCTGAGGATATTTCCATTGTCACCATAGGCTTCAATACTTGCCCAAATATCCTATTGCAGATTTTACTAAAACAGTGTTAGCAAACTGTTCCAAGAAAACAATTATGTAACTATTTGAGATAAATTCACGCATCACAAAGATGTTTCTCAGAAAGGTTCTTTCAAGCTTTTATCTGGGAATATTTCCTTTGTCACCATATACTTCAATGCAATCCAAAGTACCCCTTCTCAGATTCCCCCAAAACAGGGCTACTAAACTGCTCCATGAAGAAAGTGGTGTAACTCTGTGAGTTGAATTCACACATCATAAAGCTGTTTCTCAGAGAGATTCTTTCTAGTTTTGTCTAAGGATATTTCCTTTTTCACCTTTTGCCTCACTGTGCTCATGAATATCCCTTTGTAGATTCCGGTAAAATAGTGTTAGCAAACTGCTCCATGAAAAGAAAGGTATAAACCTGTGAGATGAATTCACACATCACAAAGCAGTTTCACGAAAAGCTTCTTCTTGGTTTTCATCTGAGGATATTTCCTTTGTCACTATAGGCTTCAATGTACTCCAAAATATACCATTGCAGCTTCCTCAAAAACAGTGTTATCAAACTGCTCAATGAAAAGAATGGTGTAACACTGAAAGCTGAATACACACATCACCAAGCTGTTTCTCAGAAAGCTTCTTTCTAGATTTTTTTCTGAGGATATTTCCTTTGTCAATGTAAGGCCTCAAGTTGTTCTGGAATATCCCTTTGCAGATTCCACGAAAACTGTCAGCAAACTGCTCCAAGAGAAGAAAGGTGTAAATCTGTGAAATGAATCCAAATATCACAAACCAGCTTCTCAAAAAGCTTGTTTCTGGTTTTATCTGAGTTTTTCCTTTGTCACCATAGGCTTCAATGCAATCCAAAATATCCCTTCTCAGATTCAACAAAACCATGCTACCAAACTGCTTCATGAAAAGAGAGTTGTAACTCTGAGAGGAGAATTTATAATTCACCAAGCAGTGTATCAGAAAGCTTCTTCTCGATTTTGTCTGAGGATATTTCCGTTTTCACCATCAGCTTCAAGCATTCTGAAACATCCCACTCCAGATTCCAAGGACACAGTGTTAGCAAACTACTCAATGAAAAGAACAGTGTAACTTTGTGAGATGAATTCACACATCACAAAACAGTTTCTCAGAAAGCTTCTTTCTAATTTTTATCTGAGGATATTTCCTTTTTCACCATACGCCTCAGTGTGCTCCCTAATATCCTTCTGCAGATTTCACGAAAACAGTGTTAACAAACTGATTCATGAAAAGAAAGGTGTAACACTGTGAGATGAATTCACACATCACAAAGAAGTTTCTCAGAAAGCTTCTTTCTCGTTTTTATCTGAGGATATTTCCTTTTTCAGCATAGACTTCAATGCCATCCAAAATATCTCTTCTCAGATTCCCCAAAAACAGTGCTAACAGATGCTCCATGAAAATAAAGTGTAACTCTGTGAGATGAATTCACAATCAGAAAGCAGTTCCTCAGAAAGATTTTTTCTTGTTTTTCTCTGCGGATATTTACTTCACCACCATAATTTTCACTGTGCTCCAAAATATCCCATTTCAGATTCCAAGAAAACAATGTTAGCAAACTTCTCAATGACAAGAATGGTGTAACTCTGTGAGATGAACTCACAGATTACAAGGCAGTTTCTCAGAAAGCTTCTTTCTAGTTTTTATCTGAAGATATTTCATTTTTCACTATAGGCCTCAATGCACTCCCAAATATTCCTTTGTAGATTCCACAAAAACAGTGATAGCAAACTGTTCCATGAAATGCAAGGTGTAACTCTGTGAGATCCATTCACACATCACAAAGAATGTTCTCAGGAAGCTTCTTTCTAATTTTTATCTGAGGATATTTCCTTTGTCACAATAGTCTTCAAATCCATCCAAATTATCCCTTCTCAGATTCCCCAAAAACAGTGCTACCAAACTGATCCATGAAAGGAATCATGTAACTCTGTGAGATAAACTAACTCATCACAAAGCGGTTTCACAGAAAGCTTCTTGCTAGTTTTTATGCGAGGATATTTTCTTTGTCACCGTAAACTTCAATGCACTTCGAAATATCCCATTGCAGATTCCAAGAAAACTGTGTTAGCAAACTGCTCAATGAAAAGAACAGTGTAACTCTGAGAGATGAATTCACACATCAGAAAACAGTTTCTCAGAAAGCTACTTTCTAGTTTTTACCTGAGGATGTATCCTTTTTCACCATAGGCATCAATGTTCTCCCAAAGATCCCTTTGTAGATTGCAGAAAAACAGTGTCAGCAAACTGCTCCATGAAAGGAAAGGTGTAACTCTGTGAGATGAATTCACATATCACAAAGAACTTTCTCAGAAAACTTCTTTCTAATTTTTATCTGATGATGTTTCCTTTGTCACCACAGGCTTAAATGTGATCCAAAGTATCCCCCCGCAGATTCCCCAAACATAGTGCTACAAAACTGTTCCATGAAAAAAATAGTTTAACTCTGTGTGATGAATTCACATATCACAATGCAGTTTCTTGGAAAACTTCTTTCTAGTTTTTATCTGAAGAAATTTACTTTTTCACCATATTCCTCAATGCACTCTTGAATATCCCATTGCAGAATAAACGAAAAAACTTTTAGCAAAGTAGTCAATGAAAAGAATGGTGTAACTCTGTTACAGGAATTCACACATCACAAAGCCATTTCCCAGAAAGCTTCTCTTTGATTTTTATCTGATGATAGTTCCTTTGTCACCATAGGCTTCAATGAGCTCCCAAATATCCTATCACAGATTCCACGAAAACACTGTTATCAAACTGGTCCATGAGAAGAAAGATTTAAATCTGGGAGATCAATTCACACAACACACAGAACTTTCTCAGACAGATTCTTTCTAGTTTTTATCTGAGGATATTTCCTTTGTCACCAAAGGCTTCAATGCGATCCAAATATTCATTCTCAGATTCCCCCAACAACACTGCTACCAAACTGATACATGAAAATGATCGTGTACCTCTGTGAGATGAAATAAAACATCACAAAGCAGTTTCTTAGAAAGCTTCTTTCTAGTTTTTATATGAGGATATTTCCTTTTTTACTATACGCCTGAATACGCTCCGGACTATCCTATTGCCGATTCCATGAAAACAGTGTTAGCAAACTGCTCCATGAAAAGAGAGATGTAAATCAGTGAGATGAATTCATACATCACAAAGTCGTTTCTCAGAAAGAGTCTTTCTAATTTTTATTAGAGGACATTTCCTTTCTCACCACAGGCTACAATGTGATCCAAAATATCCCTTCTCAGATCCCCCAAAAACAGTGCTAACAGACTGCTTCATGAAAATAAAGTGTAACTCTGTGAGATGAATTCATAAATCAGAAGCAGTTTCTCACAAAGTTTCTTTGTAATTTTTCTCTGAGAATATTTACATCATCGCCATAACTTTGATTTCGCTCCAAAATATCCCATTGCAGATTCCAAGAAAACGGTGTTAGCAAACTGCTCAATGAAAAAATGATGTAACTCTGTGAGATAAACTCACACTTGCCACAGCAGTTTCTCAGAATACTTCCTTCTAGTTTTTATCTGAGGGTATTTCCTTTTTCACTATAGGCCTCAATGCACTCCCAAATATTGCTTTGCAGATTCCACGAAAACAGTCTTAGCAAACTCCTCCATGAAAAGAAAGTTGTAAATCTGTGAGATGAATCTACACAGCACAAAGCAGTTTCTCAGAAGTCTTCTTTCTAATTTTTATCTGAGTTTTTCTTTTGTCAGCATAGACTTCAATGTGATCCAAAATCCCTTCTCAGATTCACCGAAACCGTGCTACCAAACTGCTTCATGAAAAGAAGGTGTAACTCTGTGAGACTAATTTACAAATCACCAAGCAGTATCTCAGAAAGCTTTCTGGTTTTTGTCTGAGGATATTTCCTTTGTCACCATCAGCTTCAAAGTGCTCCGAAATATCCCACCCCAGATTCCAAGAAATCAGTGTTAGCAAACTACTCAAGGAAAAGAACAGTGTTACTTTGTGAGGTGAATTCACACATCACAAAGCAGTTTCTCAGAAAGCTTCTTTCTAGTTTTTATCTGATTATATTTCTTTTTTTAGCATAAGCCTCAATGTGCTCCCTAATATCCCTCTGCAGATTCCACGAAAACAATGTTAGCGAACTGATTCATGAAAAGAAAGGTGTAACTCTGTGAGATGAATTCACACATCACAAAGGAGTTTCTCAGAAAGCTTCTTTCTCATTTTTATCTGAGGATGTTACCTTTTTCATAATAGGCCTCAATGGCCTTGAGAATATCCCTTTGCAGATTCCACGAAAATAGTGTTAGCAAACTGCTCCATGAAAAGAAAGGTGTAAATCTGTAAGATGAATGCACAGACCAGTCAGTAGTTTCTAAGAAGGCTCTTTTTGGTTTTTGTCTGAGGATATTTCCCTTGTCACCACAGACTTCAATGTACTCCCAAATATCCTATTGCAGATTCCCCCAAAACAGTGCTACCAATGTAATCCATGATAAGAATCATGTAACTCTGTGAGATGAATTAACACATCACAACGCGATTTCTCAGAAAACTTCTTGCTAGTTTTTATGTGAGGATATTTCCTTTGTCACCATAAGCTCAATGCACTCCAAAATATCCGATCTATTGCAGATTCCAAAAAAAGAGTGTTCGCAAACTGCTCAATGAAAACAACATTGTAACTCTCTGAGATGAATTCACACATCACAAAGCTGTTTGTCAGAATGCTTCTTTCCAGTTTTTATCTGAGGATATTAGTATTTCTCCGTAGGCCTCAATGCACTCCCAAATACCCCTCTGCAGATTCCAGGAAAACAGTGTTAACAAACTGCTCCATGAAAAGAAAGGTGTAACACTGTGAGGTGAGTTCACAGATAACAAAGAACTTCTCAGAAAGCTTCTTTCTAGTTATAATCTGAGATTTCCTTTGTCACCATAGGCTTCAATGAAATCTAAATATACCTTCTCAGATTCCCCAAAAACAGTTTACAAACTGCTCCATGAAAAAAAAAGGTGTAACTCACAGAGATGAGTTCACAAATCACAAAGCAGTTTCTCAGAATGCTTCTTTCTAGTTTTTATATGAGGGTGATTCCTTTCTCCCCATAAGCTTCAATGCACTACGAAATATCCCATTTCAGATCCCAAGACAACAATGTTACCTAACTGCTCAATGAAAAGGACAATGTATCTGTGATAAATGAATTCACACATCACAAAGTAGTTTCTCAGAAAGCTTCTTTCTAGTTTTTGTCTGAGGCCATTTCCTTTGTCACTGTAGGCTTCAATGCAATTCAAAATATCACTTCTCAGAATCCCCAAAAACAGTGATACCAAATAGCTGCATGAAAAGAGTGTTGCAACACTGTGAGATGGATTCACACATCACAAAGTAGTTTCTCAGAAAGATTCTTTCTAGTTTATATCTGAGGATATTTCCTTTGTCACCATAAGCTTCAATGTGATCCCATTCAATGCTATCCAATTGCAGATTCCAAGAAAATAGTGTTAGCAAACTACTCAATGAAAAAAAGAGTGTAACTCTGTGAGATGAATTTGCACACCACAAAGCAGTCTCTCAGAAAGCTTCTTTCGAGTTTTTACCTGAGGATATTTCCTTTGTCACCCTAGGCTTCAATGCCCTAACAAATATCCTACTGCATATTCCACGAAAACAGTGTTACCAAACAGCTCAATGAAAAGAGTAAAGTGTAACTCTGTGAGATGAATTTGCACATCACAAAGCAGTCTGTCAGAAAGCTTCTTTCTAGTTTTTACCTGAAGATATTTCCTTTGTCACCCTAGGCTTCAATGCCCTAACAAATATCCTACTGCATATTCCACGAAAACAGTGTTACCAAACAGCTCAATGAAAAGAGTAAAGTGTAACTCTGTGAGATGAATTCACACATTACAATGCATTTTCTCAGAAAGCTTCTTTCTAGTTTTTATCTGAGGGTATTTCCTTTTTCACTATATGACTCAATGCACTCCCAAATATCCCTTTGCAGATTACATGAAAATAGTGCTATCAAACTGCTCAGTGGAAAGAATGGTGTAGCTCTGTGAGATGAATTCACACGTCACAAAGAACTTTCTCAGAAAGATTCTTTCTAGTTTTTATTTGAGGATAGTTCTTTTTTCACCATATTCCTCAATGTGCTCCTGAATATCTCATTGAAGATTCCAAGAAAATATTTTTAGCAAACTTCTCTATGAAAAGAATGGTATAACGCTGTGAGATGAATTCACACATCACAAAGCAATTTCACAGAAAGTGTCTTTTTGATTTTTAACTGAGGATATTTCCTTTATCATCATAGGTTTCAATGCACTCGTGAATAAACCTTTGCAGATTCCATGAAAACAGTGTTGGCAAACTGTTCCATTTAAAGAAAGGGGTACATCTGTGAGATGAATCATAAAGCAGTTTCTCAGAAAGCTTGTTTTTGATTCTTGTATGAGGAGATTTACTTTGTCACCATAGGCTTCAATGCACTCCCAAATATCCTATTGCAGATTCCATGAAATCAGTGTTAACAAATTGCTGCAAGAAAATAAAGATGTAACTTTGTGAGATGAATTCACGCATCACAAAGCAGTTTCTCAGAATGCTTATTTCCAGTTTTTATATGAGGTTATTTCCTTTGTCACCATAGGCTTTAATGTGATCCAAAATATCCTTTCTCAGATTTCCCAAAAACAGTGCTACCATAGTGCTCCATGAAAAGAATTGAGTAATTCTGTAAGATGAACTCACAAATCACAAAGCAGTTTCTCAGAAAGATTCTTTCTAATTTTCATCTGAAAATATTTTCTTTTTTCCCATAAGCCTCAATGCATTCTCGTATATGCCTTTGTGGATTTCACAAAAACAATGTTAGAAAAGTGCTCCATGAAAAGAAACGTGTTAAATATGTGAGGTGAATTCACACATCACAAAGCTGTTTCTCAGAAACCTTCTTTTTGGTTTTAGTCTGAGGATATTTCCTTTGTCAATACAGGCTTCAATGTGCTCCAAAATATCCTGTTGTAGATTCCATGAAAACAGTGTTAGCAAACTGCTCCAAGAAAAGAGTCATATAAATCTATGAGATGAATCCACACACCATGAGATTGATTCACACATCCAAGGCTGTTTCTCAGACTGTTTCTTTCTAGTTTGTAACAGAGGATATTTATTTTTTCACCATATTCCTCAATGTGCTCCAGAATATCCCAATGCAGATTCCACAGATAATGTGTTAGCAAACTTCTCAATGAAAAGAATGGTGTAACTCTGTAAGATGATTTCACACATCACAAAGCAGTTTCACAGAAAGCTTCTTTTTGGTTTTCATCTGAGGATATCTCCATTGTCACCATAGGCTTCCATACTCTCCAAATTACCCTATTGCAGATTCCACTAAAACAGTGTTATCAAACTGCTCAATTAAATTATGGTGTAAATCTGTATGATGAATTCACACATCACAGGGTAGTTTCTCAGAAAGATTCCTTCTAGTTTGTATCAGAGGATATTTTCTTTTTCAGTATAGACCTCAAAGCACTACCAGATATCCCTTTGCAGATTTCACGAAAACAGTATTATCAAACTCCTCCATGAAAGGAAAGGTGTAACACTGTGATATGATTTCACACATGACAAGGAACTTTATCAGAATGCTTCTTTCTAGTTTTTAACTGAGGATATTTCCTTTGTCACCATAGGCTTCAATGCCACCCAAAATATCCCTTCTCAGATTCCCCAAAAACAGTTCTACCAAACTGCTCCATGAAAAGAATCGTGTAACTGTGTGAGATTAATTAACACATCAGAAAGAGGTTTCTCAGAAAACTTCTTTCTAGTTTTTATATGAGGATATATCCTTTGTCACCATAAGCTTCAATACGCTCCAGAATACCATATTGCAGATTCCAAGAAAACAGTGTAAGCAACTGCTCAATGCAAAGAACAGTATAACTCTGTGAGCTGAATTCACACATCACAACGCAGTTTATCTGAAATCTTCTTTCTAGTTTTTATCTAAGGATATTTCCTTTTTCACCATTGGCCTCAATGCACTCCCAAATATCCCTTTACAAATTCCATGAAAACAATGATAGCAAACTCCTCCATTTAAAGTATCTTGTAACTCTGTGAGATAAATTCATGCATAACAAAGAAGTTTCTGAGAGAGCGTCTTTCTGGTTTTTCTCTGAGAGTATTTCGTTTGTTACCTTAGGCTTCAATACAATACAAAATATGCCTTCTCAGATTCCCCAAAACAGTGTAACCATCTGCTCCATGAATAGAATGGTGTAATCCAGTGAGATGAATTCACACTTCACAAAGCTCTTTTTCAGAAAGCTTCTTTCAAGTTTTTATCTGAGGATGTTTCCTTTTTCACCATTTGCCTCAGGGTGCTAGTGAATATCCCGTGGCAGATTCCACAAAAAAAGTGTCAACAAACTTCTCAATGAAAAGAAGAGTGTAACACTGTGAGATGAATTCACACATCATGAAGAGGTTTCTTTGAAAGTTTCTTTATAGATTTCATCTGAGGATATTTCCTTTGTTACCATAGGCTTCAATGTGATACAAAATATCCTTACTCGGATTAACTAAAAACACTGCTACGAAATTGCTCCATGAGAAGAATCGTGTAACTCTGTGGGATGAATTCACAAATCACAAAGCAGTTTCTTGGGAAGGTTCTTTCTAGTTTTTGTCTGAGGATATTCCCTTCTTCACCATTTGCCTCAAGATGCTAGTGAATATTATTTCACAGATTCCACGAAAACAGGATTAGCAAATGGCTCCATGAAAAGAAAGGCATAAATCTGTGAGATGAATTCACACATCACTACGCAGTTTCACAGAAAGCTTCTTTTTGGTTTTTGTCTGAAGATATTTCATTTGTCACCAAAGGCTTCAATGTACTCCAAAATATCCCATTGTAGATTCCAAGAAAACAGTGTCACAAAACTCCTCAGTGAAATGGACAGTGTAACTCTGTGACATGAATTCACATATCACAAAGTAGTTTCTCAGAGAGCTTCTTTCCAGTTTTTATCTGAGGATATTTCTTGTTTCAACATTTGCCTCAATGTGCTCATGAATATCCTTTTGCAGATTCCATGAAAATAGTGTTTGCACACTGCTTCATAAAAAGAAATGTGTAAATCTATGAGATGAATTCACACATTGCAAAGCAGTTTCTCAGAAAGCTTCTTTTTGGTTTTGTTGGAGGATATTTCCTTTTTCACCAGAGGCTTCAATGCTCTCCCAAATATCCTATTGCAGATTCCATGAAAACAGTGTTATCAAACTGCTCAATGAAAATCACAGTGTTACTCTGTGAGATGAATTCACACATGATGAGGTAGCTTCTCAGAAATCATATTTCTAATTTTTAATTGAAGATATTTCCTTTGTCTCCATAGGCTTCAATGTGACCCAAAATATCCCTTCTCAGATTCCCCCAAAACAGTGCTACCAAACTGTTCCAAGAAAAGAATGGTGTAACTCTGTGAGATGAATTCACATATCACAAAAGTGTTTCCCAGAAAAATTTTTTCTAGTTTTTATCTGAGTATATTTCCCTTTTCACCATATTAATCAATGCGCTCCCCAATATCCCATAGCAGATTAAGCGAAAAAAGTGTTAACAAACTTCTCAACGAAAAGAACGGTGTAACTCTGTGAGATGAGTTCACATATCACAAAGCAGGTTCACAGAAAGCTTCTTTTTGGACTTTTATCTGTGGATGTTTCCTTTGTCACCATAGGCTTCAAGGCACTCCAAATATCCTATTGCAGATTGCATGAAAACTGTGATATCATACTGCTTAATGAAAAGAAACATGAAACACTGTAAGATCAATTCACACATCACAAAGCTGTTTTTCAGAAGCCTTCTTTCTAGTTTTGATCTGTGGAAAGTTCATTGTTTTCTATAGGCATCAATGGGCTCTGGAGTATCCTATTGCAGATTCCATGAAAACAGTGTTAGCAAACTGCTCCAGGAAAAGAAAGGTGTTACTCTGTGAGATGAATTCATACAGCACAAAGAGCTCCCAGAAAGCTTCTTTCTAGTTTTTATCTGAGGGTATTTAATTTGTAAACATAGGCTTAAATGTGATCCAAAATATCCCTTCTCAGATTCCCCAAAAACACTGCTAAGAAACTCTTCCATGAAGAAAATCGTGAAACTCTGTGAGATTAATTAACACATCAGAAAGTAGTTTCTCAGAAATCTTCTTTCTAGTTTTTATATGAGGATATTTCATTTGTCACTATTTGTCTCAAAGCACTCTCAATTATCCATTTGTAGATTCCAAGAAAACAGTGTTATCAAACTGCTCAATGAAAAGAACAGTGTAACTCTGTGAGATGAATTCACACACCACAAAGCAGTTTCTCAGAAAGTGTCTTTCTAGTTTATATCTGACTGCATGTCCTTTGTCACCATAGACTTCATTGCAATCCAAAATATCCCTTCTCAGATTCCCCAAAAACAGTTCTACCAAACTTCTCCATGAAAAAAACCATGTAACTCTCTGACATAAATTCACAAATGATAAAGCAGTTTCTTAGAAAGCTTCTTGTTGGCTTTTATCTCAGAATATGTCCTTTGTTACAATAGGCTTCAATGTCCTCCCAAATATCCTATAGCAGTTTCCATGAAAACAGTGTTATCAAACTGCTCGTTGAAAGGAATGGTGTAATTCTGTGAGATGAATTCACGCATCACAAAGCAGTTTCTTACAAATCTTCTTTCTAGTTTTTATCTGAGGATATTTCCTTTGTCACTATAGGCCTCAATGCACTCCCAAATGTCCCATTGCATATTCCATGAAAAAAGTTTTGTCAAACTGCTCCATGAAAAGAATGTTGTAACTCTGCGAGATGGACTCAAACATCACAAAGACCTTTCTCAGAAAGCTTCTTTCTAATTTTTAACTGAGGATATTTCCTTTGTCACCAGAGGCTTCAATGTGATCCAAAATATCCATTCCCAGATTCCCCAAAAACAGTGCTACCAAACTGCTCCATGAAAAGTATTGCGTAACCCTTTGAGATGAATTATCACATCACAAAGTGGTTTCCCAGAAAGCTTCTTTCTAGTTTTTATATGAGGATATTCCTTTGCCACCATAGCCTCAATGCACTCCCAAATATCTGATTGCAGATTCCAAGAAAACTGTGTTAGCAAACAGCTCATTGAAAAGAATGCTGTAACTCTGAGATTAATTCAAACATCACAAGTCCTTTCTTAGAAAACTTCTTTCTAGTTCCTCTCTGAGGATATTTCCTTTGTCACCATAGGCTTCAATCTGACCCAAAATATCCCTTCTCAGATTTACCAAAAACAGTGGTACCATACTGATCCATGAAAAGAATTGTGTAATTCCGTGAGATGAATTAGCATATCACAAAGTGGTTTCTCAGAAAGCTTTTTTGCAGTCCCTCTCTGAGGACACTTCCTTTATCACCATAGGCCTCAGAGCACTCCAAAATATCCCTTGGCAGATTCCACAAAAACATTGTTAGAAAACTGATCCATGAAATGCAAGGTGTAACTCTATGCTATGAATTCACACATCACAAAGCAGTTTCTCAGAAAGATTCTTTTTGGTTTTTATCTGAGAATATTTCCTTTGAACCCATAGGCTTCAATGTGATCCAAAATATCCCTTCTCACATTCCCCAAAAACAGGGCTACCAAACTGCTCCATGAAAAGAAAGGTGTAACTCTGTGAGATGATTTCAGAAATCACAAAGCAGTTCCACCAAAAGCTTCCTTCTAGTTTCTGTCTTGGGATATTTCCTTTGTCACCATAAACTTCATTGCACTCTGAAATATCCCACATCAGATTCCAGGAAAAAAATGTTAGGAAACTGATCAATGAACAGAACCGTGTAATTCTGTGAGATGAATTCACACATCAAAAAGCAGTTTCTCAGAAAGCTTTTTTCTTATTTTTTCTGAGAATATTTCCTTTGTCCCCATAGACTTCAATACACTCCTAAATATCCACGAAAACAGTGTCATCAAAAGGCTCAAAGAAAAGCACGATGTATCTCTGTGAGATGAATTCGCCCATCACAAAGCAGTTTCTCAGAAAGCTTCTTTCTAGTTTTTATCTGAGGATATTTCCTTTTTCACCAAAGGCCTCAATGCGCTCCCAAATATCCCTTTGCATATTCCAAGAAAACAGAGTTTGCAAACTGCTCCATGAAAAGAAAGGTGTAACTCTGTGAGATGAATTCACATATCACAAAGAATTTTCTCAGAAGCTCCTTTCTAATTTTTATCTGAGGATATTTCCTTAGTCACCATAGATTTCAATACAATCCAAGATATCCGTTCTCAGGTTCCCCAAAAACAGTGCTATCAAACTGATCCATGAAATGAATCCTGTAACTCTGTGAGACAAATTATCGCATCACAAAGTAGTTTCTCAGAAAGCTTCTTTTTGGTTTTCCTATGAGGATATTTCCTTTACCACCATCTTCTTCGTTGCACTCCCAAATATACTATTGCAGATGCCACGAAAACAGGGTTATCAAAAGGCACAAAAAAAGCACAGCTTAGCTCTGTTAGATGAATTCACCAATTCACAAAACAGTTTCTCAGAAAGATTCTTTCTAATTTTTATCTGAGGATATTTTCTTTTTCACCATATGCCTAAATGAGCTCCCAAATATCCCTTTGCAGATTCCACGAAAACAGTGTTTGCAAACTGCTCCATGAAAAGAAAGGTGTATCTCTGTGAGATGAATTCACACATGCCAAAGGACTTTCTCAGATACCTTCTTTCTAGTTTTTATCTGAGGATATTTTCTTAGTCACCATAGGCTTCATGGCGATCCAAAATATCCCTTCTCAGATTCCCCAAAAACAGTGCTACCAAACTGATCCATGAAAAGAATCGTGTAACTCTGTGAGATGAATTAACACAACATAAAGCAGTTTCTCAGAGGTTTTCTTTCTAGTTTATATATGAGGATATTTCTGTTGTCACCATAAGCTTCAATATGCTCCGAAATATTCAATTGTAGATTCCAAAAAAACAGTTTTAGCAAACTGCTCCATGAAAAGAATAGTGTAATTCCGTGCCTTGAATTCAAACATCACAAAGCAGTTTCTCAGAAAGCTTCTTTCTAGTTTTTCTATGAGGATATTTCTTTTTTCACTATATGCCTCAATATGCTCCCAAATATCCCTTTGCAGATTCCTCAGAAACAGTGTTAGCAAAATGAGCCATGAAAAGTAAGGTGTAACTCTGTGAGGTGAATTCACACATCACAAAGAGCTTTCTCAGAAAGCTTCTTTCTAGTATTTATCTGAGGATAATTCCTTTTTCACCATAGGCCTCAATGTGCTCCCAAATATCCTTCTGCAGATTCCACAAAAAGAGTGTTAGCAAACTGCTCCATGAAAAAAAAGATGTAACTCTTTGAGATGAATTCACACATCACAAGGATCTTTCTCAGAAAGCTTCTTTCTAGTTTTTGTCTGAGGAGATTTCCTTTGTCACCGTAGGCTTTAATGAGTTCCATAATATCCTATTGCACATTCCAAGAAAACATGTTATCAAATTGCTCTATGGAAAGAATGGTGTAGCCCTGTGAGACAAATTCACACATCACAAAGCAGTTTCTCTGAAAGCTTCTTTCTAGTTTTTATCTGAGGATATTTCCTCTGTCACCATATGCTTCAATGTGATTGAAAACATCCCTTCTCAGATTCCACAAAAACAGTGCTACCAAACTGCTCCATGAAAAGGATTGTGCAACACTATGAGATGAATTCATAAACCACAAAGCAGTGTCTCAGAAAGCTTCTTTCTAGTTTTAATCTGAGGATATTTCCTTTGTCACCATAGGCTTCAATGTGATCCAAGATATCCCTTCTCAGGTTCCCCAAAAAGAGTGCCACCAAACTGCTCTATGAAAAGAAAGGTGTAACTCTATGAAATGAATTAACAAGTCTCAAAGCAGTCTCTCAGAAAGCTTCTTTTTGGTTTTTATCTGAGGATATTTCCTTTTTCAAAGTAGGCTTCAATGTGCTCTAAAATATCCTGTTGCAGATTCCATGAAAACAGTTATCAAGCTGCTCAATGAAAAGCACAGTGTAATTCTATGAGATGAATTCACACATCACAAAGTAGTTTCTCAGAAAGGTTCTTTTTTGTTTTTATCTGATGATATTTTCTTGGTCACTATAAGCTTCAATGTGATGACAAATACCCCTTCTCAAACAAACCAAAAACAGTGCTACCAAACTGATATGTGGAAAGAATCATGTAACTCTGTAGGAAAAATTAAACATCAAAAAAGATGTTTCTCAGAAACATTCTTTCTACTTTTTGTCTGTGGATAATTCCTTTTTCTCTCTAAGCTTCAATGTCCTCTCAAATATCCTTTTGCAGATTCCGCATAAACAGTGTTATCACACTGTTCTAAGAAAAGAATAGTGTAACTCTGAGAGATGAATTCACATATCACAAAGGAGTTTCTAAGAAAGCTTCTTTCTAGTTTTCATCTCAGGATGTTTATCTTTTCACTATAGACCTCAATGCACTCCCAAATATACCTTTAGAGATTCCACAAAAACAGTGTTAGCAAACTGCTCCATGAAAAGGAAGGTGTAACTCTGTGAGATGAATTCACACATCACAAAGACCTTTCTCAGAAAGAGGCTTTCTAGTTTTTATTTGAGGATATTTCCTATGTCACAATAGGCAACAATGTGATTCAAAATATCCCTTCTCAGATTTCCCCAAAACAGTGCTACCAAAATGATACATGAAAAGAATCGTGTAACTCTGTGAGATGAATTCACACATCACAAAGCAGTTTCTCAGAAAGCTTCTTCTAGTTTCTGTCTGAGGATATTTCCTTTGACACCATAAGCTTCAATGTGCTCCAAAATATCCCATTGCAGATTCCAGGAAAACAGTGCTACCAAACTGCTATACAAAAAGGGAGGTTTAACTCTGAGACAAATTCACATATCACAAAGGACTTTCTCAGAAATGTACTTTCTAGTTTCTATCTGAGGATATTTTCTTTGTCACCATTGGCTTCAAAGTGATCCAAAACATCCTCTCTCAGATTTCACAAAAACAGTGCTAACAAACTGATCCATGAAAAGCATCATGAAATGCTGTTAGATGAATTAACACATCACAAAGCAGTGAATCAGAAAGCTTCTTTCTAGTTTTTATATGAGGATATTTCCATTGTCACCGTAGGCTTCAATACAGTCCGAAATATTTCATAGCAGATTCCAACAAAACAGTATTAGCAAACTGCTCAATGAAAAGAACAGTTTAATTCTGTGAGATGAATTCACACATCACTAAGGAGTTTCACAGAATGCTTCTTTCTAATTTTAATCTGAGGATATTTCCTTTTCTCCGTAGACTTCAAAGCAATTCAAAATATGCCTTCTCAGATCCCTAAAAATAGTGCTACCAAACAACTCCATAAAAACAATGGTGTAATTCTGATTGATGAATTCGCACATCTCACTGTTGTTTCTCAGGAAGTTTCCTTCTAGTTTTTATCAGAGTTTATATCCTTTTTCACCATAATCCTCAATGCACTATGGAATACCCCATTCCAGATTCCACGAAAAAAGTGTTGGCAAGCTTCTCAATGAAAATAAAAGTGTAACTCTGTGATGTGAATTCACATATCTCAAAGCAGTTTCACAGAAAACTTCTTTCTGGTTTTTACCTGAAGATTATGACTTTGTCACTATAGGCTTCAATGTTCTCCCAAATATCCTGTTGCAGATTCCATGAAAATGGTGTTATCATGCTGCTCAATGAAAAGACCTGTTTGTCTCTGTAAGACGAATTCACACATCACAAAGCATTTCTCAAAAAGTTTTTTTTCCAGTTTTTATCTGAGTATTTCCTTGTTTACTGTGGCCTCAATGCATTCCCAAGTATCCCTTTTCAGATTCCATGAAATAGGGTTAGCAAATGGCTCCATGAAAATAAAGGTGTAAATCTGTGAGATGATTCAACATCTCAAGAACTTTCTCAGAAAACTTCTTTCTAGTTTTTATCTGAGGTTATTCCTTTGACACCATAGGCTTCAATGTGATCCAAAATATTCCATCTCAGATTCCCCAAAAACAGTGCTACCAAACAGAACCATGAAAAGAATCATGTAACTCTGTGAATTGAATTAACACATCACAATGCAGTGTGTCATAAAGCTTCTTTCTAGTTTTTGTCTGAGGAGAATTCCTTTGTCACAATAAGTTTCAATGTGCTCCAAAATATCCCACCGCATATTCTAAGAAAACAGTGTTAGAAAACTGCTCAAAGAAAAGCACAGTGTAACACTGTAAGTTGAATTCACACATCATGAAGCAGTTTCTCAGAAAGCTTCTTTCTAGTTTTTATCTGAGGATATTTACTTTTTCACCAAAATCCTCAGTGCTCTCCCAAATATCCCTTTGCAGATTCCATGAAAACAGTGTTATCAAACTGCTCCATGAAAATAAAGATGTAACTCTGTGAGATGAGTTCACACATCACAAAAAACTTTCTCAGAAAGCTTCTTTCTGGTTTTTAGATGAGGATATTTCAACTGTCACCATACTCTTCAATGCGATCTGAAGTATCCCTTCTCAGATGCCCCAAAAACTGTGCTACCAAACTGATCCATGAAAAGAATTGTGTAACTCTGTGAGATGGATTCACACATCACAAAGCAGTTTCTCAGAAAGCTTCTTTTTGCTTTTTGTGTGAGGATATTTCCTTTGTAACTATGTGTTTCAAACCATTCCCAAATACCCTAATACAGATTCCATGAAAACAGTGTTAACAAACTGCTCCAAGAAATGACTCGTGTAACTCTGTGAGATGAATTCACACATAACAAAGCAGTTTCTCAGAAAGTTTCTTTTCACTTTTTATGTGATAACATTTCCATTTTCACCATAGGCTTAAATACGATCCAAAATGTCCCTTCTCAGATTCCGCAAAAACAGTGCTACCAACCTGCTGCATGAAAAGAGTGGTGTAACTCTGTGAGATGAATTCACACATCACAAAGCTGTTTATCAAAAAGATTCTTTTCAGTTTTTATCTGAGGATATTTCCTTTTTCACCATATTCTTCAATGCACCCCAGAATATTCAATTGCAAATCCCACGAGTAAAGTGTTAGCAAACCTCTCAATGAAAAGAAGGGTGTAACTCAGTGAGATGATTTCACACATCACGAAGAGTTTTCTCAGAAAACTTCTTTTTGGCTTTTATCTGAGGATATTTTCTTTGTCATCATAGGCTTCAAAGTGCTCCCAAATATCCTATTGCAGATTCAACGAAAACAGTGTTATCAAACTACTCAATGAAAAGTACAGTGTAACTCTGTAAGATGAATGCACACATCACAAAGCAGTTTCTCAGAAAGTTTCCTTCTAGCTTTTATCTGAGGATGTTACCTTTTTCACTGTAGGCCTAAATTCACTCCCATATATCCCTTTGCAGATTCCAGGAAAACTGTTAGCAAACAGCTCCAAGAAAAGAAAGGAATAAATCAGTGAGGTAAATTCAATCATCACAAAGAATTTTCTCAAAAAGTTTCTTTCTAATTTTTATCTGAGGATATTTCCTTTGTCACCATATGCTTCAATGCAATCCAAAATATCACTTCTCAGGTGCCTCAAAAACAGTGGTACCAAACTGATCCATGAAAAGAATCTTGTGCCTCTGTGGGATGAATTAACACATCACAAAGCAGTTTCTCAGAAAGCTTCTTTCTAGTTTTTACATGAGGATATTTCCTTTGTCACCATAAGTGTCATTGCACTCCAAAATATCAGATTGCAAATTCGAAGAAAACAGCTTAGCAAACTGCACAATGAAAAGAACAGAGTAGCTCTGTGAGATGAATTCACAAATCACTAAGCAGTCTCTCAGAAAGCTTCTTTCTAGTTTTTGTCAGAGGATATTTCCTTTTTCACCACAGGCCTCAATGCACTCTCAAATATCACTTCTCAGATTCAATGAAAACAGTGTTAGGAAACTGCTCCATGAAAAGAAATGTGCAACTCTATGAGATGAATTCACACATCACAAGGAACTTTCTCTGAAAGTTTTCTTTTAGTTTATATATCAGGATATTTCCTTTGCCACCATAGGCTTCAATGTGATCCAAAATATGCCTTCTCAGATTCCCCATAAACAATGCTACCAAACTGATCCATTAAAGGAAAAAATGTATCTCTGTGAGCTGAATTAACACATCACAAAGTGATCTCTCAGAAAGCTTCTTTCCATTTTTTTTTCTGAGGATATTTTCTTGTTCACCATAGGCCTCAAAGCGCTTGTGAATATCCCTTTACAAATTCCACGAAAATAGTGCTAGCAAGCAGCTCCAGCAAAACAAATGTGTGAATCTGTGAGTTGAATTCACAAATCACAAAGCAGTTTCTCAGAAATCTTTTTGGTTTTTCTATGAGGATATTTCCTTTGTCACCATAGGCTTCAATGCGTTCCCAAATATGCTATTGCAGATTCCACAAAAACAGTGTTAGCAAACTACTGAAATAAAAGAATCATGTAACACTTTAAGATGAATTCACACATCACAAAAAAGTTTCACAGAAACTTTCTTTCTAGTATTTGTCTGAGGATAATACCCTTGTAACCATAGGCTCAATGCAATTCAAATATCCTTTCTCAGATTCCCCAAAAACAGGGATACCAAATGCTACATGAAAAGGATTGTGTAACTCTGTGAGATGAATTCACACATCACAAAGCAGTTTCTCTTAAAACTTCTTTCTAGTTTTTATCTGAGAATATTTCCTTTTTCACCATAGGCCTGAGCTCACTCCCAATATCCCTTTGTAGATTCCACAAAAACAGTGTTAGCAAACTGCTCCATGAAAAGAAAATCGTTACTCTGTGAGATGAATACACACTTCACAAAGAAGTTTCTCAGAAAGCTTCCTTCCAGTTTTTATCTGAGGATATTTCCTTTGTCACCACACTCTTCAATGCCATCAAAATATCTCTTCTGAGATTCCCCAAAAATAGTGTTATTAAACTGCTCCATAAAAATAATGGTATAACTCTGGGAGATAAATTCATATATCATGTAGCTGTTTCTCTGAAAGCTTCTTTCTAGTTTTTATCTGAGGATATTTCCCTTGTCACCATAGGCTTCAATGTGATCCAAAGTATTCCCTCTCAGATTCCCCAAAAACAGTGCTACCTCACTGCTGCATGAAAAAATCATATAACTCAGTGAGATGAATTCACAAATCACAAAGCAGTTTCTCAGAAAGCTTCTGTTTGGTTTTTGTCTGAGGATATTTCCTTTGTTACCATAGGCTTCAATGCAATCCAAAATATCCTATTGCAGATTCACCAAAAACAGTGCTACCAGACTGCTCCTTGAAAAGAATGGTGTAACTCTGTGAAATGAATTCACACATCACAAAGATGTTTCTCAGTAAGCTTCTTACTAGTTTTTATCTGAGGATATTTCCTTTTTTGACACTTCTGAGATTCCCCAAAAACAGTGCTACCAAACTGCTCCAATAAGACAATCAATCATGTAACTCTGTGAGATGAATTCATAAATCACAAAGCAGCTTCTCGGAAATCTTCTTTCTACCTCTGTCTGAGGAAATTTCCTTTGTCACCATAGGCTTCAATGCGATCCCAAATATCCTATTGCTGATTCCGTGAATATAGTGTTAGCAAACTGCTCCAACAAAGGAATAATGTAACTCTGTTAGATGAATACGTACATCACAAAGCTGTTTCTCAGAAAGCTTCTTTCTAGTTTTTATCTGAGGATATTTCCTTTTTGACCGTAGGTTTCAAAGTGATAAAAATCTTTCCTTCTCAGATTCCCCAAAAACAGTGCCATCAAACTGCTCCATGAAAAGAATGGTATAACTCTGTGAGATGAATTCACACAGCATAAAACTGTTTCTCAGAAAGCTTCTTTCTAGTTTTTATCTGAGGATATTTCCTTTCTCACCATATTCCTCAATGTGCTTCCAAATATTCCATTGCAGATTCCAGGAATAAAGTGTTAGTAAATTTCTCAATGAAAAGTACAGTGTAACACTGTGTGATGATTTCACACAGCACAAAGCAGTTTCACAGAAAGCTTCTTTTTTGTTTTTATCTGAGGTTACATCCTTTGCAATCATAGGCTTCAACGTGCTCCCAAATATCCTGTTGCAGATTACACGAAAACAGTGTTATCAAACTGCTCAATGAAAACAATGGTATAATTCTGTAAGATGAATTCATATATCACAAAGCAGTTTCTCAGAATGTTTATTTCTAGTTTTTAATCTGAGGATATTTCCCTTTTCAGTATACACCTCAGTGCAATCCCAAATATCCCTTTGCAAATTCCATGAAAATCATGTTAGCAAACTCCACCATGTAAAGAAAGGTGTAACTCTGAGAGATGAATTCACACACCACAAAGAAATCTCTCAGAAAGCTTCTTTCTACCTTTTATCTGAGGATATTTCCTTTGTCATCATAGTTTCCATTGCGATAGAAAATAACTCTTCTCAGATTCCCCAAAAACATTGCAAAAAAACTAATTAATGAAAAGAATCATGTAACTCTCTGAGATAAATTAACACATCACAAAGTGGTTTCTCAGAAAGCTTCTTTCTAGTTTCTATATGAGGATATTTCCTTTGTCACCCTAAACTTCATTGTGTTCTGACATTTCAGATTGCAGATTCCAAGAAAACAGGGTTAGTAAACAGCTCAATGAAAACAACTGTGTAACCCTGTGAGATGAATTCACGCATCACTAAGCAGTTTCTCACAAAGATTCTTTCTAGTTTTAGTCTGAGGATATTTCCTTGGTCACCATAGGCATCAATGCCATCCAAAATATCCCTTTTCAGATTCCCCAAATCAGTGTTACCAAACTGTGCCATGAAAATAAAGGTGAAACTCTATGAGATGATTTCACACATCACTACGCAGTTTCACAGAAAGCTTCTTTTTGGTTTTTGTCTGAGGATATTTCATTTGTCACCAAAGGCTTCAATGCACTCCAAAATATCCTTTTGCAAATTCCATGAAAATATAGTTAGCAAACTGCTCCACAAAAAGGGTGGAGTAACTCTGTGAGATGAATTCACACATTGCAAAGCAGTTTCTCAGAAATTTTCCTTCTGGTTTTTATCTGAGGATATTTTCCTTTTCACCATATGTCGCAACTTTCTCCCAAATATCACTTTGTAGACTCCACAAAAACCATGTTAGCAAACTGCTCAATGAAAGGAAACGAGTTACACTGAGAGATGAATACACACATCACAAAGAAGTTTCTCAGAAAGCTTCTTGCTAGTTTCTATCTGATTATATTTCCATATGTCATGCATAGGCTTCAATGTGATACAAAATATCCCTTCTCAGACCCCCAGAAACAGTGCTACCAAACTGCTACATGAAAATAATGGTGTAACTCTGTGAGATGAATTCACACATCACAAAAATGTTTCTCAGACCGCTTCTTTCTAGATTTTATCTGAGAATATTTCATTTTTCTCCATATTCTTCAATGCTCTCCGGGATATCCCATTGCAGATTCCATGAAAAAGTGTTAGCAAACTTCTCAACTAAAAGAACGGGGTAACTCAGTGAGATGATTTCACACCTCACAAAGCAGTTTCACAGAAAGCTTATTTTTTTTTTTAATCTGAGGATATTTTCTCTTTCACCATAAGCTTCAATGTGCTCCAAAATATCCCATTGCAGATTACAGAAAAACAGCGTTAGCTAACAGCTCAATGAAAGAAACAGTGTATCTCTGTGAAATGAATTGACACGACACAAAGCAGGTTCTTAGAAAGCTTCTTTTTGGTTTTTATCTGAGGATATTTCCTTTGTCACCGTAGGATTCCATGCACTCCCAATATTCTATTGCATATTCCATGAGAAAAGTCTCATCAAACTCCTCGATGAAAAGGATGGTGTAGCTCTGTGAAATGAACTCTGTGAGAGGATATTTCCTTTGTTACCATAGTCTTCAATATGATCCACATATCCCTTCTAAGACTCCGCATAAACAGTGCTACTAAACTTCTCAGTGAAAAGTGTCATGTAACACTGTGAGATGAATTTATAAACCACAGAGCTGTTTCTCAGAAAGCTTCTTTTTGGTTTTTATCTGAGGATATTTCCTTTGTCACCGTAGGATTCCATGCACTCCCAAATATTCTATTGCATATTCCATGAGAAAAGTCTCATCAAACTCCTCGATGAAAAGGATGGTGTAGCTCTGTGAAATGAACTCTGTGAGAGGATATTTCCTTTGTTACCATAGTCTTCAATATGATCCACAATATCCCTTCTAAGACTCCGCATAAACAGTGCTACTAAACTTCTCAGTGAAAAGTGTCATGTAACACTGTGAGATGAATTTATAAACCACAGAGCTGTTTCTCAGAAAGCTTCTTTCTAGTGTTTATCTGAGGATATTTCCTTTTTCACTATAGGCCTCATTGCGCTCCTGAATATCCCTTTGCAGATTCCATGAAAATAGTGTTAGCAAACTGTTCCATGAATAGGTGTAACTCCGTGAGATGAATTCACACATCACAAAGAACTTTATCTGAAAGTTTCTTTCTAGTTTTTATCTGAAGATCTTTTCTTTGTCACCATAGGCTTCAGTGTGATCCAAAATATCCCTTCTCAGATTCCACAAAAACAATGCTACCAAACTGATCCATGAAAACAATCATGTACCTCTGAGAGATGAATTAACACACCACAAAGCAGTTTCTCAGAAAGCTTCTTTCTAGTTTTTATAAGATGATATTTCATTTGCCACACTAAGCTTCAATGCACTCGAAATATCCCAACGCAAATTCCAAGGAAACAGTGTTAGCAAACTGCTCACTGAAAAGAGCAGTGTAATTTTGTGAGATGAATTCACACATCACAAAGTAGTTTCTCAGAAAGCTTCATTATAGTTTTAATCTGAGGATATTTCTTTTTTCACTATAGGCCTCAATGCGTTAACAAATATGCCTTTGCAGATTCCAAGAAAACAGTGTCACCAGACTAATCCATTAAAAGAAAGGTATAACTCTGTGAGCTGAATTTAAACATCCAAAAGAACTTTCTCAGAAAGCTTCATTATAGTTTTTATCTGAGGATATTTCCTTTGTCACCAAAGGCTTCAATTCTATCCAAAATATCCCTTCACAGATTCTCTAAAAACAGTGCCACCAATCTCTTCCATGAAAAGAATCATGTAACTCTGTGAGATGAATTCACAAATCACAGAGCAGTTTCTCAGAAACTATTTTTCTAGTTTTTTTCTGAGAATTTTTCCCTTTTCACAATAAGTTTCAATGAACTCCAAAATATCTCATTGCTGATTCCAAGAAAACAGTGTTAACAAACTGCTCAATGAAAAGAACAGTGGAACTCTGTGAGATGAATTCACATATCACAGAGCAGTTTCTCAGAAAGCTTCTTTTGGGTTTTCCTGTGAGGATAATTCCTTTTTCACTATAGGCCTCATTGCGCTCCTGAATATCCCTTTGCAGATTCCATGAAAACAGTGTTAGAAAACTGCTCCATGAGAAGTAAGTTGAAACTCAGTGAGATGAATTCACTCAATACAAGGAACTTTCTCAGAAAGTTTCTTTCTAGTTTTTGTCTGAGGATAATTCCTTTTTCTCCATAGGCCTCAATGCACTCCCAAATATCCCTTTGCAGATTCAATGAAAACAGTGTTAGAAAACTGCTTCAGGAAAAGAAAGGTGTAACTCTGTGAGATGAATTCACACATCACAAAACAGTTTCTCAGAAAGCTTCTTTCTAGTTATTATCTGAGGATATTTCCTTGTCAGCATAAGATTCAATGCAATCCAAAATATCCTTTCTCACGTTCCACAAATACAGTGCTAACAAACTGCACCATGAAAGAAAATTGCAACTCTGTGAGATAAATTCACAAAATAGAAAGCATTTTCCCAGAAAGCTTCTTTCTACTTTTTGTCTGAAGATATTTCCTTTGACACCATAAGCTTCAATGCACTCCAAAGAACCCCATTGCAGAGTCCAAGAAAACAGTGTTAGCAAACTGCTCAAAGAAAGGGACAGTGTAACTCTGTGAGATGAATTCACACATCACAAAGAAGTTTCTCAAAAAGCTTCTTTCTACTTTTTATCTGAGAATATTTCCATTGTCACCATAGGATTTAATGCCATCCAAAATATCTCTTCTCAGATTCCCCAAAAACAGTGCTACAAAACAACTCCATGAAAAAAATCGTGTAACTCTGTTAGATGAATTCACAAGTCACAAAGTAGTTTCTCAGGAAGCTTCTTTCTAGTTATTGTCTGAGGATATTTAATTTTTCACGATAGGCCTCATTGCGCTCATGAATATCTCTTTGCAGATTTCACGAAAATAGTATTAGCAAACTGCTGCATGAAAAGAAAGGTGTAAATCTGTAAGATGAATTCACACATCACAAAGCAATTTCTCAGAAAGCTTCTTTCTAGTTTTTATCTTAGGATATTTTCCTTGTTGCCATAGGCTTCAATGCGATCTAAAATATCCATTCTCAGATTCCCCAAAACAGTGCTACAAAACTGCTTCATGAAAAGAATCATGTACTTCAGTGAAATAAATTGACAAATAACAAAGCAGTTTCTAAGAAACCTTCTTTTTGATTTTTATCTGACGATGTTTCTTTGTCACCATAGGCTTCAATTACAAATTCCGTTAAATTACAAATTCCATGGAATTACAAATACCAAATTCCATGAAAACAGTGTTATCAAACTGCTCAATGAAAATAATGGTGTAACTCTGAGAGATGAATTCACACATCACAAAGCAGTTTCTCAGAAAGCTTCTTTGTAGTTTTTGTCTGAGGATATTTGTTTTTTCACTGTAGGCCTCAAGGCGCTCTCAAATATCCCTTTGCAGATTCCATGAAAACAGTGTTTCTAAACTGCTCCATGAAAAGAAAGGTGTAACTCTGTGAGATGAATTCATACAGCAGAAAGAACTTTCTCCGAAACCTTCTTTAGAGTTCTTATCTGAGGATGTTTCCTTTGTCACCATAGGCTTCAATGGGATGCAAAATATCCCTTCTCAGATTCCCCAAAAACAGTGCTATCAAACTGATCCGTGAAAAGAATACTGTAATTCTGTGAGAAGAATTCACAAATCACAAAGCAGTTTCTCAGAATGTTTCTTTGTAGCTGTTGTCTGAGGATATTTACTTTTTCACAATAAGTTTCAATGTGCTCCAAAATATCCCATAGCAGATTCTAAGTAAACAGTGTTAGCAAACTGCTCAATGAAAAGAATAGTGTAACTGTGTGTGCTGAATGGACACACCACAAAGCAGTTTCTCAGAAAGCATCTTTTTGGTTTTTATCTGAGGATATTTTCTTTGTCACCACAGACTTCAATGCGCTCCCAAATGTCCTATTGCAGATTCCACGAAAGCAGTGTTATCAAACTGCTCAATGAATAGAATGGTGTAACTCTGTGAGATGAATTCATACATCACAAAGCAGTTTCCCAGAAAGGTTCTGTTTGGTTTTTATTGGAGAATATTTCCTTTTTCACTATAAGCCTTAATGCATCCCAAATATCCCTTTGCAGATTCCACCAAAACAGTGTTAGCAAACTGCTCCATGAAAACAATGGTGTTACTCTGTAAGTTGAATTCACACATAACAAAGAAGTGTCTCAGAAAGCTTCTTTTTGGTTTTTATCTAAGGATATTTTCTTAGTCACCATAGGCTTCAATGTGATCCAAATTATCCCTTCTTGTATTCCCAAAAACAGTGCTACCAAACTTATTTATGAAAAGAATCATGTAATGCCATGAGATGAATTACAAAATCACAAAGTGGTTTCTCAGAAAGCTTCTTTTGGGTTTTTATCTGCGGATATTTCCTTTGTCAGTCTAGGCTTCCAAGTGCTCCCAAATATCCTATTGCAGAATCTAAGAAACCAGAGCTATCAAACTGCTCAATGAAAAGAATGGTATATCTCTGTGAGATGAATTCACACATCACAAAGCAGCTTCACAGAAATTCTCTTTCCAGTTTTTATCTGAGAATATTTCCTTTTTCACTGTAGGCCTCGTTGTGCTCCAAAATATCCCTTTGTAGATTCCACAAAAACAGTGTTAGAAAACTGCTCCATGCAAGAAAATTGTAATTCTGTGAGATGAATTCGCACATCACAGATAACTTTCTCAATGGCTTTATTATAGTTTTTATCTAAGGATATTTCCTTTGTCAACATATCTTCAATGTGCTCCAAAATATCTTATTGCAGATTCCAAGGAAACAGTCTTAACAAACTGCTCAGTGCAAAGAGCAGCGTAACTCTGTGAAATGAATTCACACATTACAAAGCAGTCTCTCAGAAAGCTTCTTTTTTTAATCTGAGGATATACACTTTGTCACACTAGGCTTCAATGCACTCCCAAATATCCTACTGCAGATTTCATGAAAATAATATTGTCAAACTACTCAATGAAAAGAATGGTGTAACTCTGTGGGATGAATTCACACATCACAAAGCAATTTATCAGAAAGCCTCATTTTAGTTTTTACTCCAGATGTTTACTTTTTCACTATAGTCCTCAATGGGCTACAAAATATCCCTTTGCAGATTCCACAAAAACAGAGTCAGCAAACTGCTACATGAAAAGAAAGGTGTAGCTCTGTGAGGTGAATTCACACATCACAAAAACTTTTTAAGAAAGCTTCTTTCTAGTTTCTACCTGATTATATTCCCTTTGTCACCATAGGCTTCAATGAGATCCAAAATATCCCTTCTCAAATTCACCCAAAACAGTGCTACCAAACTGCTCCATGAAAAGAATCATGTAACTCTGAGATGAATTCACAAATCACAAAGCAGTTTTTCAGAAAGCTTCTTTCTAGTTTTTGTCTGAGGATATTTCCTTTGTCACCATAAGCGTCAATGCACTCTGAAATATCCCATTGCAGATTCCAATAAAACAGTGTTAGCAAACTGCTCAATGAAAGGAACAGGGTAACTCTGTGAGATGAATTGACACAACACAAAGCAGTTACTCAGAAGACTTCTTTTTGGTTTTCATCTGATTATATTTCCTTTGTCACTATTTTAGGGGAATCTGAGAAGGGATATTTTGGATTGCATTGAAGCCTGTGATGACAAGAAATATCCTCATTTCAGATTCTGAGGAAACAGTGTGACCAAACTACTTAATGAAAACAACAGTGTAACGTTGTGAGATGAATTCACACATCACAAAACAGTTTCTCAGAAAGCTCCTATCTAGTTTTTATCTGAGGATATTTCCTTTTTCACTATAGGCCTCAATGTGCTCCCATATATCACTTTGCAGACTCCACGACAACAGTGTTAGCAAACTGCTCCATGAAAAGAAAGTTGCAACTCTGTGAATTGAATTCTCATATGATAAATAACTTTCTCAGAAAGCTTCTCTCTAGTTTTCATCTGAGGATATGTCCTTCATCACCATATTCTTCAATGTGATCCAAAATATCCCTTCTTAGTTTACCCAAAAACAGTGCTACCAAACAGATCAATGAAAGGAGTCATGAAATCAGTGAGAAGAATTAACACATCACAAAGTGATTTCTCAGAAATCTCCTTACTAGTTTTTATATGAAGATATTTCCTTTGTCACCATAAGTTTCAATGTGCTCTGAAATATCGCATTGCAGTTTCCAAGAAAACAGTGTTAGCAGGCTGCTAAACAAAAAGGACAGTGTAACTCTGTGAGATGAATTCACACGTCGCAAAGCAGTCTCTCAGAAAGCTTCTTTCTAGTTATTATCTGAGGATATTTGGTTTTTCACCATAGGACTCTATGAGCTTCCATAAATCCCTTTTCAGTTTCTACAAAAACAGCTTCAAACAAACTGCTCAATGAAAGGAAAAGTGTAATTCTGTGAGATGAATTCACACATCAGAAAGAACTTTCTCAGAAACCTTCTTTCTACTTTTTATCTGAGGATATTTCCTTTGTAACCACAGGCTTCAATGTGGTCCAAAATATCCCTTCTCAGATTCCACAAAAACAGTGCTAACTGACTGATCCACTGATAGAATCATGTAACTCTGTGAGATGAATTAACATATCACAAAATGGTTTCTCAGAAAGCTTCTTTCTAGTTTTCATAGAAGGGTATTTCCTTTGTTACCATAAGCTTAAAACGTACTCTGAAATATCCCATTGCGGATTCCAAGAAAACAATGTTAGCAAACTGATAAATGAAAGGAACAGTGTAACTCTGTGAGGCGAATTCACAAATCATGAAGCAGTTTCTCAGAAAACTTCTTTCTAGTTTTTATATGAGAATATTTCCTTTGTCACCTTAGGCTTCAATGTGATCCAAAATATTCCTTCTCAGATTCCCCCAAAACAGTGTTAACAAACTGCCCCATGAAAAGAATCCTGACACTCTGAGATGAATTCACAAATCGCAAAGCAGTTTCTAAGAAAGCTTCATTCTAGTTTTTGTCTGAGGATATTTCCTTTGTCACCATAATCTTTAATGCACTCCCAAATATCCCATTGCAAATTCCAAGAAATCAGTATTAACAAACTGCGCAATGAAAAGATCAGTGTATCTCTGTGAGATGAATTGACACCACACAAAGTCATTTCTCAGAAAGCTTCTTTTTGGTTTTCATCTGAGGATATTTCCTTTGTCACCATAGGCTTCAATGCACTCCCAAATATCCTATTGCAGATTCCACAAAAAAAGTGTTATCAAGCTGCTCAATGAATGGAATGGCATAGTTCTGAGAGATGAATTCACACATCTCAAAGCAGTTTCTCAGAAAGTTTCTTTCAAGTTTTTCTATGAGAATATTTCATTTTTCACTATAGGCCTCAAAGCACTCCCAAATATCCCTTTGCAGATTACACAAAAACAGTGTTAGCACACTCCACTGGAAAAGAATGGTGTAACTCTGTGAGATGAATTCACACATCCCAGACAACTTTCTCAGAAAGCTTCTTTCTAGTTTTTATCTGAGGATATTTCCTTTGTCACCATAGGCTTCAATGTGAAACAAAATATCTTTTCTCAAATTCCCCGAAAGAGTGTTAACAGACGGATCCATGAAAAGAATCATGTAATGCTGTGAGATGAATTAAAACATCTCAAAGCAGTTTCCCAGAAAGCTTCTTTCTAGTATTTATATGAAGATATTTCCTTTGTCACCATAGACTTCGATGCAATCCACAATGTACCTCATCAGATTCCGCAAAATCAGTGCTAACAAACTGCTCCATGAAAAGAATCATGAAATTCTGAGATTAAATCACAATTCACAGAGCAGTTTTTTGAAAGATTCTTTCTAATTTTTGTCTGAGGATATTTCCTTTGTCAATATAAGCTTCAATGTGCTCCAAAATAGTCCATTGCAGATTCCAAGAAAACAGTGTTAGCATACTGCACAATGAAAATAACAATGTAACTCTGTGAGATGAATTGACCAACACAAAGTAGTTTCTCAGAAACCTTCTTTTTGGATTTCATCTGAGGATATTTCCTTTGTCACCATAGACTTCAATGCACTCCCAAATATCCTTTTGCACATTCCACGAAAAAGTGTTATCAAACAGCTCAATGAAAGAATGGCGTAGTTCTGTCAGATGAATTCACACATCACAAAGCAGTTTCTCAGAAAGTTTCCTTCTAATTTTTATCTGAGGATATTTCCTTTTTCACTCTAGGCCACAATGCGCTCCAAAATTTCACTTTGCAGATTCCATGAAAACAGTGTTAGCAAATAGCTCCATGAAAAAAGATGGAAACCTGTAAGGTGAATGCACATATTTAAAAGGAACTTTCTCAAATAGCTTCTTGGTAGTTTTTATCTGAGGATATTTCCTTAGGCACCAAGGGCTTCAATGTGACATAAAATATCCCTTCTTGGTTTCCCCAACAACAGTGCTACAAACTGATACATGAAAAGAATCCTGTAACTCTGTGAGATGAATTAACACATCATAAAGCAGTTTCTCAGAAACCTTCTTTCTATTTTTTATATGAGGATACTACCTTTGACACCATAAACTTCAATACACTCCAAAATATCCCATTGCAGATTCCACGAAAACAGTGTTAGCATACTGCTAAATGAAAAGAACAGTGTAACTCTTTGAGATGAATTCACACATCACAATGCAGTTTGTCAGAAAGTTTCTTTCTAGTTTTTATCTGAGGATATTTCCTTTTTCACCATAGGCCTCAATGCGCTCCCAAATAAACCTTTGCAGATTCCACGAAAACTGTGTTAGCAAACTGCTCCATAAAAAGAAAGGTGTAACACAGTGAGATGAATTCCCACATCACAGGGAAGTTTCTCAGAAATCTTCTGTATAGTTTTTATCTCAGGATATTTCCATTTTCACCATAGGCTTCAATTTGATCCAAAATATCCCTTCTAAGATTCCCCAAAGTCAGTGCTACCAAACTGATCCATGAATAGTATTGTGTAACTCTGTGAGATGAATTAATGCATCACAAAGCCATTTCTGAGAAAGCTTCTTTCTAGTTTTTATACGAGGATATTTCATTTGTCACCATAAGCTGTAATGCACTCCAAAATATCACACTGAAGATTCCAAAAAAACAGTTTTAGCTAACTGCTCAGTAGAAAGAACAGTGTAACACTGTGAGATGAATTCACACATCACAAATCATTTTCCCTGAAAGCTTCTTTCTAGTTTTTATATGAGGATATTTCCTTTTTCACAATAGGCCTCATGCACTCCCACATATACGTTTGCAGATTCCACAAAACCAGTGTTAGCAAACTTCTCCATGAAAAGAATTGTGTAACTCTGGGAAACGAATTCACAAATCGCAAAGCAGTTTCTCAGAAAGCTTCTTTCTAGTTTTTGTCTGAACGTACTTTCTTTTGCACCATAGGCTTCAATGCACTCTGAAATATCCCATTGCAGATTCCACGAAAACAGGACTCAGAAATTGTTCAGGGAACAGAGCTGTGAAATTCTGTGAGATGAACTCATACATCACAAAGCAGTTTCTCAGAAAACTTCTTTCAAGTTTTTTTCCAAGGATATTTAGTTTTTCACCATAGGCCTAAATGTACTCCCAAATATCCCTTTGCATATTCCATGAAAACAGTTTAGGAAACTGCTCCATGAAAAGAAAAGTGTAACTCTATGAGATGAACTCACGCTTCACAAAGAACTTTCTCAGAAAGCTTCTGTCTAGTTTTTATCTGAGGATATTCCCTTTGTCACCATAGGCTTCAATGTGATAAAAAAAAAGAAAAAATCCCTTCTCAGATTCCCCTAAAAAAGTGCTAACAAACTGCTCCATGAAAAGAATTGTACAACTCTGTGGGTCGAATTCACAAATCACAAAGCAGTTTCTCAGAAAGCTTCTTTCAGTTTTTGTCAACGATATTTTCTTTGTCACCATAAGTTTCAATGTGCTCCGAAATATTCCAATGTAGATTCCAAGAAAACAATGTTAGCAAACTGCTCAATGAAAGGAACAATGTAACTCTGTGAGATGAATTCACGCATCACAAAGGAGTTTCTCAGAAAGCTTCTTTTTGGTTTTCATCTGAGGATATTTCCTTTGTCACTATAGGCTTCAACGCACTCCCAAATATCCTATTGCAGATTTCATGGAAACACTGTTATCAAACTGCTCAATGAAAAGGAATGTGTAACGCTGTGAGATGAATTCACACATCACACAGCAGTTTCTCAGAAAGCTTCTTTCTAGTTTTTTTTTTTCTGAGAATATTTCCTTTTTCATTGTAGGCATCAATGCGTTCCCCAATATCCCTTTGCAGATTCCACGAAAACAGTGTTACCAAACTGCTCCATGAAAAGAATCGTGTAACTCTGTGACATGATTTAACACATTACAAAGCAGTTTTGAGGAATGCTTCTTTCTATTTTTTATATGAGGATATTTACTTTTCCACCATTGGCTTCAATGGGCTTCAAAATATCCCTTCTCAGGCACCACAAAAACATTGATGCAAAAGTGGTCCCTCAACAGAAATGTTTAACTCTATGAGTTGAATGCAAACATAACAAAGATATTTCTCTGAAAGCTTCTCTCCAGTTGTCACTTGAAGAATTTTCTTTTTTCACCTTAGGCCTCTATGCACTGCCAAATACCCGCCCCTGCTGATTCCACAAAAACAGTGCTAACAAACTTCACCATGAAAAGAATGATGTAACTCTGTGAGATAAATTGACCCATCACAAAGCAGTTTCTCAGGAAGCTTCTTTCTAGTTTTTATCTGAGAATATTTCCTTTTCCACCATAGGCTTCAATGTACTCCCAAATATCCCTACTCAGACACCACACAAACAGTCAAGCCAAAGTGCTCCCTCAACAGAAATGCTTAGGTCTATGAGATGAATACACATATCACAAAGGAGTTTCTCAGAAAGCTTCACTTCAGCTTTTCCCTGAAGATATTTCCTTTCTGCCATTGGACTCTATATGCTCCAGAATATCCCTTTGCAGATTAAACAAAAATAGTTTTAACAAACTGCTCAATGAAAAGAAAGGTGCAACTCTGTGAGATGAATTCACCCATCACAGAGCAGTTTCTCAGAAACTTCTTTCTAGTTTAAATCTGACGATATTTCCTTTTTCACCATAGGCTACGATGTGCTCCCAAATATCTCCTCTCAGATACCACAAAAACTGTGATGCCGAACTGCTCAATCAACAAAAAGGTTAAACTCTATGATGTGAATATATGCCAGAAAACTATTTCTCGAAAAGCTTCTCTGCAGTTTTTGTCTGAGGTTATTTCCTTTTTCACCATAGGTCTCCATGAGTTCCCAAATGTCCCTTTGAAGATTCCATAAATACAGTACTACCAAAATTCTCCCTGAAAAGAATCATGTAACTCTGTGAGATGAATTCACAAATCACAAAGCAATTTGTCAGAAAGTTTTTTTCTAGTTTTTGTCTGAGGATATTTTCTTTGTCATCCCAAGCTTCAATGTGCTCTAAATTATCCCATTGTAGATTCCAAGAAAACAGTGTTACCAAACTGATCAATAAAAAGAATAGTGTAACTCTGTGAGATGAAATCACACATCACAAACCAATTTGTCAGAAAGCTTCTTTTCTGTATTTATCTCAGGATATTTCCTTTGTCACCAGAGGCTTCAATGCACTCCAAACTATCCTATGGTAGATTCCACGAAAACATTGCTAGCAAACTGCTAAATGAAAAGAACAGTGTAACTCTGTGAGATCAATTCACATATCACAGAGCTGTTTCTCAAAAAGCTTCTTTCTAGTTTTTATCTGAGAATATTTCCTTTGTAACCATAGGCCTCAATGTGCTCCCAAATATGCCTTGGCAGATTCGCTGAAAACAGTGTTAGCAATCTGCTCCATGAAAAGAAAGGTGTAAATTGGTGAGATGAATTCACACATCACAAAGAACTTTCTCAGAAAGCTTCCTTCTAGTTTTTATATGAGGATATTACCTTTGTCACCATAGGCTTCAATGTGTTCCAAAATATCTCTTCTCAGATTCCCCAAAAACAGTGCTACCAAACTGATCCATGAAAAGAATCATGTAACTTTGTGAGATGAATTAACACAACACAAAGTGGTTTTGAATAAAGTTTCTTTCTAGTTTTTACCTGAGGATATTTCCTTTTCCACCATAAGCTTCAATGCACTCCCAAATATCCCTTCTCAGACACCACAAAAACATTGGTGCCAAGTACTCCCTCAACAGAAACGTTTAGCTCTATCTGATGAATGCACATATCACAAAGGAGTTTCTCCAAAAGTTTCTCTCCAGTTGTTGCCTGAAGAAATTTCTTTTTTCACCTTGGGCCTCTATACGCTCTGAATTATCCCTTTGCAGATTCCACAAAAACAGTGTTAACAAACTGCTCCATGAAAGGAATGATGTAACTCTGTGAGATAAATTAACCCATCACAAAGCGGTTTCTCAGGAAGCTTCTTTCTAGTTTTTATCTGAGGATATTGCCTTTTCCACCATAGGCTTCAAAGCGCTTCCAAATATCCCTTCTCAAACACCACAAAAAGAGTGATATCGAAGTGCTCCCTCAACAGAAATGTTTAGCTCTATGAGATGAATGCACACATCACAGTTTCTCAGAAATATTCTCTCCAGTTTTTACCTGAAGAATTCCTTTTTCACCTTAGGCCTCTATGCATTCCCAAATGTCCCTCTGCAGATTCCACAAAAACACAGCTGAAAAACTGCTCCATGAAAAAAGGGTGGAACTCTTTGAGATGAGTTCACCCATCACAAACCAGTTCCTCAGAAAGCTTCATTTCTAGTTTAAGTCTGAGTATATTTCCTTTTTCACCATAGACTTCAATGTGTTCCTAAATATCTCCTCAAAGATAGTGCAAAAACAGTTTTGCCAAACTGCTAATTCAACAAAGAGGTTAAACTCTATGAGATGAATACACATAACAAAACTTTTTCTCGAATACTTCCTTTTTCACCATAGGCTTCAAAGTGCTCCCTGATATCCCTTCTCAGATTGCACAAAAACAGTGATGCCAAACTGCTCAATCAACAGAAAGGTCTAACTCAATGAGATGAATACACACATCACAAAACAGTTAGTTTCTCAGAAAGCTTCTTTCTACCTTTATCTGAAAGTGATTTCTTTTTCACCATAGATCTCAACGTGCTACAAAATTCTACACAAGCAGTGTTTCCAAGCTACCGAATGAAAAGAAAGGTTTAACTCAGTGACATAAATGTGCAACACAAAACAGTTCCTCAGAAAGATCTTTCTAGTTTTGACATGAAGATATTTTCTTTTTCATCATAGGCTTTAATGCACTCTCAAATGTCCATTTGCAGAATGTACAAACACAGGGTTTCCAAACTGCTGAATCAAAAGACAGTTTTAATTTTGTGGGATGAATGCACACATCACAAAACAGTTCCTCATGAAGCTTCTTTCTAGTTTTTACCTGAAGATATTTTCTTTTTCAACATAGTCCCAAATGTGTTCCCAAATATCCCTTCACAGATACTACAAACACAGGGTTTCCAAAGTGCATAATGAAAAGAAAGGTTTAATTCTGCAAGGCAAATGCACATATCACAAAGCAGTTTCTCAGATAGCTTCCTTCTAGTTTATGTCCTCGGATATTTGCTTTTTCACCATTGGCCTCAATGAGCTCCAAAATGTCCATTTGCAGAACGGACAATAACTGGGATTCAAAACTGCTGAATCAAAAGAAAGGTTTAACTTTGCCAGATGAATGGACACATCTTAAAGCAGTTTCTCAGAAAGCTTCTTTCTAGTTTTCTTCTGAAGATACTTTCTTTTTCACCATAGGACTCATTGTGCTCCCAAATATCCCTTTGAAAATTCTACAAAAGGAGTGTTTCCAAACTGCGGAATAAAAAGAAAGGTTTAGTGCCTTGAGATGACTGCACACATCACAAAGCAGGTTCTCAGAAGGCTTCTTTCTCATTTTTATCTTATGATAATTTCTTTTTCACCATAGGCCTTAATGTGCTCGCAAATATCCCTTCCCAGATTCGACAAAAACAGTGTTTCCAAACTGTGGAATGAAAAGAAAGGTTTAACTCTAAGAGATGATCACCAAGATCCAAGGCAGTTTCTCAGATAGCTTTCTTCTAGTTTTTACCTTGGAATATTTGCTTTTTCACCAATGCCCTCAATGAGCTCCCAAGTGTCCATTTGCAGAATGAAAAAAAGAGCATTTTAAAAAACTGAATAATCTAAAGAAAGGTTTAACTCTGTGAGATGAATACACACATCACAAAGCAGTTTCTGTCATAGGTTTCTTCTAGTTTTTATCCAGGGATATTTGCTTTTTTGACATTGGCCTCAATGACCTCCCAAATGTCCATTCACAGAATGGACAAAAACAATGTTTTTAAACTGCTAAATCAAAAGAAAATTTTACCTCTGTGAGATGAATGTGCACATCACAAAGCAGTTTCCCAGATACATTCCTTCCAGTTTCTATCCTGGGATATTCACTTTTTGCCATTGTCCTCGCAGAGCTCCAAAATGTACATTTGCAGAATGGACAAAAACAGTGTTTGCAAACTGCTGAATCAAAAGAAAGCTTTAGCTCTCTGAGGTGAATGCACATATCACAAAGCACTTTCTCAGAGACCTTCTTTCTAGTTTTATCTGAAGATATTTTCTTTTTCACCATAGGTGTCAATGAGCTCCCAAATATCCCTTCACAGATTCTACAAAAACAGTATTTCCAAACTGTTGAATGAAAAAAAAAAAAGGTTGAACTCTGTGAGATGAATGCTCACTTCACAAATCAGTTACTCAAAAGCTTCTTTCTAATTCTTTTCTAAAGATATTTTCTTTTTCACCATAGGGCTAAATGCACTCCTCAATATGCCTTCACAGATACTACAAATACAGTGTTTTCAAAGTGCTGAATGAAAAAAAAAAAAAAAGGTTTAACTCAGCCAGATGAATGCACACATCACAAAGCAGTTTCCCAGATAGCTTTCTTCTAGTTTTTATCTTACGATATTCACTTTTTCACCATTGGCCTCAATGAGCTCCTGTCACTTCCCAGATTGAACAAAAACAGTGTTTCCAAACTGCTGAATCAAACAAAAGGTTTAACACTGTGAGATGAATGCACACATCACAAAGAAGTTTCTCAGAGATCTTCTTTCTAGTTTTTATCTGAAGATATTTTCTTTTCACCATAGGCCTCAATGAGATCCCAAATGTCCCTTTGAAGATTCCACACAACAGAGCTCCCAAACTGCTGAATGAAAAGAAATATTTAACTCGTGAGGTGAATGTACATATCACAAAGTGGTATCTCAGATAGCTTCCTTCTAGGTTTCTCAGACAGCTTTCTTCTAGTATTTACCCTGGGATGTTTAACTCTATGAAATGAATACACACATCACAAAGCAGTTTCTCAGAAAGATTTCTTTCTAGTTTTTATGTGAAAATATTTTCTTTTTCACCACGATTCTCAAAGTTATCCAAAATATCCCTCTGCAGATTCTACCCAGTGTTTGCAAACTGCTGAATGAAAAGAAAAGTTTAACTCTGCTAGATCAATGCACACATCACAAAGCCATTTCTCAGCTAGCTTCCTTCTAGGTTTCTCAGACAGCTTCCTTCTAGTTCGTATCCTGGGATATCCACTTTTTCTCCATGGTCCATCTCACAGAATTAAACCTTTCTTTTGATCCAACCATTTGGAAACAGTGTTTTTCCCCACTCTGCAAATGGATATTTGTGAGCTCTTTGGCGAAAAGAGCTCAATGGCAAAAAAGGGGATATCCCAGGTTAAAAACTAGAAGCCAGTTATCTGAGAAACCATTTTATGATGGGTGCATTGATCTCACAAAATTAAACTTTTCATTCAGCAGTTTGGAAACACTGTTTTCATTGAATCCATGAAGGGATAGTTTGGAGTGATTTGAGGCCTATAGTGGAAACAAAAATATCTTCAGATAAAAACTAGGAAGAACTTTTAAGAAACCACTTTGCCACGTGTGCATTCATCTCACAGAGGTACATCTTTGTTTCGATTCTGCAGTTAGGAAACACTGTTTTAGCCATTCTGTGAAAGAATATTTAGGAGCTCCTGAGGCCAATGACAAAAAGGCAAGTATCCCAGGATAAAAACTAGGAAGAAGCTCTCTGAGAAACTGCTTTGTGATGTCTGCATTCATCTTGCAGAGTTAAACGTTTCTTTTCTTTCAGCAGTTTGGAAACACTGTTTTTGGAGTATTTGTGATGGAATACTTGGGAGTGCATGGAGGCCTGCGGTCAAAAAGAAAATATCTTAAGGTAAAAACAAGAAAGAAGTTTTCTGAGAAACCACTTTGTGCTGTGTGCATTCATCTCACAGATGTAAACATTTCTCTTGATTCAGCAGTTTCAAAACACTGTTTTTGTGCATTCTGTGAATGGACATTTGGGAACTCTTAGAGGACCATGGCTATAAAGAGACCCTCCTGGGATAAAAACTAGAAGGAAACTATCTAAGAAATCATTTTGTTATGCATGCATTAATCTCACAGAGTTAAACCTTTCTTTTCATTCAGCATTTTGGAAACACTGCTTTGTAGAATCTGTGAAGAGATATTTGTGAGAGACTTGAGGCTTGCGAAAAAGAAAATGTATTCAGATAAAAGATAGAAAGAAGCTTTTTGGGAAACTTCTTTGTGATGTGTACATTCATCTCACAGGGTTTTAAACTTTCCTTTGATTCAGCCGTTTCAAAATACTGTTTTTGTCCTTCTTGCGAATGAACATTTGGGAGCTGATTGAGGCAAACGGAGAAAAAAACGAATATAATAATTTCACAGATTTAAACCTTTATTTAATTTAGCAGTTTGGAAAAAAGTTGTAGAATCTCTGAAGTGATATTTGGGAGCAAATAGATGACAAACATGACAAATGAAATATCTTTAGATTAAAACTAGAAAGAAGCTTTCTGAGAAACTGCTTTGAGATGTGTCTATTCATTTCACAGAGTTAAACCATTTTTTCTATTTAGCAGTTTGGAGACACCATTTTTGAAACTCACTGAGGCCAATGACAAAAAAGTGAATATCCCAGGTAACAACTAGAAGGAAGCTATCTGAGAAACCACTTTGTCATGCGTGCATTCATCTTGCAGAGTAAAATCTTTTTTTTTTCATTCAGCAGTTTGGAAACACTGTTTTGGTAGAATAAGCAAAAGGATATTTGCAGAGCATTGAGGACTACAGTGAAAAAGGAAATATCTTCAGATATAAACAAGAAGCAAATTTTCTGAGAAACTGTTTTGTGATGGGTGAATTCGTTTCACAGAGTTAAACCTTTTTGTGATTCATTGGTTTGGAAACAGTGTTTTTGTCCAATCTGTGAATGGACATTTGGGAACTCATTGAGGCAAATTGTGAAAAAGTGAATATCCGAGGTAACAACCAGACAGAAGCTATTTGAGAAACCGCTTTGGAATGGGTGTATTGGACTCAAAGAGTAAAAGCTTTATTTTTCATTCAGCAGATTGGAAATGCCGTTTTGGTAGAATCTGCAGAAGTATATTTGGCAGTGCATTGAGTTCTATGGTGAGAAAGGAAATATCTTCAGATAGAAATTAGAAAGGAGCTTTCTGAGAAACTGGTTTGTGATGTGTGCATTCATCTCACAGAATTAACCTTCTCTTTGGATTCAGCATTTTAGAAACAATGTTTTTGTCCATTCTGTTAATGAACATTTGGGAGCTCATTGTGGACAATGGCAAAAAACTAATATCCCAGTATACAAGCTAAAATGAAGCTATCTGAGAAACCCCTTTGTGATGTGTGCGTTCATCTTATAGAGTTAAACTTTTGCTTTTTTTTCAGCATTTGGGAAACACTATGTTGGTAGAATCTACAAAGGGATATTTGGGAGTGAATTGAGGCCTATGGTGGAAAAGGAAATATCTTTAGATGAAAACTAGAAAGAAGAATTCTGAGAAACTTCTTTGTGATGCGTACTTTCATCTCACAGAGTTAAATTTTTCTTTGGATTGAGCAATTTGGAAAAACTCTTTTTGTCCATTTTGGTAATGGACATTTGGGAGCTCTTTGCGGCCAATGGTGAAAAAGAGACTATCCCAGGATAAATTCTAAAAGGAAGATTGCTGAGAAAACATTTTGTGATGTGTACATCCATCCCACAGAGTTAAACCTTTCTTTTTCATTCAGCAGTTTGGAAATATTGGTGTGGTAGAATTTGTGAAGGGGTATATGGGACTGCACTGATGCCAAGGGTGAAAAAGGAAATACCTTCAAATAAAAACTAGAAAGAAGATTTCTGAGAAACTCCTTTGTGATGTGTCTTTCATCTCACAGAGTTAAACCATCCTTTGGATTCAACAATTTGGAAACTCTGTTTTTCTCTATTCTGCAAATGGACATTTGGGAGCTCAATGAGGCCAGTGGTGAAAAAGCAAATATCCCATTATAAGGTCTACAAGGAAGCTAAGAAACTGCTTTGTGATACATGCATTCATCTCACTGATTACCTTTGTGTTCATTCAGTAGTTTGGAAACACTGTTTTGGTAGAATCTGCACAGTGATATTTGGGACTGCATGGAGACCTATGGTGAAAAAGGAAATACATTCAGATAAGAACTAGAAAGAAGCATTCTGGGAAACTGCTTTGTGATTGATTTTTTCATGACACAGAGAGAAACTATTCTTTGGATTCAACAGTTTGGAAACACTGTTCTCTAAGTTTTATCTGCTTCCTTCTAGGTTTTATCCTGGGATGTTGGCTTTTTCGCCATTGGCCTCAATCAGTTCCGAAATATCCATTCGCAGAACAACAACAACAAAAAACAACAAAAACAAAAAACAGTGTTCTGAAACTGTTGAATCAAAAGACAGGTTTAACTCTGTTAGATGAATGCAAACATAATAAAGCAGTTTCTTGGAAACTGGGGAATGAAAAGCAAACTCTCTGAGATGAATGCACACATCAGCAAGTGGTTTCTTAGATAGATTTCTTCTTCTTTTTATGCCAAGATATTCTCTTTTTCTATTTTGTTCTCAATGTCCTTTCATGAAACGGATAAAACAATGTTTCCTGACTGCTGAATCAAAGGAAATATTTAACTCTGTGAGATGAATGCACACATCACAGAACAGTTTCTTGAAAGCTTCTTTCAAGTTTTTATTTGAAGATATTTTCTTTTTCACCTTAGGTCTCAAGCCTCTCCAAAATATGCCTTCAGAGACTCTACAAAAACAGTGTTTCCAAGCTGCTGAATAAAAAAGAAAGTCTTTACTCTGAGAGATGAATGCACACATCACAAAGCAGTTTCTCAGATACCTCCTTCTATTTTTTATCCACGGATATCCCTTTATCGCCTTTGTCCTCAACGAACTGTAAAATGTTAATTCACAGAGTAGACAAAAACAGTGCTTCCAAACTGCTCAACCAAAAGAAAGTTTTATTTCTGGGCAATGAACGGAAACATCACAGAGCTGTTTCTCAGAATGCTTTTTCTAGTTTTTATCTGAAGATATTTTCTTTTTCACCTTAGGTCTCAAGCCTCTCCAAAATATGCCTTCAGAGACTCTACAAAAACAGTGTTTCCAAGCTGCTGAATAAAAAAGAAAGTCTTTACTCTGAGAGATGAATGCACACATCACAAAGCAGTTTCTCAGATACCTCCTTCTATTTTTTATCCACGGATATCCCTTTATCGCCTTTGTCCTCAACGAACTGTAAAATGTTAATTCACAGAGTAGACAAAAACAGTGCTTCCAAACTGCTCAACCAAAAGAAAGTTTTATTTCTGGGCAATGAACGGAAACATCACAGAGCTGTTTCTCAGAATGCTTTTTCTAGTTTTTATCTGAAGATATTTTCTTTTTCACCATGGCCTCAATGTCCTTCCAAATATCCTTTCACAGATCTTCCAAAAACAATGTTTCCAAACTGCTGAAAGTAAAGAAAGCTTTAACTCTGTGAGATGAATGCACACATCACAAAGTGGTTTCTTTTTTTTTAATTTAATTTTTTCTTTTTAATTGTTATTATTATTATTTTATTATACTTTAAGTTCTAGGGTACATGTGCATAACATGCAGGTTTGTTACATATGTATACTTGTGCCATGTTGGTGTGCTGCACCCATGAACTCGTCAGCACCCATCAATTCATCATTTACATCAGGTATAACTCCCAATGCAATCCCTCCCCCCTTCCCCCTCCCCATGATAGGCCCCGGTGTGTGATGTTCCCCTTCCCGAGTCCAAGTGATCTCAGTATTCAGTTCCCACCTATGAGTGAGAACATACGGTGTTTGGTTTTCTGTTCTTGTGATAGTTTGCTAAGAATGATGGTTTCCAGCTGCATCCATGTCCCTACAAAGGACGCAAACTCATCCTTTTTGATGGCTGCATAGTATTCCATGGTGTATTTGTGCCACATTTTCTTAATCCAGTCTGTCACAGATGGACATTTGGGTTGATTCCAAGTCTTTGCTATTGTGAATAGTGCTGCAATAAACATACGTATGCATATGTCTTTATAGCAGCATGATTTATAATCCTTTCGGTATATACCCAGTAGTGGGACGGCTGGGTCATATGGTACATCTAGTTCTAGTGGTGAGAGAGGGCATCCCTGTCTTGTGCCAGTTTTCAAAGGGAATTTTTCCAGTTTTTGCCAATTCAGTATGATATTAGCTGTGGGTTTGTCATAAATAGCTCTTATTATTTTGAGGATACGTTCCATCAATACCGAATTTATTGAGGGGTCTTAGCATGAAGGGCTGTTGAATTTTGTCAAAAGCCTTTTCTGCATCTATTGAGATAATCATGTGGTTCTTGCCTTTGGTTCTGTTTCTGCTGGATTACGTTGATTGATTTGCGAATGTTGAACCAGCCTTGCATCCCAGGGATGAAGCCCACTTGATCATGGTGGATAAGCTTTTTGATGTGCCGCTGAATCCAGTTTGCCAGTATTTTAGTGAGGATTTTTGCATCGATGCTCATCAGGGATATTGCTCTAAAATTCTCTTATTTTGTTGTGTCTCTGCCAGGCTTTGGTATCAGGATGATGTTGGCCTCATAAAATGAGTTAGGGAGGATTCCCTCTTTTTCAATTGATTGGAATAGTTTCAGAAGGAATGGTACCATCTCCTCCTTGTACCTCTGGTAGAATTCAGCTGTGAATCCATCTGGTCCTGGACTTTTTTTGGTTGGTAGGCTATTAAATATTGCCTCAAATTCAGAGCCTGCTATTGATCTATTCAGGGATTCAAATTCTTCCTGGTTTAGTCTTGGAAGAGTGTAAGTGTACAGGAAATGATCCATTTCTTCTAGATTTTCTAGTTGATTTGCGTAGAGGTGTTTATAGTATTCTCTGATGGTAGTTTGTATTTCTGAGGGGTCCGTGGTGATATCCCCTTTATCATTTTTTATTGCATCTATATGATTCTTCTCTCTTTTCTTCTTTATTAGTCTTGCTAGCAGTCTGTCAATTTTCTTGATTTTTTCAAAAAACCAACTCCTGGATTCATTGATTTTTTGGAGGGTTTTTTGTGTCTCTATCTCCTTCAGTTCTGCTCTGATCTTAGTTATTTCTTGCCTTCTGCTAGTTTTTGAATGTGTTTGATCTTTCTTCTCCAGTTCTTTTAATTGTGATGTTAGAGTGTCAATTTTAGATCTTTCCTGCTTTCTCTTGTGGGCATTTAGTGCTATAAATTTCACACTACACACTGCTTTCAATGTGTCCCAGAGATTCTGGTATGTTGTATCTTTGTTCTCATTGGTTTCAAAGAACATTTTTATTTCTGCTTTCATTTCGTTATGTACCCAGTAGTCATTCAGGAGCAGGTTGTTCAGTTTCCATGTAGTTGAGTGGTTTGGATTGAGTTTCTTAGTCCTGAGTTCTAGTTTGATTGCACTGTGGTCTGAGAGACAGTTTGTTATAATTTCTGTTCTTGTACATTTGCTGAGGAGTGCTTTACTTCCAATTATGTGGTCAATTTTGGAATAAGTGCGATGTGGTGCTGAGAAGAATGTATATTCTGTTGATTTGGGGTGGAGAGTTCTATAGATGTCTATTAGGTCCGCTTGGTGCAGAGATGAGTTCAATTCCTGGATATCCTTGTTAATTTTCTGTCTCGTTGATCTGTCTAATGTTGACAGTGCAGTGTTGAAGTCTCCCATTATTATTGTATGGGAGTCTAAGTCTCTTTGTAAGTCTCTAAGGACTTCCTTTATGAATCTGGGTGCTCCTGTATTGGGTGCATATATATTTAAGATAGATAGTTCTTCCTGTTGAATTGATCCCTTTACCATTATGTAATGGCCTTCTTTGTCTCTTTTGATCTTTGATGGTTTAAAGTCTGTTTTATCAGAGACTAGGATTGCAACCCCTGCTTTTTTTTGTTCTCCATTTGCTTGGTAGATCTTCCTCCATCCCTTTATTTTGAGCCTATGTATGTCTCTGCATGTGAGATGTGTCTCCTGAATACAGCAGACTGATGGGTCTTGACTCTTTATCCAGTTTGCCAGTCTGTGTCCTTTAATTGGAGCATTTAGTCCATTAACATTTAAGGTTAATATTGTTATGTGTGAACTTGATCCTGTCATTATGATATTAACTGGTTATTTTGCTCGTTAGTTGATGCAGTTTCTTCCTAGCCTCGATGGTCTTTACATTTTGGCATGTTTTTGCAATGGCTGGTACCGGTTGTTCCTTTCCATGTTTAGGACTTTCTTCAGGGTCTCTTGTAAGGCAGGCCTGGTGGTGACAAAATCTCTAAGCATTTGCTTATCTGTAAAGGATTTTATTTCTCCTTCACTGATGAAACTTAGTTTGGCTGGATATGAAATTCTGGGTTGAAAATTCTTTTCTTTAAGAACGTTGAATATTGGCCCCCACTCTCTTCTGGCTTGTAGAGTTTCTGCCGAGAGATCTGCTGTTAGTCTGATGGGCTTCCCTTTGTGGATAACCCGACTTTTCTCTCTGGCTGTCCTTAAGATTTTTTCCTTCATTTCAAGTTTGGTGAATCTGGCAATTATGTGTCTTGGAGTTGCTCTTCCGGAGGAGTATCTTTGTGGCGTTCTCTGTATTTCCTGAATTTGAATGTTGGCCTGCCCTACTAGGTTGGGCAAGTTCTCCTGGATGATATCCTGAAGAGTGTTTTCCAACTTGGTTCCATTTTCCCCCTCACTTTCAGGCACCCCAATCAGACGTAGATTTGGTCTTTTTACATAATCCCATACTTCTTGCAGGCTTTGTTCATTTCTTTTTCTTCTTTTTTCTTTTGGTTTCTCTTCTCGCTTCATTTCATTCATTTGATCCTCAATCGCTGATACTCTTTCTTCCAGTTGATCGAGTCGGTTACTGAAGCTTGTGCATTTGTCACGTATTTCTCGTGTCATGGTTTTCATCTCTGTTATTTTGTTTATGATCTTCTCTGCATTAATTAGTCTAGCTGTCAATTCTTCCACTCTTTTTTCAACATTTTTAGTTTCTTTGCGCTGGGTACGTAATTCCTCCTTTAGCTCTGAGAAGTTTGATGGACTGAAGCCTTCTTCTCTCATCTCGTCAAAGTCATTCTCTGACCAGCTTTGATCCATTGCTGGCGATGGGCTGCGCTCCTTTGCAGGGGGAGATGCGCTCTTATTTCTTGAATTTCCAGCTTTTCTGCCCTGCTTTTTCCCCATCTTTGTGGTTTTATCTGTCTCTGGTCTTTGATGATGGTGACGTACTGATGGGGTTTCGGTATAGGTGTCCTTCCTGTTTGATAGTTTTCCTTCTGACTGTCACTACCCTCAGCTGTAGGTCTGTTGGAGATTGCTTGAGGTCCACTCCAGACCCTCTTTGCCTGAGTATCAGCAGCAGAGGTTGCAGAAGATGGAATATTGCTTAACAGCAAGTGTACCTGTCTGATTCTTACTTTGGAAGCTTCCTCTCAGGGGTGTACTCCACCCTGTGAGGTGTGGGGTGTCAGACTGCCCCTAGTGGGGGATGTCTCCCAGTTAGGCTACTCAGGGGTGAGGGACCCACTTGAGCAGGCAGTCTGTCTGTTCTCAGATATCAACCTCCGTGTTGGGAGATCCACTGCTCTCTTTAAAGCTGTCAGACAGAGTCGTTCGCGTCTGCACAGGCCTCTGCTGTTTCCCCTGTTGTTTTTTTAGCTGTGCCCTGTCCCCAGAGGTGGAGTCTACAAAGACAGGCAGGTTTCCTTGAGCTGCTGTGAGCTCCACCCAGTTCGAGCTTCCCAGCGGCTTTGTTTACCTACTTAAGCCTCAGCAATGGCGGGCTCCCCTCCCCCAGCCTCGCTGCTGCCATGCGGATAGATCGCTGCTGACTGCTGTGTTAGCAATGTGGGAGGCTCCTTGGGCATGGGACCCTCCCGGCCAGGTGTGGGATATATTCTCCTGGTGTGCCAGTTGGCTTAAAGTGCTGTATTGTGGTGGGAGTTACCTGATTTTCCAGGTGTTGTGTGTCTCAGTTCCCCTGGCTAGGAAAAGGGATTCCCTTCCCCCTTGTGCTTCCTAGGTGAGCCGATGCCTCACCCTGCTTCAGCTCTCGCTGGTCAGGCTTCAGTGGCTGACCAGCACCGATTTTCCGGCACCCCCTAGTGAGATGACCCCAGTACCTCAGTTGAAAATGCAGAAATCATTGGTCTTCTGTGTTGCTCGCGCTGGGAGTTGGAGACTGGAGCTGTTCCTATTTGGCCATCTTGCTCCGCCCCCCTTCTCTCCAGTTTTTATCTGACGATATTTCCTTTCTCATCCAAGACCTCAATGCACTCCAGAATATAGCATTACAGATTTCACCAAAACTGTGTTAAGCAAACTGCTCAATGAAAATAAAGGTGTAATTCTGTGAGATGAATTCACCCATCACAAAGCAGTTTCTCAGACAGCTTCTTTCTAGTTCTTATCTGAGGATATTACCCTTATCACCATTGGCTTCAAAGCACTAAATAATATCCCATGGCTGATTCCATGAAAATAGTGTTAGCAAACTGCTGAATGGAAAGAAAGGTGGAACTCTGTGAGATGAATTCACATATCATAAAGCAGTTTCTCAAAAAGGTTCATTCTAATTTTTATCTAAGGATATTCCTTTGTCACCATAGGCTTCCATGCGATCCAAAATATCCCTTCTCAGATTTCACAAAAACATTGATGACAAACTTCTCCCTCAACAGAAAGGTCTCACTCTATGGGATGAATGCACACATCACAGAGCAGTTTCTCAGAAGGCTTCTCCCCAATTTTTATTTGAAAATATTTAATTTTTCACCATAGGTCTCAATGAGTTCCTGACTATCCCATGACAGATTCCATGAAAACAGTGCTAGCAAACTGCTCAATGAAAAGAAACGTGTAACTCTGTGAGATGAATTCACTCATCACAAAGCAGTTTGTCAGAAAACTTCTTTCTATTTGTAATCTGAGGATAATTCCTTATTCACCATAGGCTTCAATGCGCTGATAAATATTGCTTCTCAGGTTCCACCAAAACAGTTCTACCGAAATAGTCAATGAAAAGAAAAGTTTACCTTTGTGAGATGAATTCACACATCACAAAGCAGTTTCTCAGAAAGCTTCTTTCTAGTTGTAATCTGTGGCTATTTCCATGTTCACTATAGGCTTCAATGTGCTAACTAACCTTCCTTCTCATATACCACAGAAACAGTGCTACCAAACTGCAACATGAAAAGAAATGTGTGAATTCATCTTACAGAGTGACACCTTTCTTCTCTTTGATCCGTCTGCTAACACTGTTTTCATGGAATCAGCAAGGGATATTTGGGAGCACAAAGAGGTCAATGGTGAAAAAGGAAATAATGTCATATAAAAACTACAAAGAAGATTTTGGAGATAATGTTTTGTGATGTGTGAATTAATCTCAGAGAATTAAACCTTTCTTCTCATGGAGCCTTTTGGTAGCACTGTTTTTGTGGTATATGAGAAGGGATATTTCTGAGCACATTGAAGCCTATGGTGAATACTGATGTATCCTGAGAATATAACTAGAAAGAATCTTTCTGAGAAACTGCTCTGTGATGTGAGCATTATCTCATAGTGTTAAACCTATCTGTTGAGGGAACAGTTTGGCATCAATGATTTTGTGGAGTCTGAGAAGGGTCAATATTTTGGATCACATTGAAGCCTAGGTGAATAAGGAAATATCCTCTGATTACAACTAGAAAGAAGCTCTCTGATAAACTGCTTTGTTAGGTAGCATTCATCTCACAGAGTTACAACTTTCTTTTCATTGAGCAGTTTGCTATCACTGTTTTCTTGGAATCAGCAATGGGATAATCGGGAGCACTTTGAGGCCTATGGTGAAAAAAAAATCCTGAGATAAAAACTAGAGAGAAACTTTCTGAGAAAGTGCTTTGTGATGTGCAAATTCATCTCATGGAGTTAAAGCTTTCTTTTCATGGAACTGTTTGGTAGCACTGTTTTTGTGGTATCTGAGAAGGGATATTAATTAATGCTTTGAAACCTGTGGTGAATAAGGATATATCCTCAGATTACAACTAGAAAGAAGCTGCCTGAGAAACTGCTTTGTGATGTGTGACTTCATCTCACAGAGTTACACCTTTTTTTTTCATTGAAAAGTTTGTTAACACTGTTTTCATGGAATCTGGAATGGGATATTCAGCAGTGCACTGAGGCCGATGGCTATAAAGGAAATATAATCAGATAAAAATGAGAAAAGCTTTCTTAGAAACTGCTTTGTGATGTGCAGATTCATCTCACAGAGTTAAACTTTTTTTTGGATTCAGCATTTTTGGAAACCCTCTTTTTGTCCATTCTTTGAATGATTATTAAGGAGGTCATTGAGGCTAAAGGCAAACAACAGAATATCCCAAGATCATAACTAGACCAGAGTATCTCAGAAACCGCTTAATGATGTGAGCAGTCTTCTCGCAGATTTAAACCTTTCTTTTCATTCAAGAGTTAGGAAGCACTGTGCTGGTAGCATCTGCTAAGGGATATTTGGGAGCGTATTGAGGTCCATAGTCAAAAAGGAAATATCTTCAGATAAAAAATAGAAGGAATTTTTCTGAGAAACTGCTTTGCAATGTGTGCATTCATCTGACAGATGTAAATGTTTCTTTGGATTCAGCAGTTTGGAATAACTGTTTTTGTCCATTCCACAAATGAATATTTTGGAGTTCATTGAGATCAGTGCTGACAAAACAGAATATCCCCGGATAATTACTAGAAGAAAGGTACCTGAGAAGGCACTGTGTGGTGTGTGTATTCATCTTCTAGAGTTAAACCTTTCTTTTCATTCAGCAGTTAGGAAACACTGTTTTGGTAGAATTTGCCAAAGGATATTTGGCAGTGCATTGAGGCCTATGGTGAAAAATGAAATACCTTCTGACAAAAACTAGAAAGAAGCTTTCTGATAATGTTCTTTGTGATGCGTGCATTCATCTCACAGAGTTCAACCTTCCTTTGGATTCAGTAGTTTGGAGCCACTGGTTTTGTCTATTCTGCGACAGGACATTTGGGAACTCTTTGAGGCCAATGGTGAAGAAGGGAATATCCCAGGATGAGAATTAGAAGGAAATTATCTGAGAAACCACTTTGAGTTGGGTGCATTCAACTTGCAGAATTAAACCTTATTTTCATTTAGCAGTGTGGAAACACTGTGTTGGTAGCATCTGCGAAGGGATATTTGGTAGCGAATGGAGGACTGTGGTGAAAAAGGGAATATCTACAGATAAAAACTAGAAGGAAGCTGTCTGAGAAACTACAGATAAATATCTACAGATAAAAACTGGAAGGAAGCTGTCTGAGAAACTACTTTGTGATGTGTGCATTCATCTCATGGAGATAAATATTTCTTTGGATTCAGAATTTTGGAAAAACAGTTTTTGTCCATTCCACAAATGGACATTGAGGACAATGGTGAAAAAGCAAGAATCTTCAGATAAAAACTGCAAAGAAATTCTCAGAGAAACAGCTTTTTGATGTATGTATTCATCTTCTACAGTTAAACCTTTCTTTTCTTTTTTTTTTTTTTTTTTATTATACTTTAAGTTCTAGGGTACATGTGCATAATGTTTATATCATGTATAACTCCCCAATGCAATCCCTCCCTCCTCCCCCCTCCCCATGATAGGCCCCAGTGTGTGATGTTCCCCTTCCCGAGTCCAAGTGATCTCATTGTTCAGTTCCCACCTATGAGTGAGAACATGCGGTTTTGGTTTCTCTTCTTGTGATAGTTTGCTAAGAATGATGGTTTCCAGCTGCATCCATGTCCCTACAAAGGACGCAAACTCATCCTTTTTGATGGCTGCATAGTATTCCATGGTGTATATGTGCCACATTTTCTTAATCCAGTCTGTCACAGATGGACATTTGGGTTGATTCCAAGTCTTTGCTATTGTGAATAGTGCCGCAATAAACAAACGTGTGCATGTGTCTTTGTAGTAGAGTAATTTATAATCCTTTGGGTATATACCCAGTAGTGGGATGGCTGGGTCATATGGTACATCTAGTTCTAGATCCTTGAGGATCGCCATACTGTTTTCCATAATGGTTGAACTAGTTTACAATCCCACCAACAGTGTAAAAGTGTTCCTATTTCTCCACATCCTCTCCAACATCTATTGTTTCCTGACTTCTTAATGATTGCCATTCTAACTGGTGTGAGATGGTATCTCATTGTGTTTTGATTTGCATTCTCTGATGGCGAGTGATGACGAGCATTTTTTCATGTGTCTGTTGGCTGTATGGATGTCTTCTTTTGAGAAATGTCTGTTCATATCCTTTGCCCACTTTTTGATGGGGTTGTTTGTTTTTTTTCTTGTATATTTGTTGAGTTCTTTGTAGATTCTGGATATTAGCCCTTTGTCAGATGAGTAGGTTGCAAAAATTTTCTCCCATTCTGTAGGTGCCTGTTCACTCTGATGGTAGTTTCTTTTGCTGTGCAAAAGCTCTTTAGTTTAATGAGATCCCATTTGTCAATTTTGGCTTTTGCTGCCGTTGCTTTTGGTGTTTTAGACATGAAGTCCTTGCCCATGCTATGTCCTGAATGGTACTACCTAGATTTTCTTCTAGGGTTTTTATGGTATTAGGTCTAACATTTAAGTCTCTAATCCATCTTGAATTATTTTCGTATAAGGGGTAAGGAAAGGATCCAGTTTCAGCTTTCTACTTGTGGCTAGCCAATTTTCCCAGCACCATTTATTAAATAGGGACTCCTTTCCCCATTTCTTGTTTTTGTCAGGTTTGTCAAAGATCAGATGGCTGTAGATGTGTGGTATTATTTCTGAGGACTCTGTTCTGTTCCACTGGTCTATTTCTCTGTTGTGGTACCAGTACCATGCTGTTTTGGTTACTGTAGCCTTGTAGTATAGTTTGAAGTCCGGTAGCGTGACGCCTCCAGCTTTGTCCTTTTGACCTAGGATTGTCTTGGCAATGCGGGCTCTTTTTTGGTTCCATGTGAACTTTAAAGCAGTTTTTTCCAATTCTGTGAAGAAAGTCATTGGTAGCTTGATGGGGATGGCATTGAATCTATAAATCACCTTGGGCAGTATGGCCTTTTCACGATATTGATTCTTCCTATCCATGAGCATGGTATGTTCTTCCATTTGTTTGTGTCCTCTTTGATTTCACTGAGCAGTGGTTTGTAGTTCTCTCTTGAAGAGGTCCTTTACATCCTTGTAAGCTGGATTCCTAGGTATTTTATTCTCTTTGAAGCAATTGTGAATGGAAGTTCATTCCTGACTTGGCTCTCTGCTTGTCTGTTACTGTGTATAAGAATGCTTGTGATTTTTGCACATTAATTTTGTATCCTGAGACTTTGCTGAAGTTGCTTATCAGCTTAAGGAGATTTTGGGCTGAGACGATGGGTTTTTCTAAATTACAATCATGTCATCTGCAAACAGGGACAATTTGACTTCTTCTTTTCCTAACTGGATACCCTTGATTTCTTTCTCTTGCCTGATTGCCCTAGCCAGAACTTCCAACACTATGTTGAATAGGAGTGGTGAGAGAGGGCATCCCTGTCTTGTGCCAGTTTTCAAAGGGAATGTTTCCAGTTTTTGCCCATTCAGTATGATATTAGCTGTGGGTTTGTCATAAATAGCTCTTATTATTTTGAGGTACGTTCCATCAATACCGAATTTATTGAGCGTTTTTAGCATAAAGGGCTGTTGAATTTTGTCAAAAGCCTTTTCTGCATCTATTGAGATAATCATGTGGTTCTTGTCTTTGTTCTGTTTATATGCTGGATTACGTTTATTGATTTGCGAATGTTAACCAGCCTTGCATCCCAGGGTGAAGCCCACTTGATCATGGTGGATAAGCTTTTTGATGTGCTGCTGAATCCGGTTTGCCAGTATTTTATTGAGAATTTTTGCATCGATGTTCATCAGGGATTTGGTCTAAAATTCTCTTTTTTTGTTGTGTCTCTGCCAGGCTTTGGTATCAGGATGATGTTGGCCTCATAAAATGAGTTAGGGAGGATTCCCTCTTTTTCTATTGATTGGAATAGTTTCAGAAGGAATGGTACCAGCTCCTCCTTGTACCTCTGGTAGAATTCAGCTGTGAATCCATCTGGTCCTGGACTTTTTTCGTGGTAGGCTATTAATTGTTGCCTCAATTTCAGAGCCTGTTATTGGTCTATTCAGGGATTCAACGTCTTCCTGGTTCAGTCTTGGAGAGTGTAAGTGTCCAGGAAATTATCCATTTCTTCTAGATTTTCTAGTCGATTTGCGTAGAGGCATTTATAGTATTCTCTGATGGTTGTTTGTATTTCTGTGGGGTCGGTGGTGATATCCCCTTTATCATTTTTTATTGCGTCTATTTGATTCCTCTCTCTTTTCTTCTTATTAGTCTTGCTAGCGGTCTGTCAATTTTGTTGATCTTTTCAAAAACCAACTCCTGGATTCATTGATTTTTTGGAGGGTTTTTGTGACTCTATCTCCTTCAGTTCTGCTCTGATCTAGTTATTTCTTGCCTTCTGCTAGCTTTTGAATGTGTTTGCTCTTGCCTCTCTAGTTCTTTTAATTGTGATGTTAAAGTGTCAATTTTAGATCTTTCCTGCTTTCTCTTGTGGGCATTTAGTGCTATAAATTTCCCTCTACACACTGCTTTCAATGTGTCCCAGAGATTCTGTATGTTGTATCTTTGTTCTCATTGGTTTCAAAGAACATCTTTATTTCTGCTTTCATTTCGTTATGTACCCAGTAGTCATTCAGGAGCAGGTTATTCAGTTTCCATGTAGTTGAGCGGTTTTGATTGAGTTTCTTAGTCCTGAGTTCTAGTTTGATTGCACTGTGGTCTGAGAGACAGTTTGTTATAATTTCTGTTCTTGTACATTTGCTGAGGAGTGCTTTACTTCCAATTATGTGGTCAATTTTGGAATAAGTGCGATGTGGTGCTGAGAAGAATGTATATTCTGTTGATTTGGGGTGGAGAGTTCTATAGATGTCTATTAGGTCCGCTTGGTGCAGAGATGAGTTCAATTCCTGGATATCCTTGTTAATTTCTGTCTCATTGATGTGTCTAATGTTGACAGTGGAGTGTTGAAGTCTCCCATTATTATTGTATGGGAGTCTAAGTCTCTTTGTAGGTCTCTAAGGACTTGCTTTATGAATCTGGGTGTTCCTGTATTGGTGCATATATATTTAGGAGAGTTAGCTCTTCCTGTTGAATTGATCCCTTTACCATTATGTAATGGCCTTCTGTCTCTTTTGATCTTTGATGGTTTAAAGTCTGTTTTATCAGAGACTAGGATTGCAACCCCTGCTTTTTTTGTTCTCCATTTGCTTGGTAGATCTTTCTCCATCCCTTTATTTTGAGCCTATGTATGTCTCTGCATGTGAGATGGGTCTCCTGAATACAGCAGACTGATGGGTCTTGACTCTTGATCCAGTTTGCCAGTCTGTGTCTTTTCATTGGAGCATTTAGTCCATTGACATTTAAGGTTAATATTGTTATGTGTGAACTTGATCCTGTCATTATGATATTAACTGGTTATTTTGCTCATTAGTTGATGCAGTTTCTTCCTAGCCTCGATGGTCTTTACATTTTGGCATGTTTTTGCAATGGCTGGTACCGGTTGTTCCTTTCCATGTTTAGGGCTTCCTTCAGGGTCTCTTGTAAGGCAGGCCTGGTGGTGACAAAATCTCTAAGCATTTGCTTATCTGTAAAGGATTTTATTTCTCCTTCACTGATGAAACTTAGTTTGGCTGGATATGAATTCTGGGTTGAAAATTCTTTTCTTTAAGAACGTTGAATATTGGCCCCCACTCTCTTCTGGCTTGTAGAATTTCTGCCGAGAGATCTGCTGTTAGTCTGATGGGCTTCCCTTTGTGGGTAACCCGACCTTTCTTTCTGGCTGCCCTTAAGATTTTTTCCTTCATTTCAACTTTGGTGAATCTGGCAATTATGTGTCTTGGAGTTGCTCTTCTGGAGGAGTATCTTTGTGGCGTTTCTGTATTTCCTGAATTTGAATGTTGGCCTGCCCTACTATGTTGGGGAAGTTCTCCTGGATGATATCCTGAAGAGTGTTTTCCACTTGGTTCCATTTTCCCCCTCATTTTCAGGCACCCCAATCAGACGTAGATTTGGTCTTTTTACATAATCCCATACTTCTTGCAGGCTTTGTTCATTTCTTTTTTTTCTTTTTTTTCTTTTGGTTTCTCTTCTCGCTTCATTTCATTCATTTGATCCTCAATCGCTGATACTCTTTCTTCCAGTTGATCGAGTCGGTTACTGAAGCTTGTGCATTTGTCACGTATTTCTCGTGTCATGGTTTTCATCTCTGTCATTTCGTTTATGATCTTCTCTGCATTAATTAGTCTAGCTGTCAATTCTTCCACTTTTTTTTCAAGATTTTTAGTTTCTTTGCGCTGGGTACGTAATTCCTCTTTAGCTCTGAGAAGTTTGATGGACTGAAGCCTTCTTCTCTCATCTCGTCAAAGTCATTCTCTGACCAGCTTTGATCCGTTGCTGGCGATGGGCTGCGCTCCTTTGCAGGGGGAGATGCGCTCTTATTTTTTGAATTTCCAGCTTTTCTGCCCTGCTTCTTTCCCATCTTTGTGGTTTTCTCTGTCTCTGGTCTTTGATGATGGTGACTTACTGATGGGGTTTTGGTATATTGTCCTTCCTGTTTGATAGTTTTCCGTCTGACAGTCAGAAGGACTGTCTGTTGGTCTGTTGGAGATTGCTTGAGGTCCACTCCAGACCCTGTTTGCCTGGGTATCAGCAGCAGAGGTTGCCAAAGATAGAATATTGCTGAGCAGCGAGTGTACCTGTCTGATTCTTCCTTTGAAGTTTCCTCTCAGGGATGACTCCACCCTGTGAGGTGTGGAGTGTCAGACTGCCCCTAGTGGGGGATGTCTCCCAGCTAGGCTACTCAGGGGTCAGGGACCCACCTGAGCAGCAGTCTGTCCGTTCTCGGATCTCAACCTCCGCGTTGGGAGATCCAGAGCTCTCCCCAAAGCTGTCAGACAGAGTCGTTCGCCTCTGCACCGCCCCCGCTGCTTTCCCTATTGGACCTCAGCTGTGGGCTGTCCCCAGAAGTGGAGTCTACAGAGACAGGCAGGTTTCCTTGAGCTGCTGTGAGCTCCACCCAGTTCGAGCTTCCCAGCGGCTTTGTTTACCTACTTAAGCCTCAGCAATGGCGGGCGCCCCTCCCCCAGCCTCGCTGCTGCCTTGCCGATAGATCGCCGCAGACGGCTGTGTTAGCAGTGAGGGAGGCTCCGTGGGCGTGGGACCCTCCCGGCCAGGTGTGGGATATATTCTCCTGGTGTGCCTGTTTCCTTAAAGCGCAGTATTGGGGTGGGAGTTACGCGATTTTCCAGGTGTTATGTGTCTCAGTTCCCCTGGCTAGGAAAACGGATTTCCTTCCCCCTTGCGCTTCCAGTGAGGCGATGCCTCGCCCTGCTTCAGCTCACGCTGGTCAGGCTGCAGCAGCTGACCAGCACCGATTGTCCGGCACTCCCTAGAGAGATGACCCCAGTACCTCAGTTGAAAATGCAGAAATCCCCGGTCTTCTGTGTTACTCGCGCTGGGAGTTGGAGACTGGAGCTGTTCCTATTCGGCCATCTTGCTCCGCCCCTAAACCTTTCTTTTCATTCAGCAGTTTGGAAACACTGTTTTGGTAGAATCTGCCAAAGGATATTTGGCAGTGCATTGAGGCCTAGGGTAAAAAAGGAAATATCTTCCGACGCACACTAGAAAGAAGCTTTCTGAAAAAGTGCTTTCTGATGGGTGAATTCATCTCATAGAGTTAACCCTTTCTTTGGATTCAGCAGTTTGGGCACAATGGTTTTGTCCATTCTATGATAGGATATTTGGGAACTCTTTCAGGCCAAAGGCAAAGGAGGGAATATGCCAGGATGAGAGCTAGAAGGAAGTTACCTGAGAAATCACTTTGAGACTAGTGCATTATTCTCGCTGAATTCAACCTTATTTTCATTCAGCCATTGGGAAATATTGTTTTAGTAGAATCTGCCAAAGAATATTTGACAGTGCACTGAGGCCTATGGTGAAAAAGGGAATATCTTCCGAAGAAAAGAAGAAAGAACCATACTGAGAAAGTGTCTTTTGATCCACGCATTCATCTTAGAGAGTTAAACATTTCTTTTGATTCAGCAGTTTGGAAACACTGGTTTTCTCCATTCTGCGAAAGGACATTTGGGAACCCTTTCAGGCCAACGATGAATAAGTGAATATCCCTGGAAGAGAACTAGAAAGAAGGTATCTGAGAAACCACTTTGTGATGTGTGCATCCATGTTCTGGAGTTAAACCTTTCTTTTCATTCAGCAGCTTGGAAACATTGTTTTGGAAGAATCTATTAAAGGATATTTGGCTATGCATTGAGGCTTAAGGTGAAAAAGGAAATCTCTTCTGATGAAAACTGGAAAGAAGCTTTCTGGGAAAGTGCTTTCTGATGTGTGCATTCAGCTCACAGAGTTAAAACTTTCTTTATATTCAGCAGTTTGGAAACACTGATTTTCTCCATGCTGCAAAAGGACATTTGGTACCTCTTTGAGGCCAATGGTGAAAAAGCGGATATCCAGGAGGAGAATGAGAAGAAAGCTATCTGAGAAACTGCTTTATGATAAAGCATTCATCTCAGAGAATTAAACCTAATTTTCTTTCAGCAGTTTGGAATCACTCTGTTGGTAGCCTCTGCAAAGGGATATTTGGGAGCACATTGTCACCAATGGTGAAAAATGAAATATCTTCAGATAAAAACTAGAAGGGAGCATTCTGAGAATCTGATTTGTGATGTGTGCATTCCTCTCAGATAGTTAAATATTTCTTGGGATTCAGCAGTCTGGAACCAAAGCTTTAGTCCATTCTCCGAGTGGACATTTGGGAGCTCATTGAGGCCAATGGTGAAAAATGGACTAACCCAGGAGAAAAACTAGAAGGAAGCTGCCTCAGAAACAGCTTTGTGATGTGCACATTCATCTCGAAGAGTTAAACCTTTATTTTAATTCAGTAGTTAGGAATCACTGTTTTTGCAGTTCCTCGGATGGGATATTTGGGTGTGCATTTAGGCTTTTGAGGAAATCAGAAATGTCTTCAGATAAATATTTGAAAGAAGCTTTCTGAGAAACTGCTATGTTATGTATGCTTTCCTCTCACAGTGTTAAGTATTTCCTTGGACTCAGAAGTTTGGAAACACTGTTTTTGAAGAATGTGCAAAGGGATTCTTTGGGGCTCATTGAGTCCAAAGGCGAAAAAGTAAATATCCCAGGATAAAAACTAGAAGGAAGCTATCTGAGAAATCCCTTTGTGACGTCTGCATTCATCTCATATAATTAAAACTTTCTTTTAACTCAGCAGTTTGCAAACACCGGTTTGGTAGAATCTGTGAAGGAATATTTGGGAATGCATTGAGGCTTATGGTGAAAAAGGAAATATCTTCAAATAAAAACTAGAATGGAAGATTTCTGAGAAACTGATTTCTGATTCATCTCACAGAGATAAAAGTATCTTTGGATTCAGCAGTTTGGAAAAACTCTTTGTCCATCCTGCGATTGGACACTTGCAGCTCATTGAGGCCAATGGCAAAAAAGCTAATATCCCAGGATGAGAACTAGAAGAAAGCTATATGAGAAAGTGATTTGTGATGTGTGCATTCATCTTCTGGAATTAAATATTTCTTTTCATTCAGCAGTTTGAAAACACTTTTTTGGTAGGATCTGCCATAGGATATTTGGCAACGCTTTGAGGCCTATGGTGAAAAAGGAAAACTCTTCCAACCAAAACTAGAAAGAAGCATTCTGAGAAAGTTCTTTGTAATGTGTGCATTTATTTCACAGAGTTAAACTTTTTTTAGGATTCATCATTTGTTAACACTGTTTTTTGTCAATTCTGCAAATGGATATTTGGGAACTTAGTGACCCCAATGGCAAAAGAGAGCATACCCCAAGATAATAACATGAAGAAACCTATCTGAGAAACTGCTTTGTTATATGTGCATTCATCTCGCAGAGTTAAACCTTTCTTTGAATTCAGTAGTTTGGAAAAAAGTTATTGTATATTATGCGAGTAGACATATGTGAGCTAATTGACATCAATGATGAAAAAAGTATATCCCACGATAAATACTAGAAGGAAGCCATCTAAGAAACTGCTTTCTGATGTTTTTCATTCTTTTTGCCAAGTTAAACCTTTCTGTTCATTCAGCAGTTTGGAAATGCTGTAGTGGTAACATACCCTTAATATCCCAAATATTGGATATTTGGGAGCGTGTTGAGGTCTATGGTGAAAAAGCAAATATCCTTGGATAAACCCTAGAAGGAAGGTTTATGAGAAACTGTTTTGGAATGTGTGCATTTATCTCACAGAGATAAACTTTTGTTTACATTCAGCAGTTTGGAAAAACTGTTTTTGTCCATACCGAGAAGGGGCATTTGGGAGCTCATTGAGGCCAGTGGCAAAAAAGCCAATACGGCAGGATGAAACATAGAAGAAAGGGATCTGAGAAACCATTTTGTGATGTGTGCATTCATGGTCTAGAGTTAAACATGTCTTTTCATTCAGTACTTTGGAGTGTCTGTTTTGGTAGAATCTGCCAAAGGTTGTTTGGCAGCACTTGAGGTCTATGGCGAGAAGGAAATATCTACAGATACAAACTACAAGGAAGCTTTCTGAGAAAGTGCTTTGTGTTGTGTGCATTCATCTCATAGAGTTAGATCTTTCTTTGAATTCATCATTTTTTTTAAATTATACTTTAAGTTCTAGGGTACATGTGCATGACGTTCATATCATGTATAACTCCCCAATGCAATCCCTCCCTCCTCCCTCCTCCCCATGATAGGCCCCAGTGTGTGATGTTCCCCGTCCCAAGTCCAAGTGATCTCATTGTTCAGTTCCCACCTATGATGAGAACATGCGTGGTTTGGTTTTCTCTTCTTGTGATAGTTTGCTAAGAATGATGGTTTCCAGCTGCATCCATGTCCTACAAAGACACAAACTCATCCTTTTTGATGGCTGCATAGTATTCCATGGTGTATATGTGCCACATTTTCTTAATCCAGTCTGTCACAGATGGACATTTGGGTTGATACCAGTCTTTGCTATTGTGAATAGTGCTGCAATAAACATACGTGTGCATGTGTCTTTGTAGTAGAGTAATTTATAATCCTTTGGGTATATACCCAGTAGTGGGATGGCTGGGTCATATGGTACATCTAGTTCTAGATCCTTGAGGAATCGCCATACTGTTTTCCATAATGGTTGAACTAGTTTACAATCCCACCAACAGTGTAAAAGTGTCCTATTTCTCCACATCCTCTTCAACACCTGTTGTTTCCTGACTTCTTAATGATTGCCATTCTAACTGGTGTGAGATGGTATCTCATTGTTGTTTTGATTTGCATTTCTCTGATGGCCAGTGATGATGAGCATGTTTTCATGTGTCTGTTGGCTGTATGGATGTCTTCTTTTGAGAAATGTCTGTTCATATCCTTCCCCACTTTTTGATGGGGTTGTTGTTTTTTTCTTGTATATTTGTTTGAGTTCTTTGTAGATTCTGGATATTAGCCCTTTGTCAGATGAGTAGGTTGCAAAAATTTTCTCCCATTCTGTAGGTGCCTGTTCACTATGATGGTAGTTTCTTTAGCTGTGCAAAAGCTCTTTAGTTTAATGAGATCCCATTTGTCAATTTTTGCTTTTGCTGCCGTTGCTTTTGGTGTTTTAGACATGAAGTCCTTGCCCATGCCTATGTCCTGAATGGTACTACCTAGATTTTCTTCTAGGGTTTTTATGGTATTAGGTCTAACATTTAAGTCTCTAATCCATCTTGAATTAATTTTCATATAAGGGGTAAGGAAAGGATCCAGTATCAGCTTTCTACTTATGGCTAGCCAATTTTCCCAGCACCATTTATTAAATAGGGAATCCTTTCCCCATTTCTTGTTTCTGTCAGGTTTGTCAAAGATCAGATGGCTGTAGATGTGTGGTATTATTTCTGAGGACTCTGTTCTGTTCCATTGGTCTATTCTCTGTTGTGGTACCAGTACCATGCTGTTTTGGTTACTGTAGCCTTGTAGTATAGTTTGAAGTCAGTAGCGTGACGCCTCCAGATTTGTCCTTTTGACTTAGGATTGTCTTGGCAATGGGCTCTTTTTTGTTCCATATGAACTTGAAAGTCGTTTTTTTCCAATTCTGTGAAGAAAGTCATTGGTAGCTTGATGAGGATGGCATTGAATCTATAAATCACCTTGGGCAGTATGGCCATTTTCACGATATTGATTCTTCCTATCCATGAGTATGGTATGTTCTTCCATTTGTTGTGTCCTCTTTGATTTCACTGAGCAGTGGTTTGTAGTTCTCCTTGAAGAGGTCCTTGACATCCCTTGTAAGCTGGATTCCTAGGTATTTTATTGTCTTTGAAGCAATTGTGAATGGAAGTTCATTCCTGATTTGGCTCTCTGCTTGTCTGTTACTGGTGTATAAGAATGCTTGTGATTTTTGCACATTAATTTTGTATCCTGAGACTTTGCTGAAGTTGCTTATCAGCTTAAGCAGATTTTGGGCTGAGACAATGGGGTTTTCTAAATATACAATCATGTCATCTGCAAACAGGGACAATTTGACATCTTCTTTTCCTAACTGGATACCCTTGATTTCTTTCTCTTGCCTGATTGCCCTAGCCAGAACTTCCAACACTATGTTGAATAGGAGTGGTGAGAGAGGGCATTCCTGTCTTGTGCCAGTTTTCAAAGGGAATTTTTCCAGTTTTTGCCCATTCAGTATGATATTAGCTGTGGGCTTGTCATAAATAGCTCTTATTATTTTGAGGTACGTTCCATCAATACCAAATTTATTGAGCGTTTTTAGCATGAAAGGCTGTTGAATTTTGTCAAAAGCCTTTTCTGCATCTATTGAGATAATCATGTGGTTCTTGTCTTTGGTTCTGTTTATATGCTGGATTACGTTTATTGATTTGCGAATGTTGAACCAGCCTTGCATCCCAGGGATGAAGCCCACTTGATCATGGTGGATAAGCTTTTTGATGTGCTGCTGAATCCGGTTTGCCAGTATTTTATTGAGGATTTTTGCATCGATGTTCATCAGGGATATTGGTCTAAAATTCTCTTTTTTTGTTGTGTCTCTGCCAGGCTTTGGTATCAGGATGATGTTGGCCTCATAAAATGAGTTAGGGAGGATTCCCTCTTTTTCTATTGATTGAAATAGTTTCAGAAGGAATGGTACCATCTCCTCCTTGTACCTCTGGGAGAATTCAGCTGGGAATCCATCTGGTCCTGGGCTTTTTTTGGTGGGTTGGCTATTAATTGTTGCCTCAATTTCAGAGCCTGCTATTGGTCTATTCAGGGATTCAACTTCTTCCTGGTTTAGTCTTGGGAGAGTGTAAGTGTCCAGGAAATTATCCATTTCTTCTAGATTTTCTAGTTGATTTGCATAGAGGCATTTATAGTATTCTCTGATGGTTGTTTGTATTTCTTTGGGGTCAGTGGTGATATCCCCTTTATCATTTTTTATTGCGTCTATTTGATTCCTCTCTATTTTCTTCTTTATTATTCTAGCTAGCGGTCTGTCAATTTTGTTGATCTTTTCAAAAAACCAACTCCTGGATTCATTGATTTTTTGGAGGGTTTTTGTGTCTCTATCTCCTTCAGTTCTGCTCTGATCTTAGTTATTTTGCCTTCTGCTAGTTTTTGAATGTGTTTGCTCTTGCCTCTCTTGTTCTTTTAATTGTGATGTTAGAGTGTCAATTTTAGATCTCTCCTGCTTTCTCTTGTGGGCATTTAGTGCTATAAATTTCCCTCTACACACTGCTTTCAATGTGTCCCAGAGATTCTGGTATGTTGTATCTTTGTTCTCATTGGTTTCAAAGAACATCTTTATTTCTGCTTTCATTTCGTTATGTACCCAGTAGTCATTCAGGAGCAGGTTGTTCAGTTTCCATGTAGTTGAGCGGTTTTGATTGAGTTTCTTAGTCCTGAGTTCTAGTTTGATTGCACTGTGGTCTGAGAGACAGTTTGTTATAATTTCTGTTCTTGTACATTTGCTGAGGAGTGCTTTACTTCCAATTATGTGGTCAATTTTGGAATAAGTGAGATGTGGTGCTGAGAAGAATGTATATTCTGTTGATTTGGGTGGAGAGTTCTATAGATGCCTATTAGGTCCGCTTGGTGGAGAGATGAGTTCAATTCCTGGATATCCTTGCTAACTTTCTGTCTCGTTGATCTGTCTAATGTTGACAGTGGAGTGTTGATGTCTCCCATTATTATTGTATGGGAGTCTAAGTCTCTTTGTAGGTCTCTAAGGACTTGCTTTATGAATCTGAGTGCTCCTGTATTGGGTGCTTAGATATTTAGGAGAGTTAGCTCTTCCTGTTGAATTGATCCCTTTACCATTATGTAATGGCCTTCTTTGTCTCTTTTGATCTTTGATGGTTTAAAGTCTGTTTTATCAGAGACTAGGATTGCAACCCCTGCTTTTTTTTTGTTCTCCATTTGCTTGGTAGATCTTCTTCCATCCCTTTATTTTGAGCCTATGTATGTCTCTGCATGTGAGATGGGTCTCCTGAATACAGCAGACTGATGGGTCTTGACTCTTTATCCAGTTTGCCAGTCTGTGTCTTTTAATTGGAGCATTTAGTCCATTGACATTTAAGGTAATATTGTTATGTGTGAACTTGATCCTGTCATTATGATATTAACTGGTTATTTTGCTCGTTAGTTGATGCAGTTTCTTCCTAGCCTCGATGGTCTTTACATTTTGGCATGTTTTTGCAATGGCTGGTACCGGTTGTTCCTTTCCATGTTTAGGGCTTCCTTCAGGGTCTCTTGTAAGGCAGGCCTGGTGGTGACAAAATCTCTAAGCATTTGCTTATCTGTGAAGGATTTTATTTCTCCTTCACTGATGAAGCTTAGTTTTGCTGGATATGAAATTCTGGGTTTAAAATTTTTTCTTAAGAACGTTGAATATTGGCCCCCACTCTCTTCTGGCTTGTAGAGTTTCTGCCGAGAGATCTGCTGTTAGTCTGATGGGCTTCCCTTTGTGGGTAACCCGACCTTTCTCTCTGGCTGCCCTTAAGATTTTTTCCTTCATTTCAACTTTGGTGAATCTGGCAATTATGTGTCTTGGAGTTGCTCTTCTCGAGGAGTATCTTTGTGGCGTTCTCTGTATTTCCTGGATTTCAATGTTGGCCTGCCCTACTAGGTTGGGGAAGTTCTCCTGGATGATATACTGAAGAGTGTTTTCCAACTTGGTTCCATTTTCCCCCTCACTTTCAGGCACCCCAATCAGACGTAGATTTGGTCTTTTTACATAATCCCATACTTCTTGCAGGCTTTGTTCATTTCTTTTTCTTCTTTTTCTTTTTGTTTCTCTTCTCGCTTCATTTCATTCATTTGATCCTCAATCGCTGATACTCTTTCTTCCAGTGATCGGGTCGGTGTTACTGAAGCTTGTGCATTTGTCAGTATTTCTCGTGTCATGGTTTTCATCTCTGTCATTTCGTTTATGATCTTCTCTGCATTAATTAGTCTAGCTGTCAATTCTTCCACTTTTTTTCAAGATTTTTAGTTTCTTTGCGCTGGGTAAATAATTCCTTCTTTAGCTCTGAGAGGTTTGATGGACTGAAGCCTTCTTCTCTCATCTCGTCAAAGTCATTCTCTGACCAGCTTTGATCCGTTGCTGGCAATGGGCTGCGTTCCTTTGCAGGGGGAGATGCGCTCTTATTTTTTGAATTTCCAGCTTTTCTGCCCTGCTTCTTCCCCATGTTTGTGGTTTTATCTGTCTCTGTTCTTTGATGATGGTGACGTACTGATGGGGTTTTGGTATAGGTGTCCTTCCTGTTTGATAGTTTTCCATCTGACAGTCAGAAGGACTGTCTGTTGGTCTGTTGGAGATTGCTTGAGGTCCACTCCAGATCCTGTTTGCCTGGGTATCAGAAGCAGAGGTTGCCGAAGATAGAATATTGCTGAACAGCGAGTGTACCTGTCTGACTCTTTCTTTGGAAGTTTCCTCTCAGGGGTGACTCCACCCTGTGAGGTGTGGGGTGTCAGACTGCCCCTAGTGGGGGATGTCTCCCATCTAGGCTACTCAGGGGTCAGGGACCCACCTGAGCAGGCAGTCTGTCCGTTCTCAGATCTCAACCTCCACGTTAGGAGCTCCACGGCTCTCCCCAAAACTGTCAGACAGAGTCGTTCGCGTCTGCACCGTCCCCGGCTCTTTCCCCTGTTGGACTGCCGCTGTGCGCTGTCCGCAGAGGTAGAGTCTACAGAGACAGGTAGGCTTCCTTGAGCTGCTGTGAGCTCCACCCAGTTTGAGCTTCCCAGCAGCTTTGTTTACGTATTTAAGCCTCAGCAATGGCGGGCTCCCCTCCCCCAGCCTCGCTGCTGCCTTGCGGATAGATCGCTGCAGATGGCTGTGTTAGCAGTGAGGGAGGCTCTGTGGGCGTGGGACCCTCCCGGCCAGGCGTGGGATATATTCTCCTGGTGTGCCTGTTTCCTTAAAGCGCAGTATTGGGGTGGGAGTTACCCGATTTTCCAGGCGTTGTGTGTCTCAGTTCCCCTGGCTAGGAAAACGGATTCCCTTCCCCCTTGCGCTTCCAGGTGAGGCGATGCCTCACCCTGCTTCAGCTCACGCTGGTCAGGCTGCAGCAGCTGACCAGCACCGATTGTCTGGCACTCCCTAGAGAGATGACCCCAGTACCTCAGTTGAAAATGCAGAAATCCCCGGTCTTCTGTGTCGCTCGCGCTGGGAGTTGGAGACTGGAGCTGTTCCTATTCGGCCATCTCTGAATTCATCATTTGGGAACACTGTTTTTGTCCATTCTGCGAATGGACATTTTGGACTCATTGACACCAATGGCAATACGTCAATAACCCAAGATAATAACTGGAAGGAAGCTCTCTGAGAAACCACTTCATGATGTGTACATTCGTTTTTCAGAGTTAATTTTTTTTTTTTCACTCAGCAGTTTGGGAACATTGTGTTGGTAACATCTGCCAAGGGATATTTTTGAGCACCTTGAGGTCCATGGTGAATGAGGAAATATCTTTGGATAAACACTTGAAGGAAGATTTCTGAGAAACTGTTTTGTGATGTGTGCATTCATCTCACAGAACTTTTCTTTCGATTCAGCAGTTTTGAAAAACTATTTTTGTCCATAAAGTGAATGGACCTTTTGGAGCTACTGGAGACCAATGACGAAAAAGGGAATATCCCAGGATGAGAACTAAAAAATAGCTATCTGAGAAATCGCTTCATGATGTGTGCATTCAGCTTCTAGAGTTCAGCCTGTCTTTTCATTCAGCAGTTTGACCACACAGTTTTGGGAGGATCCCCCAAAGGATATTTGGGAGTGCATTGAAGCCTGTGGTGAAAAAGAAAATCCCTTCCAACAAAAACTGAAAAGAAGCTTTCTGAGAAACTGCTTTGTGATGTGTGCATTCATCTCACAGAGATTAACCTTTCTTTGGATTCATCATTTGAGAACACTCTTTTTGTCCATTCTGTGAACAGACATTTGGGAACTCATTAATGCCAATGGTGAAAAAGCCAATATCCCAAGACAACAACTAGAAGGAAGCTCTCTGAGAAACTACTTCAAAATGTGTGCATTCATCTTGCAGAGTTAAACATTTATTTTTATTCAGCAGTTTGGATACACTGTTTCATTTGGCAGTTTGGAAATATCTGCCAAGGGATATTTGGGAGCACTTTGAGGTCCACGGTGAAAAAAGAAATATCTTCAGATAATCACTACAAGGAAGCTTTCTGAGAAACTGCTTTGTGATCTGTGTATACATCTCATACGGATAAACATTTCTCAGGACCTTGTGATGATTGTGTTAACTGCACAAATTTTTCATAAAGCTTGTGTGTTTGAACAATATGAAATCTGGGTATCTTGTAAAAAGAGCAGGATAACAGTGATGTTCAAGGAACAAGGGAGATAACCATTAGATATGACTGCCTGGGAACTGGGCAGAACAGAGTCACATTTCTATTATTATTGAAAACTGGTAAGAGAAATATCACTGAATTCTTTCCTCAGTGAGGAATATTAATAATTAGCAGCCCTGGGAAAATAATGCATTCCTAGAAGGGCCTCTAAAATGGCCACTCTGAAAGTGTCTGCCTTATGCAATTGCAGATAAGGGATGAAACACCCACTAGTCTCCTGCAGCACCCCCAGGTTTGCTAGGATTAGGAAATTCCAGACTGGGGAATTCTAGTCATAGTGGTTCTCTGCTCTTGAACTCTGTTTCCTGCCAAGATGTTTATCAATGACAATGTGTGCCCAGTGGGACACAGACCTTCATTAGCAATTCTAGTTTTGCCCTGACCTTGTGATCTCGCCCTGACCTTCTGCCTTGTGATCTTTTATTGCTCTTGAAGCGTGTGATCTCTGTTACACACACTCTATTCATACTCTCCCTCCCCTTTGAAAATCGCTAATAAAAACTTGCTTGTTTTGCGGCTCAGGGGGCATGATGGAACCTTCTGACATGTGATGTCTCCCCTGGACACCCAGCTTTAAAATTTCTCTTTTGTACTCTTTCCCTTTATTTCTCAGACTGGCTGACACTTAGAGAAAACAGAAAAGAACCTATGTTGAAATATTGGGAGCTGATTCCACTGGTAGTGGAGAATATTTTAAAATATTTTAAAGTATTTGTTCAGAAGAGTGGTAGACAGGAATCAGCAAAACACAGGCCCTCTTGAACTTAGTGATCATGCATTTAAAATGTGTTGGCATGGTTGTGTGTTCTCTTCAATTATATTTGATTGTGAAGAAAGAGGTATGGACTAACAGACATTTGGATAATACTAGAGTCCAAGTTTTGAAAGGATTTAGGGCCATGGGATTGATTATAACAGTGAATTGTTGAACATGAGAAGACTAAAGTGCCACAAGAAATGTGTGATGTACAGTGAAAGATGGTAAGGTGAATGGACAGTAAGTTGCATTAGGTCAGGGACAGAAAGTGTGATACAGAGTGCACAGAAAAGAAAGATTCATTGCTAATTAATTTTGACGTTAGTTCCAAACCATTTTGAAGGATACAAATTAACTCACCATCATGCAATCATATATTATATAAATAATTCATTATTTGGTGTTGAAGTGGCTTTTAAGATAAAGAGATTTCCTCCCTACTAGTAATTATTTTTTAAAATTCTAGGTATTATAGAAAGCAAAGTGGTTAGATATAGAACAGATTTCTGTGGTCCAAACCAACATAGGATGCTAGATATTTGTTACAGGTCTATCACTTTGTCTTTTGTATAATAGGAATTATGTAAAAACTGAGCCACTAACTAGATGCTCTGAGAGAATTTAACTGGAATATCAGGAAATGTTAAACTTCTGTCCTTTGAGAACAGAAAACCAACATTCTTATACCTATGATAACCAATTGTATGATGAGGCATACTTTCCTCTTTTTGTGCTAAATAGAATATGGATTAGCAAAACATAAATTGAGCTACTTTCTCTAAAAAAAAAATTTGCTTTTGGAAGATCAGAGTAACTACCTTAGGCAGAATCCTAAAATGACCTGCAATGACCCAAATCCTTGCATAATGCCCTCTTTTGAGTGTGGGTAGTAGCTCTACATTTCTTTTAAACATTAGAAAGTGGCCAAAGCATTGGTGTCTCACTCCTGTAACTACGTGATATGGCAATAAGTGAAGGTATTTTGCAGATAAATGAAGATCCTGAATTCACTGACTGAGAAAATCAAAAAGGACATTATTCTGGGTGGACATATCTTAAATCAGGTGAGTCCTTTAAAAGAGGGACTATGCCCTCCTTTGATTCGCTGTCTTTGAAAATGTATGACTGCCAGGTTCAGAGAGAGGCTGTAAGAGGCCCACATGGGAAGGGGCTGTGAGGGCTTCTGAGGATAGGAGAGGACTTAGCTAACAGTCAGTAAGAGAGTGGGAACTCAGCCCTATGGCCACAAAGAACTGAATTCTTCCAACAACTATGTGTGCTTAGAAAAGGAGGCCTAGATTGAAAAAGAAATGCAGTTTGACATCTAGATTGTGGACTTCTGAGACTCTGAACAGAGCACTCAACTAAACTGTGCCCTAACCTTCCCAAACTGTTAAGATAATTAATGTTGTTTAAAGTTACTAAATTTGTGATGATTTATTATGCAGCAATAAAAAACTAATCCTCCTAACTAAAAATAGCATATTTAACAAGTCTAACACTTTTCTCATGAATATTTGCTTTGAAAACATGCTTCACTTTTGGCCAGAAGTTCAAAGCTATCATGTCATAAACTCTGCCAAACCCAACCAGTTGCCTGTCTTGCAAGACCTGTCTTCAAAACTCACTTTCCTGACTTCCTCCTTTTGAGAAATCTATAAAACTGTCAAGTTAGTGTTCTCCTTTAGTACAGTAGGTTTCATAAAGTGAGTTTTGTTTGAGCTTCAGGTTTTCTAGTGGTCTTTTGGAGAATTAACATTAATTTAGCCTGTAATATTTTAAATAATATTGATGAACAAAATAATTAGGTAACCAGATAGAAGCATGAAAAGAAGTTTAAATGTGTACTAAATTAATAAATATATTTCTACTAAATATAAAGTGTATTAAACATGTGCTCTGTTGTTTTTCTAAATATTTTCAGAATGTTTACAGTTCTGGCCCATTGTAGATAGACGGCACAAAGTTACAAGCTAAAAATATGTTGTAAGTAACCCCCTTATGTTCACTTCTATGGGGCTAATTTATTGAATCATGATTAATTTTGCACAGACACAAAAATAGAAAATGTTCTAAGCTGCCTATATGTTCCCAAATGGTTTTTAGGGCAGAATGAACCTCCCAGTTGTAATAAAAGAACTCAGTGTCCCAATGCACAGAAATAAATTATTTACCTTGCACTGCTTTCCAGGGATACATTTCTAAACTAAGAAAAAGTCAAACAAGTAAAACTTGTCTGAATTTAAATCATCACAGATGTTATTCTGCGAGTTCCTTCAGAAGCAAAAATCTAAATGCATCATTTTTAAAGTTTAGGTACATAACCAATAAACACTTTAAAACTATAAATTTTCAAATGGCCCAGCACTGACCAGTATAATGTTTTTTTTTTTCCAAATAGGTGGATGTGGATATAGATTAGCTCAAATTACCTTAGTCTTAATTGACTTCAGTAGTACACAGCAGATCATTTGCTTCTTTTTACTAATACATGCTTGAGAGCATATTTCTGGTTCCTTATGAAAAATGCACAGATTCACCAATGCACAGATTAAAGAGTATATCTATATTTATAGAAATTTTAACTTACTAACATCAATTAAATAAATACATTTAACAGAAATTTTAAATTAAAATCACTTAATAGAAATTTTAATTTATTAACATATATTAACCAAATACATAAGTGTGTCATTTTTAGCCACCTAACATTTCTTGATTGCATACTCTGCATTGGTCTGTATTAAGCACAATGGTATAGACCAGGGATCAGTAAACTACAGCCTGTGGGCCAAGGGTAACCTACTTCCCATTTGTCTATGGTTCATAAACTAAGAATACTTTTTACATTTTTAAGTAGTTGAAAAATAACAACAACATTTCCTGGCACAGGAAAATTAAATGAAATTTAAATTTCAGTGTTTGTAAAGAAACTTTTATAGGGCCATATCACACTCATTCACTAACATATCGTCTATGGCTGTCTCTGTGCTGCAATGGCAGAATGGAGCAGTTGGAACAGAGAACATATATGGTACTTTCATTGCTTTTGACTGCAGTTCAACACTCTACAAAATCACAGTCATAATTCAAAGGTGTTTTGAGTGTCAGGTATATTGTTTAAAATTTTGTTTTATTTATTTACTTATTTATGTATTTAGTTACATAATTATACATAGAAATATCCATTTCATCAAAACATAAAAAGAAGAGAAGGTAAACTTTGAATGTTACTATTTTGAGGCAAGGTGTAGTGTGAATAAGTCTATTAAAGTAGACAACAGATCATTCTGTTTATTAAGTGATGACACTATCGCTAGTTAAAAGAACCATTACCAGACTGTATTAGTTCATTCTCATGCTGCTGATAAACACATACTCAAAACTGAGAACAAGAAAAAAAAAATTGCACTTACAGTTCCACGTGTCTGAGGATGCCTCCGAATCTTGGTGGGAGGTGAAAGACACTTCTTACATGGCAAGAGACAAATGAGAGAAGCGAAAGTGAAACCCCCTCATAAACTCATCAGATCTCGTGAGACTTATTGACTATCATGGGAATAGCACGGCAAAGATCAGCTCCTAAGATTCAATTACCTCTCCCTCAGTCTGCCCACAACATGTGGGAATTCTGGGAGATATTATTCAAGTTGGAATTTCCGTGGGGACACAGCCAAACCATATCACAGACTAAGCAACCATCATAATATTCCCAATCCATAGGAAAGCAATGGCCAAAAAATGAAGAAATCTAAAATGAGATATCTTATCAGTGCAGTGTTTTTCCCAAGAAAGAAAAAAAATGAAAACGAGGCTACAACGTAACTTTTCAGGTACCTCCTTTGTTAATCAGTCAAGGAAAGCCACTTACCAATGATGAGTTAATTAAATCATGTTTGATTGCAGGTGCTGAAGACATTTGTCCATAGAAAATAAACTTGTTTAAATTTTTAGCCTTTAGGCAAGAATAGTTGTTTGAATTGTTGAGGACTTTGGGAGGAGCATCAAAAAAAAGAACAGAACAATTTTTTCCTGGTATTACTTGGTTCCTGATGAATTGCCTGATGCTACCAACACTGCTCAGTTGTCATTGCTTTGTCAAGTACTCAGTGCTGAGTTTGAAGTGACCAAAGCATTAGCCACTGTGAATATCTACGATGACATTTTCAAAGAAGTTTAGAAAACTCAAATTCAATACAAACTGGAATGGAATCTGTTAAGATTTTAAAAGCTTATTCATTGTATTATTCATTAGCAGCTATTTTATAAAAAATGTTTGACTCCATTATGTGTTATTGAACCACTAGTGTCAGTGATGAACTTTATCTGAAATATGCTGAGTTGTTTCACCAAAGGGTAGTTTGATGACTTCGCAGAATTTTTTTGTTTTTGTTTTTTTCTTTTTCTCTTTCTGTGAGGTTTTTGGCTCCAGAATGAGATTATATGTTTTCAAAAGAAGAAGGAGGTATCATCTTGATAGTGTTTCTTAATGAATTTAATCTAAAATTACAGGAAAAAACTGTGCTTATATGTGAAAGATCACACTATGGTAAAGTCATTTTGACAACCAACATTTTTGAGTGACAAGTAATGTCACACTGCTTTATACACTTTCTGTGCTGCCAAAAGTTGGAACAAGAAGCAAATCTCCATTCTCACACAAATTATATTGGATGTATTTGCTCAAATCTCAGTTGGATTAACATAGTTCAAACTTTGGTGCAAGTACAAAAGAAATTTATGCTTTTCAAAATCTAAATTTGCAATTGATGAGTTTCAACTTAATTTTTAATTAGAAGGATTTATCTGCAATGTACTGACATACTAAAAGGCAAATATCAAAGAAAATCTAATATAACTCCATTGATATTTTCCAAATGATGAACGTACTCATATAAAAGCATGCTTGTGGATTGATATCAATATCATCAGTATTTGACAGTACCTGTCTATGTAAAAAGACAGCTTCAAAGATGAAATACAGTCATGCATTACTTAATGATGGAAATACAGTTTGAGAAATGGGCTCTTAGGCTATATCATCATTGTGTTAACTTTTTAGAGTGTACTTAACACAAATTGTAAGGTGTAACCTAGGCTGTATGCTGCTAAGCTACCAACCTGCAAAGCATGTTACTATATTGAATACTCTAGGCAATTTTAACACAATGGGAAATATATGTAGAGAAAATATAGTAAAAATACAATATTATATTTTTATGGGAACACTGTTATAAATGTGGTTCATTATTGACTAAAACATTATTCTGTGACACATGAATGTACATAAAATCTAATTACAAATCAGCACTGAGATGAATATTTGTAGTCAATTAACTTTGACCTCCAAATAAGCAAAATGCTATCCCTTCAAATATTTTTATTATTCTCATCAGTAGATTTTAGTTAAGAAGATTGTACTCAATTCTTATTATTTAAATTTCATTAAAAATTGTAGAATTCCATTGTCTCTCTTGTTTTATGACTACTTATGTAATATCCTGAATTTTGACTCTTAGTCTTAAAACCTTAAATATTTACTGTCTCTTTATAGAAAGTTTTCTGATATTTGATATAGATTCCTGTTCTCTGAAAGATCACAGAACTTATATATAAAAGGATAAGTAACAATGTAAATTAGGGTTTTTAATATGACTCATGAGAAAAATTGATAATAAGGAATGTTGGGGGAAATAAAGAAAGATTTTTTGGGGAAATGGGATTTTTGTTGTGCCTTAAAAGATGCATATGGTGGAGGCAGAAGAAGAAAGCATGGAGGAAGCTACTTCATGCAGGTGACAGGACATGAACAAGAGACAAAGTGCCAGAAACATGAAGGGTATGTTTAAGGAACTATGAGTAGGCCAGTTTGTCTAGATAGGAGACTTCATTTTCAGGGTATAAGAAGGAAACTTGAGTGGGTAAAATTGTCAAAACTCTTGAATGTCTGGCTAAAGAGTACAGTTTATTTTGTGGCACTTTGAAGATTTGCAACGAACTACTCCTGTATGAAAATTTTTGTTGATCCTTCAAACTTAAAATACATTCACCTTGATATTTTGTTGAACTACTTCAGACAGAATAGAGATTATAAAAATGATTCAAAGATGGAGAAAGACCAGCAAAAAGAACACAGTTGAGGAATATTTGGCACTAGTTCGTTCTCGTGTTATGTATCTCAAAAACCTGTAAAATAATATATCTTAAATTGACAAGCTGAGCTTAAAATTATATGCTCTATTGCTTCATAGAAGCAAGTGAGAAATTCAGTTTTTTGAACTTTAGTGTGGTTATTAATATATGCTGAATATTAACCAAGATGTCACTGACCAAAATAACACGGTTTTTTTAAACCAGATAATTTTTATTTGATTCCTGGTTATAATCACCACTTAATCCAAATCCAAGGTTTTGTCCTCTGTGGTAGAGAAACTTTTGTAAAAAAAAAAAAAAAAAAAAAGGTGATGGTGGAAGGGGAAGAATTGACGAGCCAATAACCTAAATTGCTTTCTAGTGTTTTGGGCATGATATGATCTCAAGGTGGTTTGGAGATTCATTTTTGAGTAGCTGTCCCTGAAGGATGAGAAAATGAGTTCAGTCCCTTCCATAACCCCAGTTGCCTTTATCTTTGAGAGCTTTATTCAGAAGCTGTTTTTAAAACTGCAACAGCTGTGTCCAAATCTGTGCACCAAATGCTTTGCTATTATCCACCTATCTAATTATTAATTGAAATGACTGGATTTGTAGTTTTCTAATTTGATCCAATAAAAGGGCATTCAGGTTATGCCATCTCCCACCACTCCTATTCAACATAGTATTGAAAGTTCTGGCCAGTGTAATCAGGCAAGAGAAAGAAATAAAGAATATTCAGTTAGGAAAAGAGGAAATTAAATTTTCTCTCTTTGCAGATGACATGATTGTATATTTAGAAAACCCCATCATCTCAGCCCCAAATCTCCTTAAGCTGATAAGCAATTTCAGCAAAGTCTCAGGATACAAAATCAATGTACAAAAATCACAAGCATTCCTATACACTAATAGACAGAGCCAAATCATGAGTGAACTCTCATTCACTACTGCTACAAAGAGAATAAACTACCTAGGAATACAACTTACAAGGGATGTGAAGGACTTCTTCGAGGAGAACAACAAACCACTGCTCAGAGAAATAAGAGAGGACACAAGCAAATAGAAAAACCCTCCATGCTCATGAATAGGAAGTATCTATATAATGAAAACGGCCATACTGTGCAACGTAATTTATAGATTCAAAGCTATCCCCATCAAGTTACCATTGAGTTTCTCACAGAATTGGAAAAAAAAACTACTTTAAATTTCATATGGAACCAAAAAAGAGCCCGCATAGCCAAGACAATCCGAACAAAAAAAGAAAGTCAGTCATCACACTACCTGACTCCAAACTCTACTACAAGGCTACAGTAACAAAAACAGCATGGTACTGGTACCAAAACAGATACATAGACCAACAGAACAGAATAGAGGCCTCAGAAATAACACCACACATCTACAACCATCTGATCTTCGATAAACCTTACAAAAACAAGCAATGGGGAAAGAATCCCATATTTAACAAATGTTGTTGGAAAAACTGGCTAGCCATATGGAAAAAACTGAAACTGGACCCCTTCATTACACCTTATTAAAAAACTAACTCAAAATGGATTAAAGACTTAAATGTAAGTCCTAAACTATATAAACCCTAGAAAAAACCTAGGCAATAGCATTCAGGACTTAGGCATGTGCAAAGACTTCATGACTAAAACACCAGGATCTAATTAAACTAAAGAGTTTCTGCACAGCAAAAGAAGCTATCATCAGAGTGAACTGACAACCTACAGAATGGGAAAAAATTTTGCAATCTATCCATCTGACAAAGGGCTAATATCCAGAATCTATAAAGAACTTAAACAAATTTACAAGAAAAAAACAATCTCATTGAAAAGAGGGCAAAGGATATGAACAGACACTTCTCAAAAGAAGAATTTATGCAACCAACAAGCATATTAAAAAATGCTCATCCTCACTGGTCATCAGAGAAATGCAAATCAAAACCACAATTAGATACCACCTCACGCCAGTTAAAATGGTGGTCATTAAAATTCAGGAAACGACAGATGCTGGAGAGGATGTGGAGAAATAGGAACGTTTTTACACTTTTGGTGGGAGTGTAAATTAGTTCAACCATTATGGAAAACAATGTGGCAATTCCTCAAGGATCTAGAACTAGAAATACAATTTGACCCAATCATCCCATTACTGGGTATATACCCAAAGGATTATACATCATTCTACTATAAAGACACATGCACACATGTTTACTGCGGCAGTATTCACAACAGCAAAGACTTGGAACCAACCCAAATGCCCATCAATGACAGACTGGATAAACAGAATGTGGCACATATACACCGTGGAACACTATGAAGCCATGAAAAAGGATGGATTCATGTCCTTTAAAGGGATGTGGATGAAGCTTGAAACCATGATTCTCAGCAAACTAACACAGCAACAGAAAACCAAATACCTCATGTTCTCACTCATAGGTGGGAGATGAACAATGACAACACATGGACACAAGGAGGGGAACATCATACACTGGGGCCTGTCAGAGGGTCGGGGGCTAGGGAAGGGATAGCATTAGGAAAAACACTTAATGTAGATGACGGGTTGATGGATGCAGCAAACCATCATGGCACGCATATACCTATGTAACAAATCTGTATATTCTGCACATGTACCCTAGGGCTTAAAGTATAATAAAAATAAATAAATAAATAAATAAATAAATACATAAATAAAAGAGTATCCAGGTTAGGTGGAAGTTTACTGTAAAATGAAGTGAAATCTTAACTTTTGCCTATATTAATTTGTTTTAAACACAAGATAAATATATGTGATAAACGTATTTGTATATAGGTCAAATATATGAGCTAAATGAAAAACACAAAATGAAATAAATAGGTTATCTGGTAAAAAAAAAAGTCATAGGACTAAGCTATAATGTGTACACTAGGCAAGCATATCCCAAAGGTTGTCTAAGAATATTACAGTCAGAAAATTGGAGACCAGTTAGCCAAGACACTGTAAATGAAAACACTGTCATTACTGAACCTAATATTTACTTTTATTGTATCTTGAATTTGTAATGCAAATGAGTGTATAAAAGTAGAACCTGGGTTTAAAAACATTTTGCTACTCCTCTAAACAAGGAAAACATTTTTTAATAAAGGAAAGAAACAGAAAAATATTATGCCATTATTTTTAAGTAAGTCTCTATGATATTTGATGATCTGTGGCTAAAAATTTTACCTCAAGGCTTATCTCTATGAAAATTGACACAGTGTAACATTAGAAATTTTCACATCTTATCTTGTGCAGAGCTATTTATTTAGGTAAAAACATAATATACAGTTTAAATGGAATAGCTTTTTAAATATTGCAATTCCACTTGTCTTGAGAGAAGGGTGTTGAGTAGGAGACTAAGCTTATCAATGACTTTTTTTGTTTTTGCTGGGACAGAAGGATTGTCTGTTTTCCTGAGCCACTGTTACTATGAAAATGAAGAAATCATTCAGATTTGTGAACTGAGAAACTGGTAAGATATAATGGACATCAAAATACGAATTCAGATTCACTTTGGATTCTTTTTTTTTTTTTTTTTTTGAGACGGAGTCTCGCTCTGTCGCCCAGGCTGGAGTGCAGTGGCCGGATCTCAGCTCACTGCAAGCTCCGCCTCCCGGGTTCACGCCATTCTCCTGCCTCAGCCTCCGGAGTAGCTGGGACTACAGGCGCCCGCCACCGCGCCCGGCTAGTTTTTTGTATTTTTTTAGTAGAGACGGGGTTTCACCGTGTTAGCCAGGATGGTCTCGATCTCCTGACCTCGTGATCCGCCCGTCTCGGCCTCCCAAAGTGCTGGGATTACAGGCTTGAGCCACCGCGCCCGGCCTTCAGATTCACTTTGAAAACCATACTACGAAGCCAGAAAATTGGAGACCAGATAGCTAAGGTTATAAATACACAGCCTTGATGATCTTGGGCAAGTAAATGCTTAAAACTTTCCTGAAACTATATATTTCAGTGGCTTCTTACTTGGTTCCTAGGTCAGGGATGAGATAGACAAATTGGAATAAAGGTCAAATATCAAAGCTAAATGAAATACATAAAATGAAGTAAATAGGTTTTCTGGTGAAGAGAAAAAAGGAACGATACTAACCTATAAAGTATGAGCTAGGCAAGCATATCCCAAAGGGCGTTTCTCAGAATATTACTTTAGGATATTAATAAATGTTTATACATGCACACATACACATACACCGATCTCTCCCAGAGCAGTGTTTTCTCAAGCTTTAATATGCATCTGAATTAGTTGGGGAGTAAAATTGATTTGGAAAGTCTGAGGTGGGGGCCTTTGTGTTTCTTGCAAACTTTGAGATGACACCAGTGTTGCAGATCCACAAAAAAAACTTTTGAACATCCAGAGGCAAGCCCTTCCCTCCACTTGAAATTTAGAATTTTTAAGGTATTTCGTACATTATTGCTGAGACCAAACTTTCCTTCCTGCATTGCAGAGCCCATTAATGGTCAAGACCTACTTTCCTGAGATTGTCACAAAAGAGATAATGAAGGTGCTTTTAAAGTTTCCACTAAACTGTTAGTGTGACTTTGGAGGCTAGATTTAAAGTAACAGATAATTCTTTTGTAAAATATAATTAAGGAAAACTTTGATACAGATAATGTATTTGAGAAATAGAATAGTTACATTTCAAACAAAAAATCAAATTTCAACTCATTGACATTTGATCATCTATTATGTTGGGGACCAAGAACTCAAACATGACTAAGATAGCCCTGTTATTGTGGAAAACACTATCTAGTAGAGATAAAAGATAAGTAAAGAGATAACTGTAAAGCAGCTAAATTACTATAAACCAATATTGTTATATACAAAATACTATGGGTGCAGAAAAAGAATGTGAAACTAATTCTGTGTGGGGCAGTCATGGAGGGCTTCCAAGTGGAAAAATGAGAGAAGGTGGTGGAAGCAATTCTAGGTAACAATAAATAGCCAACAATATTGGTTAAAAAAAGTGCAGGTGTTTTTAGAATATCACGTGTCATGACATGTATATAGAAGTCCAGTTTGGAATTGTGATAGAGGAAAGGTGGATAAAGATGAGGTTGGAGAGGAAGTATAGGCTCATATGTAGAAGGGCTTTGTATATTATGCCAAGCAAAGTTAATTTTATCCAATTATCAAGATAGAGTTATTAGAAGTCATTATTTATGAGGAGATACAATCAGATGTGTGTAATAGAAGGCAACCCTGGTGGAAGAGATAGGCAAGAGATTGGTAACTTTGGTGGCAGGATGGGGAGAGCCTGGAGTAAGAGGAACCAATGGGGGAAGAAATCATAAGGATGATGAGGACTAAGGCATTGAACGTCAGTAGGATTTGAGAGGAAGAAAACAGATTTCTATTCAAGGAAGGAGGAAGAGTTAAGAACTGAGGACAGAGTGATAAAAGGAAACATTCTAACTACTTGGTAGAAGTGGTATTATTCATTAGATTTAACAGTTAACTATTAGGCTGGTGCAAAGGTTATTGTGTTTTTTGCCATGAAAGTGTTACAGCATATTTTAAAAACATGCACAAGTTAATCCTGCTTTTAAAATTTAGGTTGCAATTTTTTGTGTGTGGACAAGAGCATAAATGTAGATTTAGTTGTCTTTTCAGCCCTCTACACATGGACATTGGCTGTATCCAGGGAAACTGGCTGGGTCACAGTGACATACGGTTAAGCTGTCCAAGACATAGAGGAAAATAGTTCATTTCATCTCAGGACTCTCCTTAGGTCAGTGTGACTTGCAATCAGCCTACATAAATTTCTGTCATTTTTCTCTGCTTGTGATATTTCTTGACCACTCAAGAGGCAGCCTTATTTTTCACAAAGGCCTTCAGCCAAGTACACTTCTGTTTCCCCTGCCCCTTTCTTAACCTTTGAAATCATCCATGGCAATCAATACCAAGGAATTTTATTCATGAGCTCACTTCTCCAAGAAGGCACACACAAATAAAGTCACAGAATGATGTTTAAGTAAACTAAATCTATGATGTCTCTTTGGAGTCATTAAACTAGAAATGCTGGATGATGTGACATCTCTTTGATAGAAAAACCCTTGAAAGTTTATAAGATACATTCTTATTTCATCATTTGTTTTATTTAATAAATTCTCCCTGTTCTTTTCTTCACAAAATATTTTTGAAAGCCCCAAAGATAAGAAATTTAAGTATGTAATCTAAGAAAGTGGAATACATTTGACAAAATCTAAGAGAAATAAAATATTCATTTTGCTATTTTGAATATAAATATACAATCAAATTATTCAATCCAAAACATATACATTGAAATCTTATATATACTTCACTGAGACAGGTTCTGTGAGTTTCCAAAAATGAACAAGACAAAGGGCTAAATAAATACAAATTTATCCAAATATTGACATGATATGTGAGTGTCATACAAATGTAAGCAGATTCAATAAGATTCAATGAATGGTCTCTTGAAAGAGTCTCAGCAGAGGTTGGTAGAAAGGGGCTCTGTGGAAAGTCAGGCATCTTTGGTCATGTCTTGTTTTGTGATATTTTTTGAAATCCTGCTTCATCTATTATGCATTTTCTTCATGACTTTATACTTGATTTCTTAATTTAAAAAAATCTCTAAATCTATAGGGTGAAAGTACAATTTTGTTACATGTATAGATCTCATAGTGGTCAAGTCAAGGCTTTAGGGGGTATATCATCTGAATCATATACAATATATTATACCCATTAAATAATTTCTCATGATGTACCCCCTCCTGTTCTTTCCCCCTCTGAGCTTCCATTGCCTATCATTCCACTCTCTACATCTATGTTAAACTACATTTTGCATAATTTCTCACATGTATGTATCTTACATACCCTCTTTGTTCACTCAGTTTCTCTTTCTGCCTCTCTTTTATTAGGTTGCATTTTTGAATTAATCCCTATAGGTAAAACACAATTTTACCAGGTCCATCTATCAGAAAGTTTCCACTTCACCTGTGTGACCCTCCTCAGAGCGAGTCTGAGCGTTTCACTTTCACAAACCATTAGAAGTCAAACTCCAGGACAGCAGAAATTATCTGTGTTCAGCAAGTTAACCACTCTGTTGCTGGCTTTCTATTCCAGACTCTGCTTTGGATATTCTCTTTATGCTCTACAACGTCAAATGCATCTATTCCTTAACACATAAATATTTGTTTACTTTTTTTCTTAGCTGAATAGTTTCCTTTTTCAAACACCAATCCCCATGAACATAGCTTTCTATTGCACTTGTGAGTACCCGTACAACATATCTGTGACTTTCAGAACAGGAGTTGTACAGTCCTTGTCACTGGGCATCAAGAGAAGCATTCATAGATGCTTCATACAATGATGATGCTGCTGATGAGAGACTTTTTTCAAGAATTATGTACTGGCATTTTATAAATACGAAAACTAAATACTTAAAAAAGTTATTGAGTTTACACAATAAAGGTAGAAAAGTAACATGTTCCTTATTCCTTTAACCAAATCACCAATCCATATCTATTACTCAATTTTAATTAAACAGCAGAGTTTTCAAAGCATCAGCATTACTGCACACTTTACAGTTCAAATATCACCCTTATTTGACATAAATGTAAAGATTCATCTTCTCTTGTAGAATGACACTTAGCATAATATTCCTTCATTTCTCATTTTCAAAAGCTTGGATTGTCTGCTGCACACTGTGTTTTCCTTCACAAAACATAATGCTTTAAGTAAGTTTTTATCAAGTTTCAGAAGCTCTAGAAACTTTGTCTTCCATTTGCCCTGATAGCTGGCACTTAAAAGACTCATGAGTTTCTTTGATTTCTCACTCTTGTATTTCCAGTGGCAAACTTCTAGAGTAACTAATCTTTATGTAAATAGAAACATGCCTCACAGTGCTCTGCAGCTGCCATCAAGATGAAAACAGCAATCTTTTCCCTTACTCTGCTTACACCCAGCTAAGGAGTATCTGTTGTCTAACCTGATTTGCTTCCAAACAAACAATTTGATAATTTAATCTGTCTTCATAAAGAAATTTTTTTTTCATTTCAAGAGTTTTGTAAAGTATTAATTAATGGGATCAGATATTCAGAAATCATTTCATTTAGTCCACAAAGAACACTTCCAAATTTGATAATTTTGTTATTGTACATTATGGCCACAGTTGAACAATGACTTTGGATGGAAGGCAGTAGTGGACATATCCTGAATCTAACCCTAGGAAGACACCTTGGGATGCCAGCTAGCCAGTATTGATTCTAGTTGCTTTACTCAGTGAGAGAGAGGTTAAAAACTCCAGCTCACTACCATAAGAATTAGGATTCTCCTCCCAGTTGAGAATTCCAGTTCCATTATAGCATTCAAAAGCATGAATCTCCAGTGTTATTTCAGAGTATAGCTGGCATAAATTTTCAGAACAGCTGAGAATACAAATTAAATAAAAATCCAGTGTAGTCAGTTATGTAAATTTTTGAAGTCTAGAATGAGAGTACTATCTTCGGTTGATTTTATTTTCTTTAATTTAAAACTATATACATAACTTCACATAAAGTACCTGAATGTCAGTTCAAATAAATTACTTCACAGTTAAAAAGATTAGTATAAAAATGAATATGACTCAGAGTTGGGAGTGGGAAGTGTGAGAGTAACACTTTGAAGGCAAAGAGTGAGTCTGGTAAAGTGTCTTACATAATGTTCATAAGAAAAACGGCACGCTGATACAAATATTATCTTTGTAGCTATTAATGGTAATGTATAGGGATGATTTGTACAATTTGTGTCATTTTAGAATTGATAATTATATACATTTTCTTGATAAAAATGCTGAACTAGACTGAAATATGCATATTCCAGCAGAAAAAGATCTGTTTTCTGAAAAAAAAATATGACTATTTATGTCAATAATATAGAGATTTTTTTTGTGGCAGAAATTCAAAAGTTGAGCAAGGAGGAAAATGGTCCAAAATGAAAGAATAAATTTAGGAGTTATTAAGTTGGACATTAAACTTAATCTTAAATTCCTATCAATTGCTTTTTTAAAAAATTGTGTGCACATATCAGCCTAGGAAGTAAAAACTGATGACGAATCATCACAAAAAGTGATAGACTATTTCTATTTATACACACACACAAACTTTTTAGAGAGACTTGTTTTTAAAGATATTTTTGAAAACAAGATGGTGTTTCAGATTTTATTTGTTGATCTTTTTAAAAAAACCTAATTTTCCCTCTAACTGGCTATGATAGGGAGAATTCTAAGATGGTCTCCAGGATTCCCCACCTGTGGTATACACATCCCTGTTTGACCACAGGGCTGTAAATGTGATAAGTTTTACTCCTGTGATTAGGTTACGTTCTATGGCCCAGGCTCGTTCCATGGCTCAAGATATCGAGGTTATTTGGGTATGCTTGACCTAATCACATAAGCCCTTTAAAAGCAGACAGTTTTTTCTCTCAGTGGTCAGGCAGAGAGGTCAGAGAGGTTTTCTGTATAAGACGGATTTGATACAAAGGATGTCGTCCGCTGCTGAAGTTGAAGAGGCTGCCTGGGTGGGGGGACCTGAGAACAATGTCTGTAAGCTAAGGTCCATAGGTCCCAGGTCCACAGCTAGAAAAACAGAAGGGACCTAAGTTCTACAACTGCAATAACAAATTCTGACAACAACCTGAATGAGCATGAAAGCAGATGCCCTTTGGAACCTACAGCTAGGAGTGCAGACTGATGGACACTGCTTTTAGCTTATAACACCTTGAGAGGAGAACTCAGCCACACTGCCTGACCCTCACATAACACAACTTGGAACTTACAGAAGTTGTTTAAGACCACCAAGTTTGCCATAATTTGATAGGGAAAAACAGAAACCGAATATACTAACCTTTCCCAACATGGCTCTTTTGTGCTTTGGTTGCCATAGTCTCAAAAACCCCAAGCTAGACAAAGCAAAATAAAGACAGTATGGGGCATGCAGTACTCTCTTACATCAAATTTTATCTTTTTGAGGGGAAAAATAGGTATTATTTTTGTAAAATGCTTTGTTACTCTGTTTCTTTTGATAAACTGGAAACACCATCAAGAATTGTAATTTTATAATTAGTGTGTACATATCCTTCATTATGTAATTTTCATACTCAGATGTTTGGGAAGAAGAGAAAAAAAAGCCTGAGGGTGGAAAAAGTGGTAGAGTGACGAGAGAGAGGGAGAGAGAGAATATAGAGATATCAGGAAGCCAAAAATGGATTACTTGCAAAGGTGGAAATGATGCAGTGTTCCTATACATACTTTCCAACCTTGTTCATGCAACATTTATTCCTTTCAAATGCTCACAAAACTATTTATATTTTTTCTCCTTGTCAGACTTAAATGAACACTGATTCTGTAACCATAGGTCCAAGAAAAAGGTAGATTCAACTTTCAGTGTTTATTAGGTGCTACAAACTGGGCTGTGTCCCCTCAAAATTCATATGTTAATGTCCTAACCCTCATTGTGGATGTATTTGATTTAAGGAAGTGATTAAAGTTAAATGGGCTTATAAGGATGGAGCCCTAATTTGACAGAATCAGTGTCCTTATAAAAGGATACACCAGAGAGCTGCTTACTGCTCTCCACCATGAGGATGGGCATCTGTAAGCTAGAAAGAGAGCCCTTATCAGGAGCAGAATCAGCCAGCAACTTGTTCTTGTATGTCCCAGCCTCCAGAACTATGAGAAAATAATTTTCTGTTGTTTAAGTCACCCAGTCTGTAGTATTTTGTTATGGCAGTCCACCCTGACTTATACATTAATAATATTAAATTATAGTTCATTTTATGTTGCTAGTGCCATATCATTCCTTATAGGTTTTATTGGTCCTATACTTTCTTGTCCACTTTAATGATAGTATTTAATGTCTATAGAAATTTTGTGACTGTGATAATTTTAACATTCCAATAACATTATCTTTTATCTAGAAGAATATGAAAATGTTTGAGGAAATCACAAACTGTCATTTCTAAGGACAAGGTACTTGAGCCTTCTTTAAGAACATTAACAGGGCAGTGGGTGGTTTTTCATGTCTGTAATCCCAGTGCTTTGGGAGGCCGAGAAGGGCAGATCACGAGGTCGGGAGTTTGAGACCAGCCTGACCAACATGGAGACACCCCGTCCCTAGTAAAAGTACAAAAAGCATTAGCTGGGCGTGGTGGTACATGCCTTTAATCCTAGCTACTCAGTAGGCTGAGGCAGGAGAATCGCTTGAACCTGGGAGGTGGAGGTTGCAGTGAGCAGAGATTGCACCACCGCACTCCAGCCTGGGAGACGTAGGGAGTCTCCATCTCAAAAAAAAAAAAAACCTTAACAGATAAGGTTATTTGTAACCTGTCTGAAAACTCTAATGCATTCTTAATCTAAATTACCTTTATTTTTACCAATTTATTAGCATATGCATATTTCCCACATAAAATTTTGAAGGTATTTTCAAAACATTTGAAATTCATATCCTTTGAGATACACTTAATGCCAATAAATTGCTATAACTGAAATTTGTATTTTATTAGATTATATGAAGTCATTAGTTTAGATATCACTGTAAGTAATTCAACAAACATTTCTTAATTACATCCATTTATTCAACAAATATGTACTGAATTACTATTGCATGTCAGAACTTCTCTTGATTTCTAAGAATAAAATGGGATAGATTTAAGCTTTATATATACCTGGCACTCTCTAAAGCACTGAAAGTAAAAGAATGAATAAGACATGATCCTTTCTGTCCTGATTTGCATTCTCCACATGAAATTAGATATGCAAGACATACATATCAGGAAATACTTTTGAAGGACAAAGGAGAGGAAGATAAAGTGGGGAGAGCCTTCAGACCATGATGTTGTTTTCACTCTCTTGAGTTAGAGGTGGAGGAAAGAAGATTGGAAAGATTCTAGAGTCTGAGAAAGTTTTGGCTGAGCTTATGGGGAGTCCTCAAGCCATGGTCACCTGTCAAGGGATTCCAGACTTATGCAGGAAACAACTTCCATTAGTGTCCCCATTGTGCTGTGGTGCTGGCTACCAACAGCCTGAAGTAAGCATGGCCTCAGCATAGTGTGAGGGAGGATCCAGCAGAGCAGAAATTGGGTTGTCAGTCAATTAAGCTTTCTAAAGAAGGAGTGGTGAATTTTCATGGATGTCAGACTCCAGAGGACAATGCAGATCTACTTCGTCCTGCATTTAGGGAACAGCTTCTCCATGACTCCTATGGTCTCTCTTCCTGAGGGAAATTAGGAAACGAGTTAATAGGAGGAATTATATCGTTTCCTGTTGCAGCTGGTCTCAAGATTACAGGTTGTATTAATCATTTCTCTTCTCCATTATTTCATATTGTATTCACCCTTAATTATCACCTCAGTTAGCTTAGTTGGTATTACAACCAAAACTTTCTACCTGAGTGGACTGAGACCTTGGTTTGTATCCTTTTCAGATTCAGTTGCTGCATGTGTTCATTCACAATTAAGATAGAGCAGGTTATAATCAGAAGGTACCTAAACAGATCACTTTGGTTTTACATGTCCTCCTTTACCTCATTGTGTAAAAGAAGTTCCATCTCTTTCTTCCAATCAGAATCAATTACTCTTGCCACAATGATGATGTCCATTATTTGGTGATGCTCTCTGTAGATGGGGAGTTCAAAATTCCTTGTTTGGAGCCATATAGTATAAATTAATGAAATCCATACTATACACCCTGGCAAGAATGCATTTCCCTTGGGAACCAGCACCTCCAAAGCCACAAAGCTTAGGGTTACAAGAGCACAGTTGAAAAACTTAGAAGCTCAAAACCCCAGAAGATTATGGGGAAAGATGTTATGTGGCACTACTCCTGCTTTTACCCTTTGTCTCTAGACCTATGTATGCTTTTGAGAATAGAGTGCCATATAGAAGTCTCTGGTTGAATACATATATTGTATCCTGAAGAATGGTGCCTTGTTCTTTCAAGGTGTTGCCTTCTAGAAGTTAGTTTAGCTACACCTTCAGAAGACTGTTCGGGTGTTCAATGAGGCCGTTCTTGCTTCTGAATGGTGTGGTACGTAATGTGACCAATGGTCAGATGCTATGTTCTGGCAGTTCCCTTAGTGAAATGCTGTATTTTGTGAGATCCTATAATTTTTTATCAAGCATTCTGTCAGCCTCTAGATTGTGCTGGCTAAAGCTCTGTGGGCAAGAATGACAAACCTAAACCTATACTGTTGTGCCAGTTTGATAGTAGGGAGTCCACAAGAACTGGTTAGTATTTACTGGCAGAGACATTTTATATACTTTGCAACACTTTGTAATACTTTACTCTGCACTGCTGTACAGTGGTTCTTTCATAATGGATGGTTTCTGGTGGACATTAATGTGCCATATAAAATGTTCACACTTTGGACCCACCACCCTATGTCTATCTATATGACTCCATTCCAGACTTCATTTTCTCTGCTCTCCGTTTCTTTTCCTTCTAAGCTGCTAACCAGACAACTAAGCCATTGTCAACAGCCAAGGGATGTATATACTCATCTTAGAGTCTTCTCACTTCACACAGTGTGTGACCATGTGAACTTCTAGAAGCTTTGCCCGTTGGAAGATTTTTTCCCCTCTACACAGACTTTCATGGCTTAACTCCTTTGGGTAAATTGGGGACATCTCTTAAGGGAAAGCCTAACTCCAGAAATTCCTATGGAATCACCTGAAACTTTTGTTGAGCCTACATAACAGTTAAACATCTCTCTCCACCCAATCCTCTTCTATCACCTAGGACTCTTTTTCAAGAGCCTTGCTGAATAAATCTCCTGCATGCAAATTTCAGAGTATCAGAGTCTGTGTCCTGAATAATTTGATTTCTTATTTATTATAATAACTTGTATAATTGCTCATTTTGTTTCTTCTACACTATGAGCAGGTGTTGAATACGAATTATAACTTACTCTGTTTCAACACCCAGAATCTGACACAGGGAAAAACAAATAATAGGTATTTAATATAGGTTTTATGAACAAATGTGTTAGAACGGTTTAGTAAATTATATTCAAACATATATTCATGCTACAGATGGGCACATGATGCTTTATTTTATTTTTAATTTTTTAGACCTGAGCTAAAGAATCACTGTTTTATCCATGTCTTTTCCTTATTCCTTTTTCTATGCTCTGTCTTCCATATGCGTTCACCTGTTGATTGGACTTATTCTTCAAAGTTTAATTCACATGTTCCCTCTTTTTAGAGGCCTCTTTTGACATCTTCAGGCAGTGTTGAAATTTCCTTCCTTTGTGTTCTCATAGCACTTTATTCGAATAACAATATTAAACACTGTATTTGTTTATATGAAAGTTATCATTTCTTATATTCTGTTTTTTATTTTCATGGTTCCACTTAGCTACAATATTGTCTCATTTTTTTCCCCAGGCAAGTTAACTGGTACTTTCCTTTGCTTTCATTTGTGAATAATAATTGTGCTGTTTATCTAAGTTCAAAATTGTTTGTCTTCATACTGTGTGCCACTACATTGCCTTCCAGAATTTAGTATGGTAAATAATAACTTTTATATTAAGCTGATTATCTTTATTTGTAGATAATATATGTGTCTGCCTGGAAGTCTTCATGGTTTTTCCTTTATCACTGAATTTTATAAGCACAAGCAAAAATATATCTGGCTAGAGATCATTATTCAACATTTGTCATTGAAATTCTATCTTTTTTATTGTTTCTTTCTTACATGCCATTTCCTTTTATGAAAATTTTGTCAAATATACTCATACCTCTTCAATTTTTCTTTTTTCTCTGTAAGGTTTTCTCTCAGAATTTCCATTTTAACCACAGTGAGATACTATTACATATCAACTAGAAGGACTATAAGCCAAAAGACTAATAATACCAAGTGATGGCAAGGATTTGGTAAAACATGGAAACTTCATATGCTGCTGGTAAAAATGGAAATGTTAAACTACTTTGGAAAGCAGCTTGGCAGCTTCTTTAAAAAGTTATTCATCTCTATCACCATAAAATCTAGCAATCACACTCCTAAGTGTCTATGCAACAATAATAAAGTGTAAATATAAATAATTGCTTGGAATTGATCATAAGTATCATTGCTTATAATAGCCTTGAACTTAAAAACATCCAAAAGTCCAGCAACTAGTGAAAGGATAAACAAAATGAGGTATATGCCTATAATACAATACTACTCAGAATTAGAAAGGAACAAACTGATAATATATGCAACAACATTAATGAATCTCAAAAGCATTATTTTAAACAAAAGAAGCCAGGTATAAAAAATGACATATAGTAAGATTCCACTTCTACATAATGTCTAGAAATATGACACAGAAAGTACAAACCTGGTTATGTAAGGCCAGGAGTGAGAGCCTGGATTTACTGCAAGGTGTCATGATGAGAATTTTGGGGTTGATTAATGTGTTTTAAAATTTGATTGTGATCTTGGTTAAAAAACATGTATAAACATGGTTATAAAAGTCAGGAAACTGTACATTTAAAATACATGAATGTTATGATATGTAAATTGCATCCCAAAAGAGCTATTAAAATTTTTAATTTCTTTTCTTTTTCTTTTTTCTTCTTTTTTTTTTTTTTTTGCTATTGCTCTTGACAAAGATGGAAATATTTGGGCTAACCTTCTAAATGAATATTTTGATTTTTAGTTGAATTTATTCTGCTCTTTATTTTTTATTTTTTAACTTTTATTTTAAGTTCAGGGGTATAAGTGTGGGTTTGTTACACAGATAAACTTGTGTCATGGTGATTTTGCACAGATTATTTCATCACCCAGGTATTAAGCCTAGTATCTGTTAGTTATTTTTATTGATCTTCTCCCTTCTCCCACCCTCCACCTTCTGAAAGGCCCCAGTGTGTGTTTTTCCCTCCTATGTGTCCATGTCTTCTCATTATTTAGCTCCCACTTATAAGTGAGAACATGCAGTATTTAGTTTTCTGTTCCTATGTTAGTTTGCTAAGGATAATGGCCTCCAGCTCCATCCATGTTCCTGAAAAGGACAATATCTCATTCTTTTTTATCGCTATATAGTGTTCCATGGTATATATGTACCATGTTTTCCTTATCCAGTCTATCATTGATAGGCATTTAGGTTGATTGGGATTGAATTAAACTAAAGAGCTGCACAACAAAAGAAACTGTCAAGAGAGTAAACAGACACCCTACAGTCTGGGAGAAAATTTTTGCAAGCTATGCATTTGACAAACACCTAATATCCAGCCTCTGTAAAGAATTAAACAAATTTACAAAAATAAAATCCAAACAACCTCATAAAAAAAGTTGGCAAAGGACATGAACAGACACTTTTCAAAAGAAGACATACATGGAGTCAACAATCACATGAAAAAAAGCCCAACATCACAGATCATAAGATAAATGCAAATTAAAATCACAATGCGATACCATCTAACACCAGTCAGAATGGCTATTAGTGACAAGTCAAAAAATGCTAGTGAGGTTGTGGAGAAGTACAAAGGCTAATACACTGTTGATGGGCATGTACGTTAGTTCAGCCATTATGGAAGACAGTGCGGCGATTCCTCAAAGACCCAAAGACAGAAATACCACTTGACCTAGCAATTTCATTACTGGGTATAGACCCAAAGAAATATTTGACTCTATTAAAATGATCTAAGCAACAATGAGGTACCATTACACACATATTAAATTGGCTAAAATTCAAAACTGCCAGCAAGGACTTGCGACAAAAGAAACTCTCATTCTTCGCTGATCAGAATGCAAAATGATATAGCCACTTTCAAAGAAAGTTTGTTTAGTTTATTTACTAAACTAAGCATATCCTATGATTCAACAATTGTGCCCTTGGTAATAAGTATACTCTTTTTATGGCTGCAACATTATAACTTAATGGATATCACATCTTCTCAAATCTTATTGGTTATATTACTAGATTTTTAAAAGTCCATGCTTTTTTCTTTGAAAAAATAAGTTTTGATTTCATGTAGTTAATTTCATTTGTATTGGTATGTATTAACTAGCTATATATAGAGTGAAGCTTGCTCAGGAATTCCACATATAATATATATATATAGAGAGAGAGAGAGACAGAGACAGAGAGAGAAGCTTATATATATAGAAAGAGTGAAGATTGCTCAGGAATTCCACAAACACCTTCACATTCCAAATGAGACCCTCAGGTTTGCATTGATACATACCGGTAAGTAGAGTGTGTCCCTTATAAAATGTTTTTGGTTTTAATGTTTTTATCTACTCATTATCCCTCTTGGAATGTGAAGGTGTTTTGGGGAGTCTTTGAGCATGCTTCGTCCTTATGTAGCAAGTGAGCACTGACACAGCCTTCATTCCTAATCTTCATCTATTTAACACATTGGGTTAACTATGATTAGCACATCTGGTTCCTAGGAAATATTCAGCTGGAGGATCCATCAAGTTTTTTAAAACTCATCCCCTTTTCAACCCAGATGATGCTCTCTAACTCATTCATCTTTCCAACCTCTGCTGGTAGGAATTTAGTTGTGGCAGTGTGTGCTTAAAGTCTTTGGTGTCATTGGGACTTATGGAAACAGTTATAACATTGGCATTGGGGATTTTGCTGCTGCACTGTGCCAGAAGTTTTTCTTATTTGTTGAGATTGCCCAAATTTAAATAAAATATTATTCCCCTTTTAACTTGGCTGTGTCATGGCCTTACTACCCATATTAGAAAAATTTCCCAGTGTATTTAGCATGCATTATGTAAGGTCATTCTGGAAAATATTGCATTTTAACGACTTCTTCAGTTATCCCCACTCATGGCTCTAGTAACTTAGCTCCTATACATCCGAGCTTGACAGTTGAACATTTCTATGTATTTCTCACGAGGACTCTCTCTGCCTATAGAGACATCAGTGATTATTTTATTCCATCAATTTGACCTCTTATTCATCTCTTCCAGAAATTCCTCAGTGCTTTGGTGCATCAATAGTTTCTTTCATTTTTCCATTGATACTATGGAATTATTTTTCTTTTTTTTCATTTCTTTGGACATTCAAGTGGGACTTTTTTAGGGCAAGAGAAATAAACCAATGGCTTAATTTCACCATCATGAAACAGAGTTCCATATTTAGAATGCTTTTTTGCAATTTCCTCAAATACAGTTCTTAATTTCTATTGCAGGTATTTTGGACACAAAATCATTAATACATTAAGTTGACATCCTTGTGATATCTAAATCTTTTCTTTAAAAGCATTATATAAGTCAAAATCACTGCATTTACATTATATACATTTCTAAATAATATTTTTGAGGTTCCAATGAACAGTTTTGGAGGCTCTCTCTTTCCCTTACCCAGTGTATTGTCCCTTTAAAAATATATATATAAATAAATGTGTTTGTGTGTATGCGTGTTGGTGTATGTGGAACGTTATATATATGATCAATGGTAAGTCAGTCACACAAATGATTGGTTCTTAAAATCTGTTTGTGTTAATATTGGAAAACCCAAGTGATAAGAAAATACTTAGTTATATTTTTAGCTGTTAGATCCAGTTGATATTGACATAATTGGAATACATAGAGGCTCTCAATCTTTGGCAGAGTTTAATTAGTTAAATCCTCATCTTCTACATTGCAGGGTACTTAGCCAAGGGTAGAGCACAACTGAAGAGTCACAGAAACAGAAGAAGCAAAAACTGGCTATGGAATACCAATGGAATATCTATGACCTAATCACAGAATTCTGTTAATTTTAATTCTGGTAAATTAAAGCTTAAAACAATCTAAAAAGATATTACCATCTATACTTTGACCATTAAGTGAATACGATCTTAATTTTTAAGAATTATTGAATGCTAAATGAAGTCATACAGTGGTTGTTTTCACTTTTTTGTAGCAAAGCAATATGTAATCACTTTTTAACTATACTTTGAAGTACACGATGACGTTACAACTTCAACTGTCATTTAGATAATTTTTCATGGCTTTCAATTCTTTATATGATTTGAATCTTATATGCATAATGTCTGTGGAATCATATCCCATGTAGACTATATTATTGTATAAATAGAAAATAAGTTCTTTTTTTTAACATGGAACTATAATGGACCACCTGTTGAACTAAAATAAAAATAGTCAATTTAGAGTTCTCGTCCTGATTTTCAGCTCTATGATATCCCAAATATGAGTGTATGGTCAGTACATAAGGTTGGTCTCCTGTTGTAGAGGAAATAACACTGATGCTGATTTACGGTCTTTGGAAGTGGCTTTGAAGTTACAAAGGTTATTTCTACCAAAATTTCTGTGTTTTGGGGGGCAGGTGGAGGGAGAAATATGATGAACGGAATAGAGAGTAAACTTCTCATGCTGTCAGTAGTCCCAGATTCTTAGTGATTCTATGTCCACTGTTTTCCAAATTACATTGGAAAAAGCCTAATTGCACTTAGCCATTTGGTTTGGGCTAAGAAAATTGCTCATCCTTAAGAAACCTGAACACCATAGTGTCTGGGAGAGGACAGAAGAATGCAGTCAGTACTCATGACCAGCAAGGTAGCAATCTGGACTTCTCAGAGGGGCATTAGCAGAAGGTTTAAGTAGAAAATTCTGTACTTTCTCAACTACTGCCCAGAAGGAAGATTGACTCAATCTAGAAATATCCTTTGATTTCAATTTGTAATTTTATTATGAAAATAATTATATTTAAAAGTTATGCTACGCATACATATGCAGTTACTGTATATGCATATATAGTAATCTATACCATCTATCAATTAATCCTCTAACTAATGAGAGAAAGCACATTTTAATGATGAGGTTTTCTTATTTTTCAACACTAATATTTTTGTTTTTTTAAAAAGTAGATACAAATATTATATTTTAATATCAATCATATATTTTAACCTTTTATTTGTTTTTTAGAAAATTTCTTTATCTTATCATTGATTTTGTTTATTTACTTATTCTTTCAAGTTTTTCCTCAAATCTTTGTTAATTTCTGATCATGACTCATTTCTTTAATGGTACTAAATTTTATCTTTCTTTTATCTTTTATGTTTATATATTAAAATTTCTGGGTTTTTTTCACTTTTAGTAGACTTCTCCATTAAATGTTTATTTTCCATCAATTTATATTTTTATTCTGAAATTGTTTTCCTCTTAGTAAAGTATATTCAACTCATTTTAACAACTTTAAATTGCAAAATAATTGTCTTATTCTTTTTAATATTCCATTTCAAGTACCAAGGAACAAAACCAGAAGCAGGATTCCAATCTCCACAGCCTGTGCTCTTTTTATTAGTCCACACTGCTTTCTCTAATAGCGTGGGATGACCTACTTAGTTCTCATCGAGAAACCAAAGCATCACTTCAATTTGGACATGTAGGTAATTGTGCATTATCTAGACTATTAAGGAAATCAGAATTATACATGATCCAATCAGGGTGGAACAAGTTCACAAAACCACCTTCCTACTTTCATCCAAAATGTTTTATTACCATATACTTTGGAGACATTTTGCTGAGTTCCAGTATATGGAAATCGTGGAAAGGGAATCTTCTCTGAGAAGCCAAATAATCAGTATATGACATTCATATAGTGAACTTGGTCAGTATAAACCAGACCATTAATTGGAGCATTTAGTGCATTTACATTTAAGGTTAATATTGTTATGTGTGAACTTGATCCTGTCATTATGATATTAACTGGTTATTTTGCTCGTTAGTTGATGCAGTTTCTTCCTAGCCTCGATGGTCTTTACATTTTGGCATGTTTCCAGATGGATTCACAACTGAATTCTACCAGAGATACAAGGAGGAGCTGGTACCATTCCTTCTGAAACTATTCCAATCAATAGAAAAAGAGGGAATCCTCCCTAACTCATTTTATGAGGCCAACGTCATCCTGATACCAAAGCCTGGCAGAGACACAACAAAAAAAGAGAATTTTAGACCAATATCCCTGATGAACATCGATGCAAAAATTCTCAATAAAATGCTGGCAAACCGGATTCAGCAGCACATCAAAAAGCTTATCCACCATGATCAAGTGGGCTTCATCCCTGGGATGCAAGGCTGGCTCAACATTCGCAAATCAATAAACGTAATCCAGCATATAAACAGAACCAAAGACAAGAACAACATGATTATCTCAATAGATGCAGAAAAGGCTTTTGACAAAATTCAACAGCCCTTCATGCTAAAAACGCTCAATAAATTTGGTATTGATGGAACGTACCTCAAAATAATAAGAGCTATTTACGACAAACCCACAGCTAATATCATACTGAATGGGCAAAAACTGGAAAAATTCCCTTTGAAAACTGGCACAAGACAGGGATGCCCTCTCTCACCACTCCTATTCAACATAGTGTTGGAAGTTCTGGCTAGGGCAATCAGGCAAGAGAAAGAAATCAAGGGTATCCAGTTAGGAAAAGAAGAAGTCAAATTGTCCCTGTTTGCAGATGACATGATTGTATATTTAGAAAACCCCATCGTCTCAGCCCAAAATCTCCTTAAGCTGATAAGCAACTTCAGCAAAGTCTCAGGATACAAAATTAATGTGCAAAAATCACAAGCATTCTTATACACCAGAAACAGACAAGCAGAGAACCAAATCAGGAATGAACTTCCATTCACAATTGCTTCAAAGAGAATAAAATACCTAGGAATCCAGCTTACAAGAGATGTAAAGGACCTCTTCAAGGAGAACTACAAACCACTGCTCAGTGAAATAAAAGAGGACAAAAACAAATGGAAGAACATACCATGCTCATGGATAGGAAGAATCAATATCGTGAAAATGGCCATACTGCCCAAGGTGATTTATAGATTCAATGCCATCCCCATCAAGCTACCAATGACTTTCTTCACAGAATTGGAAAAAACTGCTTTAAAGTTCATATGGAACCAAAAAAGAGCCCGCATTGCCAAGACTATCCTAGGTCAAAAGGACAAAGCTGGAGGCGTCACGCTACCTGACTTCAAACTATACTACAAGGCTACAGTAACCAAAACAGCATGGTACTGGTACCACAACAGAGATATAGACCAATGGAACAGAACAGAGTCCTCAGAAATAATACCACACATCTACAGCCATCTGATCTTTGACAAACCTGACAAAAACAAGAAATGGGGAAAGGATTCCCTATTTAATAAATGGTGCTGGGAAAATTGGCTAGCCATAAGTAGAAAGCTGAAACTGGATCCTTTCCTTACCCCTTATACGAAAATTAATTCAAGATGGATTAGAGACTTAAATGTTAGATCTAATACCATAAAAACCCTAGAAGAAAATCTAGGTAGTACCATTTAGGACATAGGCATGGGCAAGGACTTCATGTCTAAAACACCAAAAGCAACGGCAGCAAAAGCCAAAATTGACAAATGGGATCTAATTAAACTAAAGAGCTTTTGCACAGCAAAAGAAACTACCATCAGAGTGAACAGGCAACCTACAGAATGGGAGAAAATTTTTGCAATCTACTCATCTGACAAAGAGCTAATATCCAGAATCTACAAAGAACTCAAACAGATATACAAGAAAAAAACAAACAACCCCATCAAAAAGTGGGCAAAGGATATGAACAGACATTTCTCAAAAGAAGACATCCATACAGCCAACAGACACATGAAAAAATGCTCGTCATCACTCGCCATCAGAGAAATGCAAATCAAAACCACAATGAGATACCATCTCACACCAGTTAGAATGGCAATCATTAAGAAGTCAGGAAACAATAGATGTTGGAGAGGATGTGGAGAAATAGGAACACTTTTACACTGTTGGTGGGATTGTAAACTAGTTCAACCATTATGGAAAACAGTATGGCGATTCCTCAAGGATCTAGAACTAGATGTACCATATGACCCAGCCATCCCACTACTGGGTATATACCCAAAGGATTATAAATTACTCTACTACAAAGACACATGCACACGTATGTTTATTGCGGCACTATTCACAATAGCAAAGACTTGGAATCAACCCAAATGTCCATCTGTGACAGACTGGATTAAGAAAATGTGGCATATATACACCATGGAATACTATGCAGCCATCAAAAAGGATGAGTTTGCGTCCTTTGTAGGGACATGGATGCAGCTGGAAACCATCATTCTTAGCAAACTATTACAAGAAGAGAAAACCAAGCACTGCATGTTTTCACTCATAGGTAGGAACTGAACAATGAGATCACTTGGACTCAGGAAGGGGAACATCACACACTGGGGCCTATCATGGGGAGGGGGGAGGAGGGAGGGATTGCATTGGGGAGTTATACATGATATAAACGTTATGCACATGTACCCTAGAACTTAAAGTATAATAATAATAAAAAAAAAACCAGACCATTCTTCAAAACATCATTTTTAAAACATTGTGGACTTCCTCATGGGCAGAGAAATATAAAGTAAAACAATTATATATAATTTCACACCCATCATATTGAAAAATAAAACTTCTCAATAGTCCAAACATTGTCAGTGATATGAAAAAAAAACTAATAATCTTTCTAAGTGGTGGCATTATATTTGGTATAACACTACTGAAGTATATTTTTCCAATATCTGCTAAAATTGGTACATATCCTACATCGCTTCATTTCCATTGCTAAGTGTTTACCCTAGGAAGAGCAATTCTCAAACTCTTTTTTGTTTCAGGACTCCTTTAAACTCTGAACAATTTTTTAAGGCTTTAGGAAGTTTTATTTTCATGAATTATATATGTCAACGTTTACCATACAGAAGTTAAACCTGATAAACTTTATTAATTTATTTTAAAATCACATAATAAATTTGGTACATGTTAAAATGACATATTTTATGAAAAATACTTTTTCCAAAATAAAAAAAATATAGTGAGCACAGTGGCACTGTTTATATCTTTTTATCTGGTTTAATAGGAAAGAGTTGGATTCACATAGCTGCCTCTGCAATCATTCTGATTCAATATGTCGTTCTGGTTGAACTATATGAAGAAAATCTGGTCCCACATAGATATGTATTTGCTAAAGGAATGAGTATTTTAATATCTTTTTCATACAATTACGGATATTCTTTTTATACTGTATACTATTATACTGTATCAAAACGTAATTAGTAGGACTCAATAAATAGTTGCTTAAAAATGCTTACTTCCATGGAAACTGTAGCCATGTCAATAAATATTTTGGATTATTTTACACTAAAATCCATTACTTTGTTTTAATTTTTTAATTTAAAAATAACAATTTTATGTATTTCTGGGGTACCATGATGTTTCTATATGTGTATACATTGTGGAATGACCAACGTGGGCTAGCATATCCATGACCTCAAATATTTGTCATTTCTTTGTGGTGAGAACATTTAAAATCCTCTGTTTTAACTATTTAGAAGTATGTAATACATGATTATTACCACAGCCACTATACTATGTACCAGAACACCAAAATTTATTCCACTTCTCTAACTGAAACTTTGTGCCCATTGACCCAGAAATCCTACTACTCAGTAACTATCCAAATGAATTGAAATAAAAATGTCAAAAAGAGGTCTGTACCCCCATATTCACTGCAACATTATTTAACAAGAGCAAAGATGTGGAAACAGTCTATCTTGTACTATGAATAAGTCTATACTCATGCATAATTTTATAACTTCACCTACTGGGCACTTGGAAAATATTGGCTCACTGGGTCATGCAAATCTTCCAGATGTATAGTATGAAAAAATGAAAGTGAAAAAGGCAAATGATTTTCTGTATTATTATAATATTTTAGCCTTCTGGATGTCCTTAAAGAATCTTGGGTACTTCAAGAATTCCCAGATGAAAATTTGAGAACTGATGATTTCAATTAGCTCTTGCAGATGTGCACAAAAATGCATAAATGATGTGGTTGAAGTCTTAGTTATATTGGGGGAAATAGGAAACATTTGAATGCTTAATAGAATAGTTGAGAATAAGTTATCACACAGTTGAATTAAGTGAAGTAGTTATAAATGTATCCTCATGGAAAATTTTTCAAAATTTTAGTAGAAACATTAAATTTGGTATGATACAATGTAGGTAAAATGCAAGAACACATGAAAGTGGCATATATCATTTATAGATATGTAAATACATTGTAAAATATAAGAACATGAATGCAAAGAATATGTTTGGCATCAATAAGAATCAGAGAGTAAAAATGAGTGTTAGCTGTCAAGAAGCCTTGAAACACTAGAAAGAGCACACATGAAAATAAAATGGTTTAAATATGGCTTAAAGTTCAGGTTTTCACTTTTAAAAGAATGTTTACTGAGTGCATCAAGCTGTGTGATATTATATGCTCTTACTGAAAAAGCAGGCATAGGTAGGAAAGTTACTAACATCAGACTAGAAGAGAGAGGGAAAATTTATCTTTTTAAAAACCTCAGAAAAACTACCTGATAAGAGTCAACAAATACAAATAGCAGAAAGAGTCTTGACTGCTCGTCAGAAGTAGTGAATTAAAAGCTTGTATTTAGAGCACTGGACTATGTAACTATTGAGTTATGGATAGATAGATAGATATATACATACCTTCATAGATACATAGATGCATAGATTCACAGATAGATAATTAGCATTGGCCTGTAGCTTTTGAGCTTTTGGCCTATGTAATCTGTAATAAAGACCCAATGCTAAGTTCTAAACAATAAGAAAACATTATCTGAATACTTCAAGTGTGACTTTTGGACCATAGAGAAGAATATCGGAGCCTAAATCAATGGCAAATAATGGTGTGGGCTGGGGATAATAAGAAACTACCATCAGAGTGAACAGGCAACCTACAGAATGGGAGAAAATTTTTGCAATCTACTCATCTGACAAAGGGCTAATATCCAGAACCTACAAATAATTCAAAAAAATTTACAAGAAAAAAAAACCATCAAAAAATGGGCAAAGGATATGAACAGACACTTCTCAAAAGAAGACATTCATACAGCCAACAGACACATGAAAAAATGTTCATCATCAGTCACCATCAAAGAAATGTAAATCAAAACCACAATGAGATACCATCTCACACCAGTTAGAATGGCAATCATTAAAAAGTCAGGAAACAACAGGTGCTGGAGAGGATGTGGAGAAATAGGAACACTTTTACACTGTTGGTGGGATTGTAAACTAGTTCAACCATTGTGGAAAACAGTATGGCGATTCCTCAAGGATCTAGAACTAGAAATACCATTTGACCCAGCCATCCCATTACTGGGTGTATAACCAAAGGATTATAAATTGTGCTGCTATAAAGACACATGCACACGTATGTTTATTGCAGTACTATTCACAATAGCAAAGACTTGGAATCAACCCAAATGTCCATCAGTGACAGACTGGATTAAGAAAATGTGGCACATATACACCATGGAATACTATGCAGCCATAAAAAAGGATGAGTTTGTGTGCTTTGTAGGGACATGGACACAGCCGGAAACCATCATTCTCAGCAAACTTTCACAAGAACAGAAAATCAAACACCACATGTTCTCACTCATAGGTGGGAATTGAACAATGAGATCACTTGGACACAGGAAGGGGAACATGGCACGCTGGGGCCCCAGCGTGGGGAGCTGGGGGAGAGGGGAGTGTGGAGGGATAGCATTAGGAGATATAACTAATGTAAATGACGAGTTAATGGGTGTAGCACACCAACATGGCACATGTATACATATGTAACGAACCTGCACGTTGTGCATATGTGCCCTAGAACTTAAAGAATAATAATAATAATAATAAATAATAATAATAAAAAGAAGTTGGGGAGAAACAGTCCTTGACTGTGGAGTTTACCTGTAAGATAAATCTAAAAATATTTCCCTCTAAAGTAAATGTTCTTGATACCATGTGTTCCCCGAACTGGTACCAGACCCTTCCTGAGACATAGGACAATATGGTTGCAAGAATTCCCAAATACGAAGGTAAAATAAATTCCAGATATCAATGCTTAATCTAAGCTTTAAGTCTCAAATAGGAACAGGCAAACAGGAACCAAGAATGTTTTTAGGAAGTAAAACACAATGAAAAAGAACACCAAACTAAAACAAAGAAACAAACAAAAACCAAAATAGAATAAAATAATAAAGAAAAATAAAAAGGTTATATGTATCTAATTAACATCCATTGAGGTATTTGAGAAGATACCGTATTAAAATAATTAACTATTCAAAAATATTAATAAATATTGCTTTAAAAACATATGTTGATAATAATTAAATGAATCTCTGTGAAAGAACTAATTAGTAGAAGAGATACAGCTGAAGATAAAAAGAGTGAGCTGGAGGAGGAAGCCAAGGAATTGCCTTAGAGAGCACCAAAAATGAACAAAGATTAAAAATGTGAAAAAAAAAATCGACACAGAGGTAATATTCTAATGTACGTCTAATAAAATTTACAAAAAGAAAGGACAGAGAAAATGCGAACGATGGAGAGAGAGAAGGGGAAGAAGAAAACAAAATAACCCAGAACAGAAAAAGACATGAAACGTCAAATTCACAGGACACGCAAAATGACTTCTAAGTAAAAAGCAAACAGAAAGCAATCTCACAGAGTTAAAAATTCTAAACAAGGGAAAATGAACAAACAAACCACTTAAAATGACATGTTAGGTATTTTTCGCAGTTTTTTGATGATGGTATACCAGTTGTGTGTGTATCTACATATGCATATATTTATTCACTGATTTAATTATTTATTTATGTGAAAGACACACCTATCTGCTTTTCATCAATACCAGCTGATTTTGGAAAGAAGAGATGTTACCGGAATTCTTCTTCTTATTGTTATTATACTTTTAAGTTCTGGGATACATGTGCAGAACGTGCAGGTTTGTTCCATAGGTATATACATGCCATGGTGGTTTGCTGCACCCATTAACCCATCATCAACATTAGGTCTTTCTCCTAATCTCTCCGTTGCCTAGTACCCCACCCCCAGGCAGGCCCTGGTATGTGATGTTCCCCTCCCTGCGTCCATGTGTTCTCATTGTTCAATTTCCATTTATGAATGACAATATGTGGTGTTTGGTTTTCTGTTCCTGTGATAGTTTGCTGCGAATGATGGTTTCCAGTTCCATCCATGCAAAGGACATGAATTCATCTTTTTTTAGGATATGTGCCACATTTTCTTTATCCAGGATATCGTTGATGGGCATTAGGGTGGCTCCAAGTCTTTGCTATTGTGAACAGTGCTGCAATAAACATATGTGTGCATGTGTCTTCATAGTAGAAAGTTTTATAACCTTGGGTATATACCCAGTAATGAGATTGCTGGGTCAAATGGTATTTCTGGTTCTTGATCCTTGAGGAATTTCTACGCTGTCTTCCACAATGGTTGAATTAATTTACACTCCCACCAACAGTGTAAAACTGTTCCTATTTCTCCACATCTTTTCCAGCATCTGTTGTTTCCTGACTTTTTAATAATCTCCATTCTAACAGTCATGAGATGGTATCTCATTGTGGTTTTGATTTGCATTTCTCTAATGACCAGTGATGATGAGCATTTTTTCATATGTTTGTTGGCTGTATAAATGTATTCTTTTGAGAAGTGTCTGTTCAAATTCTTTGACCACTTTTTGATGAGGTTGTTTGTTTTTTTCTTATAAATTTAAGTTCTTTGAAAATTCTGGATATTAGTCTTTTGTCAAATGAATAGATTGCAAAAATTTTCTCCCATTCTGTAGGTTGCCAGTTCACTCAGATGATAGTTTCTTTTGCTGTGCAGAAGCTCTTTCCTTTAATTAAATCCCATTTGTCAATTCCGGCTTTTGTTGCCATTGCTTTTAGTGTTTTAGTCGTGAAGTCTTTGCCCATGCATATGTCCTGAATGGTATTGCCTAGGTTTTCTTCTATGGCTTTTATGGTTTTCCATCTTACATTTAAGTCTTTAATCCATCTTGAATTAATTTTTGTATAAGGTTTAATAAAGGGGTCCACTTTCAGTTTTCTGCATATAGTTAGCCAGTTCTCCCAACACTGTTTATTAAATAAGGAATCCTTTCTCCATTGCTTGTTTTTGTCAGGTTTGTCAAAGATTGGATGACTGTAGATGTGTGGCATTATTTCTGAGGACTCCGTTCTGTTCCATTGGTCTATATATCTGTTTTGGTACCAGTACCATGCTGTGTTTGTTACTGTAGCCTTGTAGTATAGTTTGGAGTCAGGTAGTGTAATGCCTCCAGTTTTGTTCTTTTTGCTTATGATTGTCTTGGATATATGGGCTCTTTTTTGGTTCCATATGAAATTTAAAGTAGTTTTTTCTAATTCTGTGAAGAATGCCAATGGTATCTTGATGGGTATAGCATTGAATTCATAAACTACTTTGAGCAGTATGGCCATTTTCACAATATTGATTCTTCCTATCCATGAGCATGGACTGTTTCTCCATTTGTTTATCTCCTCTCTTATTTACTTGGGCAGTGGTTTCTAGTTCTCCTGGAAGAGGCCCTTCATACCCCTTGCAAGCTGGATTCCTGGGCATTTTATTTTCTTTGTAGCAATTGTGCATGGGAGTTCACTTATGATTTGGCTCTCTGTTTGTCTATACTTGCTGTATAGGAATGCCTGTGATTTTTTTGCTCATTGATTTTGTATCTTGAGACTTTTCTGAAGTTGCCTATCTGCTTAAGGAGATTTTGTGCTGAGACGATGGAATTTTCTAAATATACAATCATGTCATCTGCAAACAGAGACAATTTGACTTACTCTCTTCCTATTTGAATGCCGTTTATTTCTTTCTCTTGTCTGATTTCCCTGTCCAGACCTTCCAATATCATGTTGAATAGGAGTGGTGAAAGAGGACATCTTCCTCTTGTGCCACTTTTCAAAGGGAATGCTTCTAACTTTTGCCCATTCAGTATGATATTGGCTGTGAGTTTGTCACAAATAGCTCTTATTATTTTGAGATAGTTTCTATCAATACCTAGTTTATTGAGAATTTTTGGCATGAATGGGGTGTTGCATTTTATTGAAAGCCTTTTCTGCATCTATTTAGGTAATCACGTGGTTCTTGTATTTGGTTCTGTTTATGTGATAGATTACATTTATTGCTTTGTGTATGTTGACCCAGCCTTGCATCCCAGGGAGGAAGCCAACTTGATTGCGATGGATATGCTTTTTGATGTGCTGCTGGATTCGGTTGGCCAGTATTTTATTGAGGATTTTTGCACTGATGTTTATCAGGGATATTGGCCTGAAATTTTGTTTTTTGTGTGTGTGTCTCTGCCTGTTTTTGGTGTCAGGATGATGTTGACCTCATAAAATGAGTTTGGGAGGAGTCCCTCTTTTTCTGTTGTTTGGAATAGTTTCAGAAGGAATGGTACAAGCTCCTCTTTGTACCTCTGGTAGAATTTGGCTGAAAATTCATCCTGTCCTGGGTTTTTCTTGGTTGGTAATCTGTTAATTACCGCCTTAATTTCAGTACTTGTAATTGATCTATTTAGGGGTTCAATTTCTTCCTGGTTTAGTCTTGGGAGGGTGTATGTGTCCAGGAATTTATCCATTTCTTCTAGATTTTCTAGTTTATTTGCATAAAGGAGTTTATAGTATTCTCTGATGGTAGTTTGTATTTCTGTGGGACCAGTGGTGATATCCCCTTTATCAATTTTTATTGTGTCTATTTGATTATTCTCTCTTTTCTTCTTTATTAGTCTTCTACTTTATTCTTATTTATTATTTAACTGTCTATCTATTTTGTTAATCTTTTCAAAAAACCAGCTCCTGGATTCATTAATTTTTTTGAGTGGTTTCTCCTGTCTCTATCTCCTTCAGTTCTGTTCTGATTTTAGTTATTTCTTGTCTTCTGCTAGCTTTTGAATTTGTTTGCTCTTGCTTCTCTAGTTCTTTTAATTGTGATGTTAGGGTGTCAATTTTAGATCTGTCCCCCTTTCTCCTTGGCCATATATTGCCATAAATTTCCCTCTAAACACTGCTTTAACTGTGTCCCCGAGATTCTGCTACTTTATGTGTTTTCCTCATTGGTTTCAAATAAATTATTTATTTCTGCCTTCATTTCGTTATTTACCCAGTAGTCATTCAGGAACTGGTTGTTCAGTTTCCATGTAGTTGTGTGATTTTGAGTGAGTTTCTTAATCCTGAGTTCTAATTTGATTGCACTGTGGTCTGAGAGACTGTGTGTTATGATTTCTGTTCTTTTGCATTTGCTGACAAGTGTTTTACTTCCAATTATGTGGTCAATTTTAGAATAAGTGTGATGTGGTGCTGAGAAGAATGTATATTCTGTTGATTTGGGGTGAGGAGTTCTGTAGATGTCTGTTAGGTATACTTGTTCCAGACCTGAGTTCAAATCCTAAATATCCTTGTTAATTTTCTGTCTCATTGATCTGTCTAGTATTGACAGTAGGGTGTTAAAGTCTCCTACTATTATTGTATGGGAGTCCAAGGCTTTTTGTAGGTCTCTAAGAACTTGCTTTATGAATCAGGGTGCTTCTGTATTGAGTGCATATATATTTAGGATAGTTAGCTCTTCTTGTTGCATTGATTCCTTTACCATTATGTAATGCCCTTCTTTGTCTGTTTTGATCTTTGCTGGTTTAAAGTCTATTTCACCAGAGACTAGGATTACAAAACCTGCTCTTTTTTTCTTTCTTTTTTTTTTTTGCTTTCCATTTGCTTCTTAAATATTCCTCCATCCCTTTATTTTGAGCCTATGTTTGTCTTTTCACATAAGATAGGTCTCCTGAATACAGCACACCAATGAGTCTTGACTCTTTATCCTATTTGCCAGTCTGTGTCTTTTAATTGGTGCAAGTAATCTGTTTACATTTAAGGTTAATATTGTTATATGTGAATTTCATCCTATCATTATGATTCTAGCTGGTTATTTTGCCCATTAGTTAATGCAGTTTCTTCATAGTGTCATTGGTCTTTACAATTTGGTATCTTTTTGCAGTGGCTGGTACCACTTTTTCCTTTCCATATTAAGTGCTTCTCTCAGCATTTGCTTGTTTGTAAAGGATTTTATTTCTTCTTCACTTATGAAGCTTAGTTTGAGTGGATGTGAAAATCTGGGTTGAAAATCTTTACTTTAATAATATTCAATATTGGCCCTCACTCTCTTCTGGCTTTTAGGGTTTCAGCAGAGAGATCTACTGTTAGTCTAATGGGCTTCCCTTTGTGGGTAACCTGACCTTTCCCTCTGGCTGCCCTTAACATTTTTCCTTCATTTCAACCTTGGTGAATCTCACAATCATGTGTCTTTGGGTTGCTCTTCTTGAGGAGTATCTTTGTGGCATTCTCTGTATTTCCTGAATTTGAATGTTGACTTGCCTTGTGAGGGTGCAGAAGTTCTCCTGAATAATACCCTGAAGACCGTTTTCCAACTTGTTTCCATTTTTCCCATCACTTTCAAGTACACCAATAAAATGTAGATTTGGTCTTTTCGCATAGCCCCATATTTCTTGGAGGTTTTGTTTGTTCCTTTTCATACTTTTTTCTCTAATCTTGTCTTCACACTTTATTTCATTAAGTTGATCTTCAATCTCTGATATACTTTCTTCTGCTTGATTGATTTGGCTATTGATACTTGTGTATACTTCAGGAAGTTCTCATGCTGTGCTTTTCAGCTCCATCAGGTCATTTATATTCTTCTCTAAATTGGTTATTTTAGCTAGCAATTCTCTAACCTTTTTTCAAGGTTCTTAGCTTCCTTGCATTGGGTTAAAACATGCTGCTTTAGTTCAGAGGAATTTGTTATTATGCACCTTCTGAAGCCTACTTCTGTCAATTCGTCAAACTCATTCTCTGTCCAGTTGCAGTTGTGATCCACTGGAAGAGAAGAGATGTTCTGGTTTTTAGAATTTTCAACTTTTTTGCACTGTTTTTTTTTTTCATCTTCGTGGGTTTATCTACCTTTGGTTTTTGATGTTGGTGAGTTTTGGATGGAGTTCCTGTGTGGATGTCCTTTTGATTGATATTGATGCTATTCCTTCTCTTTGTTAGTTTTTCTTCTAACAGGCCTCTCTGCTGCAGGTCTGCTGGAGTTTGCTAGAGGTCCACTCCAGACCATGTTTGCCTTTATCACCAGAGGAGGCTGCAGAACAGCCAAGATTGCTGCCTGTTCCTTCCTCTGGAGGCTTTATCCCAGAGAAGCATCCACCAGAAGCCAGCTGGAGCTCTTCTGTATGAGATGTCTGTTGACCCCTGCTGTGAGGTGTCTCCCAGTTAGGAGGCACAGGGTTCAGGGACCCACTTGAGGAGGCATTCTGTCCCTTAGTAGAGCTTGAGCACTGTGCTGAGAGACCCACTGCTCTCTTCACAGCTGGCAGGCAGGAACATCTAAGTCTAATAAAGCTGTTCCCACAGCCACTTTTCCCCCAGGTCCTCTGTCCCAGGGAGATGGGAGTTTTATCTATAAGGCCCTGACTGGGGTTGCTGCCTTTCTTTCAGAGATATCCTGCTCAGAGAGGAGGAATCTAGAGGCAACCTGACTACAAAGGCTTTGTGATGCTGCAGTGGGCTCTGTCTGGCAAGAACTTCCTGGCTACTTTGTTTACATTGTGAGAGGAAGATGGCCTACTCAATTCCCTCACCCCACCTAGCTCGAGTGTCCCAGCTTGAATTCAGACTGTGTGCTGGCAGTGAGAATTTCAAGTCAGTGGATCTTAGCTTGCTGGGCTCCATCAGGGTGTGATCTGATGAGCTAGGGCCCTTGGCTCCCTGACTTCAGCCACCTTTCCAGGAGAGTGAATGGTTCTGTCTCATTGGTGTTCCAGGTGCCATTAGGGTATGAAAAAAAACTCCTGCAGCTAACTTGGTGTCTGTCCATATGGCTGCCCAGCTGTGTGCTTGAAACCCAGGGCCCTGGTGGGCAGTGTACACACCTGAGAGAATCTCCTGGTGGGTTGCAAAGACCATGGGAAGAGCATAGTATCTGGGCTGGAGTGCACCATTTTTCATGGCACAGTCCCTCACGGCTTCCCTTGGTTAGGGCAGGGAGTTCTCTGATCCCTTGTGCTTTCCTGCTGGGGCAAAGCCTCATCCTGCTTCCACTCTCCCTCTGTGGGTTGCACCCATTTTCTACCAGTCCCAGTGAGAAAACCTGGGTACTTCAGTTGGAAATGCAGACATTACCCACCTTCTGCGTTAATCTCACTGGGAGCTGCAGACTGGAGCTGTTCCTATTCAGCCATCTTGCCAGCCACCCTGTTACTGGAATTCTAAGTGTGAGTTCAAAAAACATAAGAAATAGTATCATATCATTTTTACATAGTTTTTCCTCTAATTACTGTGTAAATATAGTACAATTTCAATTCTAATTCTAACAAGGCAGTTTACAAAATTTGAAAATCTGATTCTTAGGTACATTTGAAAGAAAAATAGTATTCAATGTTTATTTGGTTTGTATTATCCTACAAGAAATAAAATTATATTATAAAGTTACAGTTATTGAAACAGTATGATTTTGGCACAAAAATAGACAAGTAGATATGAAAAAAAAATCAACAGTGCATCTCTATGTACTTTGAGATTTAGCCTGTGGTGAAGTCAGTGATTTATATAAATACAGAAAAGATAGGTTATTCAATATATGGTACTGAGTAACAGCTCTTTGGGAAATAAACTTCACTAGCAAAGGTAAATTAAAATAATTAAAACTTATAACAGGTATAAAAATTAAATTACTAGAATGAATATGAATGGGAATATTTTTGTGGCTTTAATGGGGTCTTTTTTTGTCACCTTACAGATCTTGTAGCAGCTCCCTACCTCCTTTATGCCCAGCATGCCTTATGCCTATTATCTTTTTTTTTTTTTTTTTTTTTTGAGACGGAGTTTCGCTCTGTCGCCCAGGCTGGAGTGCAGTGGCCGGATCTCAGCTCACTGCAGGCTCCACCTCCCGGGTTCAAGCCATTCTCCTGCCTCAGCCTCCCAAATAGCTGGGACTACAGGTGCCCGCCACCTCGCCCGGCTAGTTTTTTGTATTTTTTAGTACAGACGGGGTTTCACCGTGTTAGCCCGGATGGTCTCGATGTCCTGACCTCGTGATCCGCCCGTCTCGGCCTCCCAAAGTGCTGGGATTACAGGCTTGAGCCACCGCACGTGGCATGCCTATTATCTTTATTTCACTTTATTTCAGTCTATAACTCTCATCGCCATCTGATGTTATATATCTGCTTATTATATGTTTCTTTTAACTAGAATATAAATTCCAGAATGCAGAGATCATGTCTGCTTAGTTGTATTTGGGGTATCCCCAGTAATATGAAAAATGTCTGGCATTATATAAGTACTCAAATTTCTTGAGTAAAAGAATGACTTATTATGACTATTGAGAACACATTTTCATGCTGACAACTTTAGTCTTTGCAACAGAAGTACAAACTTGTATAATGGAATATAAAAATTATGTGTTTGGCTTACAAAAGGAGATATTAAACTTCTGATTAAAACTCCATACTTTCATTTGTAAATTAGAAAACAAAAAGTGTTTTTCTTCACCACGCTTTGCACCACTACCATTTTCAACATATAAAGCATTCTTTTGAAAACAAAAGTTTTGAAGGAAAGAAAAGGCATAATGTTTCATCTTGCATATGCAAAAATAGCTGCTTAATGATGTTGCCTCTTTGTACAATGGCATTGGCAATGAAAAATCATTATTTTGGAAGATCAGAATATTGTGTTATTGTAACCATTTCCAATTCTTGCACCATCTCAGTTGGAATCTTTATTTTATTTTTCTATTACTTTTTAAAAATATCCAAATATCTATTCTTACCTTATCTTTAATTATAGACTTTAGTTACTTATTTTAAGTTGACTTCAGAAGGGAATAAATGATTTATTGCTTTTTGAAAAGTGCATTAACAATAAGTTATGACTTGGCTTATAACAAATGAAACAACTTGCAAAGAAAAATAGTCAAAAATTGATTTACAAAATAATGCTCATAAACATCCATGGATAGGCTATTAATTAATTATTAGGTTTAAAATAAACATTTCATAATTACATTTGAAACATTACAATCTCCCACATCTTGATTCTTAATTTCCAAAAAGGATTCAATGAGTTGAATGCATGTAAAATGAAGATGATTCAAATTTCATTAATTTGCAGCTTTGTAGTACATTAATAGACTACTGCTGTCAATGAGTTCCTATACTTTATTTTCCTTATTTCACAAGAAAACCTTAGAATTTTTTGAAAGAGTGTGAGTGTGAAAGGATTATCTATGATTAAGGAGTTCAATAGCTACATTATATTGGGTAAACTATATTTGGTAAAGGAAATATGGATGACACCATTCAGGACAATATTGTAGATGTACTGGAGGGTTTTTCCAACAATGATTGGGTTTCTGCAGGCAAGCAGTTTATACCAACAATGATTGGAAAGAGATTTAAGCCTACTGTTGGAAAATCTATGTGGCTAGGAAATAAGAAACTTTAGCTATAATTTTTAAAAAGCAGCAAGTTATAGTTCTCATAAGTAAAAATTTTCAAGTGAAAAGAAAAAAGCAAATAAAAAATTATGTTAGAAGACTTTCAATAAGTATGATATTGACATTATCTATTACATAGACATACACTTTTAGAAGAAAGTTAAATATCTAATAATGTTACTTAGACTCATCATTTGTTCAATTTAAACTTTGTTTTGTATCACTTTTAACATTTAAAAAAGTTTAACTTAAAAATATTTTGATCATTTTTCTCTAGCCTGGTGTCATGTTTATAGGGCTATTGAGAGTATGCTTCCAGACTAACCTAATTTTGGAGGCCTTGCTAATGTTTCATTGATTCTACATGAAGCTAGCATTGACATTTTGTTGATGCTATGTAAAACTACCAGCAACCTTGCTTTTTGAGGAATCCCCTCTGCTCAAAATAATGGAAACCTAAAAGAATATGTATTTTTCCCATTCTATTAGGTGTAGCAAAAATATATATATATATTGTATTTGGATATACTAAAAAAAGAACTAGGTCAAAGCAAGTGATCTGAATTCATGTTCTAAAGGTAAAATGGTCAAAGCCAATCACTATCTTAAAGTAATAATTATATTAAATACTGGAATTAATAAAAATTTAATTAGTTCTGACATTCTTACTTTGTCTTTTATTTGTCAGTACATAGCTTAAATATTCCTAAAACATACAGGAACTCAAAGATTTGTGTTTATTTGGGAGGTGGTCGTGGAAGCACAAGTGAGGAAATGGTAAAGTTAGGGAGGAAATGTAGGAAAGCCTTCAACAGTGCATTGATAAGCAGCTTAGTTATTGAACAAGGATTTTATCTCTTTAGGAACTGTTTAAAGAACCATGTAGAATTGACCTTAGACTTTGCCCCCCAACCTGCAGTTATGCTACAGTATTTATCCTTCATTAGGGTCAATCTATAATTGAAAGTATTCCCTGGAATATAAAATTTTCAAAACTTTTAGGCTGTGCTGTGTGCAAGATATATAGAGAGTTACTGTTAAAAAATGGCAATTTGTCAGTGTGCCTAATCACAATTGGTGTCAGTGAATCTTAATGGTAGAAGAGTTGTTTTTGCCTTTTCTTATGCCATAACCTGTAAATACATCTGAGTCATTCTCACAGCTTAATAAAGACCAATGTAGCCCATCTTAGGTATATACTCAACAGTCTCTTAAATTCCTAAAACTCTATTTTTCTCTTATATGCTAGGATTTTCCATCATTCTTCTGATCTCATGGTTGCATCACAGTGTATGCTTCACGTCATCCTTGCTGTTGTACTACTGATCCACTGGCCTCATTTTCAGATTCATTTTTGCCTCTGACTCCCCTACTTAACTCATTACCTTCTTTTTCTTTGATTTCATTGTCATTCATAGAACATTGTTATCTTCTGTTCTCTGTTCTCATCTCCACAGGAAGTAAGATGAGGTAATTCCCATTTCCCATTATATCTGTGTGTCCCATTATGAGATTTCCCATAATACTGAGAAAAGTCCTACTTAAATTAAGACAAAACAATATTATCTCATTAAGACTAAACATTCCCATTTCATCTTGATGAGTAAATTAATCTAGTATTAATTATCAAATAACTTTATTCTGAATATGTAATCAAAACTTACAGCTGGCCTGGTTGTCATCTCAATAAATATAGGAAAGCAATGACTCTGTATTTCACTCAATGCCAGCAAAATATATTTGCATTAATACGTATTTAAATTAGACTCATAGTATTTTTGAGAAACTAATGCTTTACCCCAAGTCTTGAATCAGCTCACAATGCAATTTTATTCCAAACATTTTAAATAAAATAGAAACATGATTGAAGACACATGACATAATATACTGAGTGATTAATAACATTTGCTTAGCATTTCCTAAAGTAGATTATGCTGAGATTGAATTCAATGTTTCAAGAAGTCTTATTAGAGCAATTTAAAACAATTTTAAAGAAAATTGATACACTATATTTTATTTGCACAGAAAATTAAATCTACAAGTTCTTCTCCCTTGAAATCTCAACTTTCTGAAGGAAAATGCATAGGCAAGAATACAGAGAAAGTGCTTTTTCTTAAATTACACAAAAATTCTTTTTAAATTATTTTGTGAAAATTTGGTTATTATAAATTTTAAAGTGTGTTTCAGTTGGAATGAAAAACATTAAATGGGCCAGGCGCGGTGGCTCAAGCCTGTAATCCCAGCACTTTGGGAGGCCGAGACGGGTGGATCACGAGGTCAGGAGATCGAGACCATCCTGGCGAACACAGTGAAACCCCGTCTCTACTAAAAATACAAAAAACTAGTCGGGCAAGGTGGTGGGCGCCTGTAGTCCCAGCTACTTGGGAGGCTGAGGCAGGAGAATGGCGGGAACCCGGGAGGCGGAGCTTGCAGTGAGCTGAGATCCGGCCACTGCACTCCAGCCTGGGTGACAGAGCAAGACTCCGCCTCAAAAAAAAAAAAAAAAAAAAAACATTAAATGAAAATAATTTTTGTATAATAATTTTCCACTTAGGGACAATGACAAATATTTTTGTGTTATTAAGAGCAAAACTCTTTTATTGAAAGGAAAAGTAGTATTACTGGTCTTAATTTGGCAGCGTAAATGTTATCAACCAGCTACTCATGTTGCTTCTCTTCACCAGGTAAATACAATTCCTAAAGATGGAATTGGGTTCTCCATTCTTGAGTCCAAAATATGCACTGATAAACAGTTACAAAGTGTTGGGTGAAATATTTGGCAGATATCAAAAGTACCAAAGACAGAAAGCTTTATTAACTGGACAAGGAAAATAATAATTTAAACCGCTTTATTCTTAAGACATTTTTACAGCTAAGGATTTTATCTTATAGCTGTGAAAATGTCTTTCCCTTAAGTGGGAAATATTAATGAAATATAATTTGTACTAGGTACTCATTAAAAAGACACGAAAGATGAGAGCAAGAGTTTGGACTTATTAAGGAACAACATAGCATTCTAAATAATAGTTTTTCCCTGAGGAAACTTCTAATTATAATGAAGAACATGATTTCAAGTAAGTATTAACATTATTAGAATTTGTAGGCAGAGTTCTGGGAAAATAACGACCAAATCATCAATACCAATTCTCATTCATCCCTGACAAAAATGATAGCAAATTCCATAATTGATTTTATCTTGTCAAGTTATCTTTTATATCAAAACCTGACAAAGCAATACAGAAAAATTTAAATACTATATACCAATTCCCGGGTGACTACATACACAACATTTACATAAAACGTTATCAAATAAAATTGAAAAAGCAAGAGAAATAAATAAAAGGCATCCAAATACGAAGAGAGGAAGTCAAACTATCTCTCTTCGCAGTCAAAATGACTCTATACCTAGAAATCCCTGTAGTCTCTGCCCAAAGGCTCCTAGATCTGATAACAACTTCAGCAAAGTTTCAGGACACAAAATCAATGTACAAAAATTAGTAGCATTTCCATACACCAGTAACGTCCAAGCAGAGAGACAAATCAAGTACTCAATCCCATTCACAATTGCCACCAAAAGAATAAAATACATAGGAATGCAGCTAACCAAGGATGTGAAAGATCTCTACAATGGGAATTGCAAAACACTGCTGAAAGAAATTTAAAATGACACAGATGGAAAAGCTTTCCATGCTCATGGATCTGCAGAATCAATATTGTTAAAACGATCATACTACACAAAACAATTTACAGATTCAATACTATTTCTATCAAACTACTAATGTCATTTTTTACAGAATTAGAAAAATACTTTTTAAAAAAGTCATACGGAACCAAAAAGAGCCTGAATAGCCAAAGAAATTCTAAGTAGAGAGAACAAAGCTGAAGGCATCATACTTCCTGACTTTAAATTATACTGCAAGGCTACAGGAATTAAAACAGCATGACATTGGCATAAAACAGACACATAGACCAATGGAACAGGTTAGAAACACAGAAATAAAGTCACACAACTACAACCTGTCAACAACAATCAATGGGGAAGGAACTCAGTGTTCAATAAATGCTACTGGGACAACTGGCTAGCCATATGCAGAGAATTGAAACTTGACCCCTACCTTTCACCATATACAAAAATCATCTCAAGATGAATTAAAGACTTAAATGCAAAACCTAAAACTATAAAAATGCCAGAAGTAAACATAGGAAATGACATTCTGGAAAAGGACCCGGGCAAAGATATCATGATGACTCCAAAAGCAATTTCAACACAAACAAAAATTGACAAGTGGCACCTAATTAACTAAAGAGCTTTTGCACAGTAGAAGAAACTATTAATGGGGTAAAAAGATGACCTAAGGAATGGGAGAAAATATTTGCAAACTAAGCATCCAACAAAGGTCTAATATCCAGCATCTATAAGGAACTTAAATCAACAAGCAAAAAACAACCCCATTAAAAAAAGGAAAAGGACATGAACAAACACTTCTCAAAAGAATACATACACATTTTCAACAAGAATATGAAAATAAATGCTCAGTATCACTAATCATTAATTAGGGAAATGCAAATCAAAACAACAATGAGAGACCATCTCACACTAGTCAGAATGGCTATTATTAAAAAGTCAAAAAACAAAGGAGCACTTATACACTGTTGGTTAGAATGTAAATTAGTTAAGCCACTGTGGATATCAGTCTGGAGATTTCTTAAAGAATGTAAAATAGTGCTACCACTCCACCCAGCAATCCATTACTGGATATATATCCAAAGGAATATAAATTATTTAACCATGTGGGCACATGCACACAGATGTTCATTGCAGCACTATTCACGCTAGCAATGACATAGAATAAACCTAGGTGCCCACCAAGAGTGGACTGAATAAAGAAAATGTGGTACATATATACTATGGACTACTACACTACCATAAAAAAGGAAATACTCTTTTTGTAGCAACATGGAAGAAACTAGAGACAAATTAATCCTAAGCAAATTAATGCACGGACAAAAAACTAAACATTGCATGTTCTCAGTGGGAGCTAAACATTGAGTATATATGGACACAAAGAGAATAACAGATACCTGGGCCTACTTGAGGGTAGAGAGTGGGAGTAGGGTGAGTACTGAAAAACTACCTATTGGATATTATGCTGATTACCTGGGTAAAAATATTTTCTGTACTCCAAACCCCCAGAACGTGCAATTTAACCATGTAGCAAACCTGCATATGTACTCCTTGAATCTAAAATAGAAATTGGAAAGAAAATTTTAAAAATTGAAAAAAATATCCCTCTCAGGAGGGCATAAGGACCTAGTCAGCAGATACTAGGCTTGGTGAGAAGAATCCTGGAACAGAGTGTGGGGCTTTCAAGTTGTACAGTCAGAGGGCACTAACCTCCCTCAGCACAATCAGAAAGTGAAGTTGGAGCTCATCCTTATTGTTGCAACTGTATTATATGGTAGAACCTTAGCCTACAGCCTGCTCTGCTTCCTCAGATTAACAGCTGAAGGTGTGTTTGAATTGACAGTGTTAAACACTTGGCTATAGCCCATTTCCTTGGACATTTTCCAGGAGGTCATCTTCCTTCCAAAAAGACAAGTCATCAAATGACTAGACTTATACAAATTAATAATGACCTCTGAAACCTGGTGAAGAAAGTGCATCAACTGTGTCAAATGTAGTCCATAAATTAAAAGCAAATGAGGACTGAGAATAATGATGGGATTTAACAATGTGCGGTCGTTTGTCACCTCAAAATGAGCTACTTCAGTGAAGTAGTGAAGTCAAAGCTGGTTGAAACCAGTTGGAGAGGATGGAGGGGCAAGAAGTGGAGAAAACAGTAGAGAAAATAGTTGGAGGAATGTATTTGTGAAAGTGCTGTAATGGTTAATTTTACGTGTCAACTAGGATAAAGGATTCTTAGATGGCTGATAATACATTATGCACATTCCTGGGTATGTCCCTGAGGATGTAATGGTGAGTTGTCTGTCAGGAGAGTTTAGCATTTGAATCAGAAGACTGAGTAAAGAAGATCACCCTCACCAATACGAGCAGACATCATCCAATCCATGAGGATCTGAATAGAACTAAAAGATGGAAGAAGAGCAAGTGCGCCCCCTCTCTTCCTGAGCTGAGATATCCACTTTCTCCTGACCTTGGACATCAGAGCTCCTGGTTCTCTGGCCTCTGACTCCAGGATTAACACAAACTTCACCCCACCTTCTCACCCCTTACCCTCTACCTCCTGTTTCTCAGGCCTTCAGCCTCTGATGGGGAGTTACACCAGCAGCTGCTCTGGTTCTTGGCCACCAGACTAAGATTGAATTACACCACCAGCTTTCCTGGTCCTCCAGTTTCAGGCAGTATATCCTGGGGCTTCTTGGCCTCCATAATCATGAGAGTCAATTCTCATAATAAATCTCCTCTTTCACATGTTTATGTGTCCCACTGGTATTGTTTCTTTGGAGAACACTAATACAAAAACATATGAAATACTGCAGAATTTTCCTCCCTCTCTCCCTCCCTCCCTCCTCCCTCCCTCCCTCCCTCCTTCCTTCCTTCCTTCCTTCCTTCCTTCCTTCCTTCCTTTTTATAACAGGTAGTTCAGCATATCTGTTTGTGATGGGAAGAATGTATTAGAGAGTGAGGAACTGGTAATTCAGGAGGAAGTGTGGACAACTACTAAAGCAATGTCTCTGAATAGATAAAAGGAGATAAAGTCAAGCAGAACAGTAGAGGAGCTGGTTCCTGACAGGAACACTGAGAACTTTTCAATAATAACTTGAGTAAAGGCAGTAAAGTGCACCAAGGCAGATTGCTTGGTAGGTTTGGTCATGGTATCCTGTGGAAACTCTTTATTGATTGCTTTTGTTTTCTCAGTCAAATGGGAAACAATGTTGTCACCTGAGAATGAGAAGAAGGAAGAGAGATTGGAATATGGAAACTTTAGGAAGCTGGTAATCAAACAAAATTAAATGCTTACTTGCAGAGAGTGCTTTTCCATTCCTATTTTGTTCTCATTCAATGAATAGGACTACATAAATTGTATTCTGGTTTGAAATGATTCCTTAGTTTAAAAAATTGGACTTTCACTTGAGATTCAGGAAACAATATGTCTTATGTTATTTAGATCAATAGATAACTTTTATTCTAATTTATGATAGCAGTCACTCTTGACTTAAATATGTGTCAAATCCCTCAGTAACTAGTATCAGGGACCAAGTAAACTAAGTGGCATGATTGTGGTGCAAGATAATGAGGGTTAAAGAAGAGAGAGAGAAAAAAATAATCATCTAATTGAGGAAGATACAGAAAGATATCTTAGAATAAATGGCATTACAAATTTGATCCATAATTATGAATGACATTGATAAAAGACATTGTATATGAGAGAAATAGAGTGTTAAGTTAGAATCTTCAGAAGCATTTATAATTTAAATGATAGGATAATAAAAAGGTAAAAGGAGAGGTAAAGCATTTGAGTTCATCCAGTTATTGAAACATTGCTCAGCTGTCAGGTACCCTGCTAAGCATTGGATAAATAAGATAAAGCTCATGTCTTCAAGGCATTCACAGCCCAATCAAGGAGAGACATAATCGGCTCTCTCCCCCATGGCTGGAAACTTCTAGGTCAAGAGAGTGCCAAACATGTTTTAAGTATGTGCTGTTTAGTCCAAATAAATAGTTATTAGCACACAGACATGAAAAACCTGGCTATTTTTGTTGAATTTTTCTTATGATTTGTTTTATTATGAACATGTAGAAACATCCTTTAATTTACTACTTTGAATATGTAGCTTTTGTTTCAGCTTACTCCATGTTTTCAGGACAGAGTAGCTTTCCCAGCTTTGCTGCTGTGACAGCTATATGCTTGATCTGTTGGACTGATTATACCAGCTAGAAGTAACCTTTGAAATTTTGCCATTCAGTGGAGCATGAGGCCACCCAAAATCAAATTCTCTTAAGGCAAGCTGGAAATTATTGGCGAGTTGCGTAGGTCAGAACTACTATTGCACTTCATTTTCTTCTATAATAAAGAAGTTTCTTGGTACACAAATTTGTTGCTGTTCTTAACTTGGTTTAAGACATAACTGCATTAGCTGACTGTCTATATTTCCTTGACTGAATAATTCAAATAATAAAATTATTGTAAATTGAGTTTTCCTCTGTGGAACAATGCAAATAATTATTTTTGGAATAATAACTGATATAAAGTACAGAGAAATCTTAAATTTGTCATTAAAAGAATATTGCAGGCATTTTAATTTGGATTAGCTCAGATTTTATATATAAGCATCCCCTTACCCCCATTCTGTGAGTTTCCTTAACATTTTCAGCTTGTCTAATTTTCATTTGACAATCCTAATAGTGGAAAAGGCTGCATAAAGGATAGAACAGACCTCTTCTCTGCTTTTAGGAGTTTTTGTCCTTAGGCATTGATGGCGGGGCTGCAAGTGTGTGTGAACTGTGGTACAACTGGCTCTGAGTGTAGGGCTCAAACTCAAACCCAAGATTTCAGGCTCCTAGTCCGATGCTTCACATGTAGTTTAATTATATATTGTTCTCTTACTAATATATGTGTCTCCTTTATCATGTTCGGATATCAACATAAAATCACATCTATCCTAGTAAATTAAGCAACTCTGACCTCCACCAACCCATCTCTTCAGACAAATCATTTTTCCCTGCTTCCTCAAATCAATTCAGTAACCTAGTGCTGTCATAGTCTAAAAAATGTCATTTGGTGACATAGTCATAAGCTCTAATTGGTGATACAATTTCAGCTTAATATGCAAGTGAGAAGGAAAAACTTTCTTATTGCCATGATCAGCTATGATCATCCATGTCACTCTGACACTGCAGATCTGGACTCTATATCTAAGCACTTTTCTTAAACAATTCTTTCCTTTATAGACCTAGGCAATATCCCCAGAGTGCTAGCGTGGCTGCAACAAGAGGAATTTGTATTGGTGTTAACCAGGCTTCTAGTGACAAATTAGGCCCTGCTTTTGAGTGTGAGTCACTTGCTCAGAATCCCCTCACTCATGAAGATACTAGGAACTTCTGTAGCTCCTAGTTTCTTCTGCCCCTGACCTTAGATTTGGTCACATCAATTGATCAGAGATATTCCCTATTCCATTTTAAGATGCAATAGTCTGATGTTTAATTTCATTCCTTTTCTCCTAGGCTACTTCTTGGTTTCCTATGTAATTTTTTTTGTATCTTATAGCAATCTTTAGTAGCTTCTTTCACTAAAATACAAATGTAACCAAACAAAAACAAAAACAAAAACAGCAAAAAGCAAAAAAGAAAATATTGGAACTCCATCCCAGTATGGACACAGTGATATGTCAATATATTTGGAGTTGCAGCTTCTTTGGGGAATACAGTAAAAACTTATATGCTTGTTTAAATATCAAGTCAATCAATAAAAATGCAAGTCATAGAATGATTAAAGTTTTGATAATGCATTAATGATAGTACCATAAAGACATATTTGTAAAGGAAAGAAATAAGTGAAATCTGTTACAAGTTTCAGAAATCTTACTCCCACCACCGGCCTTTTTTGAACTTGGCATAACATAGGGAAGAGAAAATTTGAGGCTTATAAAACTTAAATATACTTTATTAATATCATAATGCATATTTAAATTATTACAAGGCGATGGATGTTTCTAGTCTAACTTTGACCATCGCTTATGTAATTCAAAAACTCCTTCTATTTGGCATATTTCATTGGGGTGCAAATTATATAACTGAGAGGTCGGATAGGGAAATACTTGAAAATAGAGTTTTTCAATTGTTCTCACTGCTGAACTATTAATGTATAACAAAACATTAAATAAAGCACTTATAGCACAAACCCCTTGCTGTGAACCCAAAGTAAACCCCATATAATTCCATTTTCAACATTTCTTATCAGAATTAATACAATAAATCAGATACAACTTGCAGTTCTTCAGAATAATATAATTTGCAGATATATTTAATTACCCCAAAATTGTGATTCATACTAAACTTAATGTAACACTTGCTAGCAGAATGATTTAATCAATTTGACATTATTTGAAATGTGTTTATCCCTTGAAACAAAGGGCAGAGTTCATCTTATAAAATAATGGGTAAATTAGATTAAGTAATAGGCTTAAAAGCATATGAAGTCAATAGTTGGAACAGAACTGAGGAGTCCTAATACATGGTTCTTTTATTCAACCCTCCAATAATACTTTATCTTGTGTCTTTAATTACATAAAGATCCTTTGTGAGTTTTTTTTCTGCACAGAAATGTCCCCAAAGTTGGGTTATCTGATTACTCTGTAGACAAAGCTATAAATATATTAATTTAAAGAGAAAGAGTCACTTGAATTTTAAGATTGTGTTGGATTCACCAGATGTTAGAGAGTTTCTATGAAGATTATCAAGGGCATGACAAAGCATCTAGTTGGTCAAGATACTAATCCATATATCTCTTTTTCTCAAAAAAGCTGTTTTGAAAAATTAAATGGTTATGTTTTTAGCTTGATTTAATCACTCCAAAAAGTATAAATATCTCAGAATATTATGTTGTACCTCATTAATATATACAATAAAATAGGTACCTGGCCTAGGGTGAATGTAATGAATTAATCCTAAAATATAATAATCCAGGCTCCCCAAGAGTTATGTGATGAACATAAAATAAGCACATTTAGAAGTCATTTAGCTTTTATGACTAATGAAATTAATGCTAATATTATCACAACAGCGACTATTTGTCAATTATATATGATGCTGTGGACACTATATGACTTAGGTCAGGTTCCTCCAAAGCAACCCTGAGATGATAATCCTTGTCCCAGTAGTTTATTAAAAAGGGCTTCTAGGTGAAACCACTAAGGAAATGTGGTAAACAGGAGGAAAGCAGGGAGGAAGGTTATCACGTATGTGATTTAGGCAATTAAATTTAGTGAATAAACTGGAAAAGGTTTAGCAATCTTTTTTTTTAATTTACACAATAATTTTTAAATTCTTAACAATGATAATGGTATATCTCATTCCCAACAATACATTGATTCCTGGCTCTAAAATAAATGTGTTTTTTTTAGATACCTCAACATTTTCATATAATAGGTGAGAAAGTGAAAATATATGACCTAATACATAACATTCCTGACAAAACATTTTCAGAGACATTAAATCCATTTTTAAAATCTCTCCAAATGAAATAACATGAGATAACTACATTTAATTATGTAGAAATTGTCATGAGAAGAATTTCAAATATCTTTAGTTATAGGATTGGTTTAAGCTAGCAAAAACTTTTTGGAACAATGCAAGCAAATGTATTAAAATATATAAAACCGTGATACCAGGGCCCACCACTGAAGATTGACCATCCTGGGTTAAAGGGTAAGGGTCTTGTTTAAAATAAAAATATTATTGGATGAGATATTGGTTTACAAGGAGTCTTCATCAGTAATATCTCAGCTATTCCTGTAATAACCCTCTGATATAGGCATTTTTATTGTTCTTGTTTATAACACGTAAAGGTCTAGGATAAAAAATATTAAGAAAATGTTCCATGTCAACCAGTTAATTAGAACCTGATTCAAACCTAAGTATTTTGTTTCAAGAACACCATAGTAAAATCTATTATATTGTGAACCAATGCTATAAAATATGTGTCCTATGTACACTCTATGTTCAATGCACTTCTATATACCTTCATGTACCTCTTATCAGAAATTAACAAATAATTCACATTAAAACAGTGTGTGTTTGTGTGTGTGTGTTGGGGGATTGGAGATTATAAGCTCAGTTGAAAATCTACTGAAAGCCAATGATTTCCCCTCTCAGGAAAATTCACGTATATACATATTATTCACATGTGGTTTCAATTAATTTCATGACCTCTTTCATGTCTCCCAAGATTAATTATCCCATTTTATAAAACCCTTCAAGTATGGATATCTTAGAATAGGATGAGTGGGACACAAATGCTTGAGGAGGCTTAGCCATATAGTGCACAGCTGTGAGGAAGCTGGAGCTTAGGAAGGAGAGGAGCTGTAGAAAGCAGTAGGAGGCACCAAAGCTTGAGTCTCACGTTCATTTGTGTTCATGGGTGTCCCTGCACATTCTGTCTTTAAATTTTGGGGGATAAGCTGCTCATAATCTTTTACTTTCTCAAACTGAAGGTATTTTGATTTTCTGAATGTCTAGAATTTTCATATTCTCATTATTCTATTGTGTGTCCACATTCCCCTGTGTCTCCTCCAATCATCAAGGACATATGTGTCATTCAGTGTTCCTGGAAGAAACCAGTAGCATGCTCATATTAGTATAACTCAAGAAGTATCTTACTGGACCCTCTTAAAAATGTTTGGACAGAGTACAGAGAATCCACAAAGAATAGTGTAGTATTTAAGGGTTCGTAACAGTGAGCTATTACTAACCTTGGCTCTTGGGAGGTGAAAGGGTGGAGTAATTGCTAGTTTGGCAGTAAAAGAGTTGTGTGGAAACAATCTTAATTGATCAAAGGAGCACCTGAACCTGGGTTCAGATCATGGATATAATAATCAAAAATATCTATGGTTTTGGTCCCAGAACACTTCAATGCTGGGACAATCACTCAGCCTGGGATCTATTAGAATAAGTCCCCTGCCTTCCCCCCTCAGACACTTTGACTTCCTGCATGGTCTCCGCATTAGCCAATGGAGGTCAGCGTGAAGCATGAGAGAATCATCAACTGTAGCCTATTCAGGTCACTTCCCAAAAACTATGAGTGAGTTAAGCCTAGATCCTAAGGGACACACAGAATATATCTAGCAAAGCAAGCGAGAAAGCATATATATACACACACACACACCACATTTCTTGCTTCAGTCAAGTCCTGAGTGTCATTTACTCAAGGTAGAATTCAAGTTGACTCTCTTTTTAGGAAGTCCTTTCTGATACCCTGCCCCAGCTGTAGGTAAAGTGGGCTTTACACTGAAACGGCATTCTCTGTACTTTGAATTGAGCCACTACTCTGGCAAAGAATTTTTCTTCAGTTTTAACTTCTTTATTAGTTAAGAAGAAATGCCTTAAACAAAATGGAGAGGCTCTGTTTTATACAGTTTAACTGCTTCCCAACACTTCAAAGAGAGTGTCAGTAACAGATTGAGGGCTCTGAGAATTTGATTTCGCCTATTTTAATGTGGAGTATAATTACCAGTAATTTTTTCTTAAAGGACATATATTACCTTTTTTTTCTTTTTTTTTTTTTTTTTTTTTTTTTGCTTTTAAGCTCTCCTGACTAAAAAGCACTTTATCTGGGTTGCTTAGATACTAATGTTTTCTTTTATGCTTTATGAAAAGATTTTTTAATGCCTTTCAAACGATTTGTTCAACCTTTTAATTTTCTCAGGCATGGAAGACAGATGCATTCTAATTTTGATTTACGTACTATGCATAAATAAGATTAACACCATACTTTTTCACATATTAAGTGTTTTTTTACTAATTTTATACATACTTTAAAATGAGATATTAGTAAATAATTATAATCAAACATGGGACTTATTAAGTGTCTATACGGAGATACAGTATACTAAGTAAAATCAGAAGGGAAAGTTTATTTTTTGTTGGGGGCATGAGGAAATGCTTGCTTGGTAGTTGTGCTGAGGAGTGTACCAACAGAGGTCTTTTGAGGTGGTTGTGACTAACCCAACCATCTATAGAGACAAACAAGGTGATCCACACTTCCTGTTCTATTCTGATTCTCCTATGATCATATTTCTATTTACTTCCAGCACCTCAGATTCATAGACTGTCAGACTTAGGAGGGACCTGGTTCAACTCAGTGGTGATGAACGTGCTATCTAGGGAACAGCATTGGCCCCAAAATAAATAGCCAATTCAAGTCTAGTTTTGTTTAGAAGTCATATCTTTTGCCCCACTGATCAAAGTTCATGTTGCCTGCACACTGTCCTTAATGGACATGTTCAGCTAACCTTAAGGAAGCTGAGGATAAAGGTGCTGAAAGTGCTGACACTCCAGGGAATAGAAGGAGTAAATGTTTCGGAGAGATGGCATGAATAAATCTGCGGTCCTGCCTTGTCTCTTAATACAAAAGCATAATCTGTTCAGATTCCAAGAATGTTTCCACCTGAAAGTATTTTTTTCAATCTTCTTGTAGATTGAAAATCTGGATTCCAGTGATACTGTGAATGAAGAATAGGGTTTAGGACTGAGTCGACAAACCAAACCTTTCAAAAGGAAAATAAATAATTGCATATTATAGAAGTGGTAAGACAAAGAAGCATAAAATACACAATTTGACATTGCTCTTGGATGGGAAATGTACGTTCCATACATGGCAGGGCTTTGACAAGTATTGAAAACAATGTCTTATTTCCTAGTGGTTGCAGATAATAATCAAGGAAATTATTTATACCATAAAGTCCACACTGTAACTTAACTGGGACCATAGGTTAACGTTCATGAAAGTGGAAAATGAGACTGTATATAATATAAGAATAAATCTTTTTATAACATTTTCCTACGTCTGTAACAGAAAGCACCACTCTCCTATTTTCACTAAGTCATTGGCATAGCTTTTACTAAAAACTGAAGTAGTATTTGATAACATGCTAGTGCTCTATAATGCAGAATTGTAAGATGAGGTAGAATGTTTGATTCAGGAAGTTCTCCTCTTCATTTATGAACGTTTTACAGACCATACATTTTTCAGTTTTCCTTAGTTTTTAACCCGTTGTCCCTTTTCGGTTCCAGGATCCCATCCGGGCTATATTTAATTTAGTCGTCATGTCTCCACTTCTTCTTTTCTATGATTTCTTAGCATAAAATCCTTCTCTGTTGCTTCAATTATTTTCAGATGTTCTTAACTGAAATAATGAGATAAGAGTAGATAAAAAGTGTGAAGATCAGAATGACAAGAACAAAATTTCTTATATTTTATATTTGTATTACATGTGCCTCCCTAATTCTGTGCCTTGGCTTTCACTTCCTGATATTTTTAATATGAATTGAATTTGCAAATCGATTTTAGTTTAGAGGTGCATTACCATTTTGAAACATAAGAAATCACATGTGAGGAGGCTGTATATGTGAGCAGGAAATCCCAAAAGAGGGCCTCTTTCTTTGTGCCGTGGAAATGCAAGTTAACAATGTTTAAGCCTTTTATTGAATCTGTCAATTACATTTTAGCCTCTGGGCTCATTTAAAAGAATCGCAGGAAAACAGGGAGCTTTTGCCAACATAGCTAACAAGACAGAATTAATACAAGAAATATTAACAACACTTTAAAGAACATCATAATTATGACATAATGTTCAAAGCAAAGATATGCTAAGTGAAGTATAAAATTAAGCAGGGAAATACTTTAAAAGAGATAATTACTTTGGGGGAATCTGGGATCAATTAAAATTGCTTGGAATATATACATATATAGTTTCGGTGTATATTATATATGAATGATTTTTCAAGGCTCTGGTGAAGAAAAGAACACAAAGATGAATAATCTCTTTAAAGGAGTTTATACTGTAGTGGGGCAGGGAGCATCACAGATGTGCGCACAAATCATGTAAAGGCAGGTGTGAAAGGAAGTGCTGAGTGTGGGCTGAGTATGGAAGTGGCCACTCTTAACATTCTAAATTAGGTACTCTGTATGAGGCCACTCTTAAATATTACCCCAGCTCAGCACCGAGATCAGAAGAGCAAGGCAAGATGGAATAACCAAAAGGCAGCCTGCAGGTGGGAGACGTTTAAAGTCACACCATATTGCCTGTGAAGAATGAATCTTGCTTCTTTCATGAACATTACATCCACAAGGATCTACTAAACATCTCTGATGTTTACAGAGCCTGTTAGCTTCACAATCCAAATGGTAAGGAAAATGACCAACTGGCTGTTTAAGAGAGCAAAGATGTGTTGGTTTTTAGTCATTGTTGACCTAATTTTTAGTAATTGTTGATTTTGTAATAGAACTAAATGGCCAGCGAGTGACACAATTAGTTCTGGTTCTCATTCTGTATTGTGCATTTACGTAAATTTCTCTGCTATTAGAGTTGACAAAGAAAAGACAGACTACAGGAACAGTAAGCTATGGTGACAGTCTCTTTCCAGTCATTGTAAAATATAAGATCTTAGTATCTTTTAACTGTGAGTTAACACATATGTATGTCACTGAAAGAAAAAAACATTTTGTAGAACCTCAAGCATATAAAAAACACTCATGCCACAGCCCAAAATAACAGTGAAGCCAGAAACTGTGTTAAATTACAGGAAAGAAATCATTAGTGAACTACAGAAAGCGATTACCCTAATCCCATCTGTTCACTTTCTTTACAACTCATTGTATCCCTACAGTAAGATTAAATGGAGTAGGGATGAGAGTTGGAGCATATTTGTATACCATTTTGGATTGATTTTCCTTATGTAGAAGTTGCAGCTTTATTTAAAGCTTTATTTAAAGGTGCAACTTCTACAAAATTGTTGCAGCTTTATTTAAAATAGTTTAAAAAAATTTAAAATAATGAAATCGAATGTACCATTGCATAGAGGGTTTTTATTTTTTATGTAAGAAAAGAAAACGAGTGGATATCTGTTTTGTTCTTTTTTTTTTTTTTTGAGACGGAGTCTCGCTCTGTCGTCCAGGCTGGAGTGCAGTGGCGCGATCTCGTCTCACTGCAAGCTCCGCCTCCTGGGTTCACACCATTCTCCTGCCTCAGCCTTCAAGTTTTCACAAAATATAAATTCTCCTGAATAAATGCAGGATATTCAATGTATTCAAATATATTTGAATACATGTAGTTCATTCAGAAGGAATTGAGCTTAGAATGAAATTGAAGATGTCAAATTAAGTTTTCCCATTAGGCATCTACCAGTGTACCCTATATTCTTGTTACAGTTCATTACATCTCCCTCTAATACTATTTTATGATTTAATACTGTTACCTTCTAATTGTACCCAATGGTGTCAGTCATGACTACCAACAATAGAGATAGCAAATGATGACAGATATTACTGATACAGGGAAGAAGAAAGGAAAGATCGAACAGGGAAGACTATGAAGATCAGAGTGCAATGATTAAAAGAGTTAACTTGCTAGGTACCTTGACTTGTTTACCAATTTACAGGACCAATAGCCCAGGAAAAAAATACTACTCATTTTGCTGTTTGAAATTCAATTTGGTAACAAAAGTAATAAAATATAAACTCTCACAAGTCACAAATACACATTAAAACTTCATAAATGGAATTAATATGCTACTAACTGGGAAATTAATATACTACTGTCTGGGAAATAGTTACAATAAATCCTTCTGACTAAGAGTAGCACTTTAATATGAACTCATACAAATAATAAGAACACCAATAACGCACAGATTAAGTGAGAAAATGAGATGAATAGACATCTATAATGTTTGTATACTCTTTACTTAATTTTTCATTCTATTGGCAAATATTTTATTGAATAGTATGGTAGGCACTGTGGGCATGGAGGTGGCTATGATGAATTTCTTTTTCTTGAGGAATACACTGTCACTTTGTTAGACACAGAAGTGTATATTACAAAGATATTAATAAAACATTGAGAAAAGACAAGGAAAAGACCCAGGAATATGAACATAAAAAAGAGTTGTAAAGTAATAAAGTGCTCAGTAACAGTAAAGTGGGTGGATGAGAAGGATATTCCAGGTAAACGGAAAAGCATACTGAAACCCATTTGTTTCTGTGAATGTGGAGTCCTCTGACTCAACCATAAGTACTTAGTAGCATGAGACTTTTGACTTATGCTCTGTCTCCCTCTCTGCTTCTGGATTTTTATATTTAAGAAGAGGAATCTATCATGAAAAGAAGGCAGATCATGTATCAGAAATTTCATTTCCATTTATAACATAGTGATATAGTATAAAAAGGAGTGAATTTTAGAAAAGTGGTATTTGAGACAGTTCAGAGAACAGAATAGAAAACATCTGGGCCATAATTGTTCCATAAATGTCAAAACAGTTTACTCCAGTTTGATCATGCATAATAAAATTACACATACTTAGTGATATTTTTTAAAACAAAATTTAAATTCTGGAGACTTAACAATAAAAGATATATTTACCCATTATGAAATAAAAATTGTTTGATATAACTTATGTTTTCAGTTGCACAAGAAGCAATGTAACAAATTTTAGAGTAATGAAGTATGGAAGGATACTTCCTAAGAAGTAGTTTCATGATTCCAAAAGGGGATGCAGAGAATATGTAATTTCCCAAAAGGTAATGTATGCATATACATAGGTTACCTCAATGACAGTATAGTTATTTATATAATTCTGGTTTGGGAATCCTTTTACTTCAGAATTGTGGAAGCATTGTTTCATTGATTCTAATTCCTAATGTTTCAGGTAGAGAAATTCATTGTCATTCTGCCTCTTCATTATTTCAATGGCTATTGACTTTTTTCTTTTTCATTCTGGAAGATCTTAGTGTAATTGTCTACAACATTCTAAAATGTCACTGTAATATAATGAGATTAGGATGGTTTTTCATTACTTAAAAATAAACTTTTTATTTTAAAACTGTTTTACATTTATGGAAAAGTTTGATGATAGCAGAGAGACTTCTCATATACTTCACATTTAAACCTTCCATTATTAACATCTTATATTGCTACTGTAGGGTTCCATTTGTTACAACTAATGAATAAATTCGGGTTTTATGTACATATATATAATTTTACTTTACATTCTGGGAACATGGAGGTTTGTTACATAGGTATACATGTGCCATGGTGGTTTGCCGCACCATCAAACTGTCACTAGGTTTAAAACCCTGCATGCTTTAGGTATTTGTCCTAATACTCTCACTCCCCTTGCTCCTAACCCTCCAATAGGCTCCAGTGTGTGATGTTCCCCTTCCAGTGTCCATGTGTTCTCATTGTTCAACACCCACTTATGAGTAAAAACAGGCAGTGTTTGGTTTTCTGTTCCTATGCTAGTTTGCTGAGTATGATGATTTCCAGCTTCATCCATGTCCCTGCAAAGGACATGAACTCATTCTTTTTTATGGTTGCATAGTATCCCATGGTGTACATATGCCACATTTTCTTTATTCAGCCCATCTCATGCCATTTATAATGGTGATCATTAAAAAGTCAGGAAACCACAGATGCTGGAGAGGATGTGGAGAAATAGGACCGCTTTTACACTGTTGGTGGGAGTGCAAATTAGTTCAACCATTGTGGAAAAAAGTGTGGAAATTCCTCAAGGATCTAGAACCAGAAATACCATTTGACCCAGCAATCCCATTACTGGATATATGCTCAAAAGATTATAAATCATTTTACTATAAAGACACAGGCACATGCATGTTTATTGAAGCACTATGCAGCACTTTTAATCAAATCATATCAAGGGTACATACTATTAATATGACTTATCACTCTTGATATGGCTGAGGTAGTGCTTGTCAGGTTTCTCCACTATAAAGTCATTCTTCTTTAGCCTTTCATGCTGTACCCTTTAGAAGGAAGTCACTATGCACATTCCACACTTAAGGAGTAGAGAGTTATGTTCCCCTTACTTGAGGACAGAGCATTGACAAAAATTGTTTGGAATTAATATACATGGGAAATTTGTCTCTTTTCTCCCATGTATTTGTTGAATTGTTCATTTATTAGATCATTATGTGCTAATAAATATTTATGTTATACTTTAGTTTATAATTTAATACTACGCTATTTATTTTATTGCTCCCTCCCTCCACCCCAGTTTTTTTAAACCATTTGTCATTGGAAATGTTTTAGTTGACTCTTGTGTCATTTTCACATACCTTATAATTATGGATATTTTTGGAACACTTTATTACTTGCTGACATGATAAGATGTTCCATGCTCATCTTGTATATTTTCTTTTATTATTATTATTATTATACTTTAAGTTCCAGGGTACATGTGCACAATGTGCAAGTTCGTTACATATGTATACATGTGCCATGTTGGTGTGCTGCACGCATTAACTCGTCATTTACATTAGGTATATCCCCTAATGCTATCCTTCCCCCATCCCCGCACTCCATCACAGGCCCCAGTGTGTGATGTTCCCCTTCCTCTGTCTAAGTGTTCTCACTGTTCAGTTCCCACCTATGAGTGAGAACATGCAGTGTCTGGTTTTCTGTCCTTGCAATAGTTTGCTGAGAATGATGGTTTCCACCGTCATCCATGTCCCTACAAAGGACAGGAACTCACCTTTTTTTATGACTGCATAGTATTTCATGGTGTCTATATGCCACATTTTCTTAATCCAGTTTGTCATTCATGGACATTTGGGTGTATTTTCTTTCCTAGTTCAATGATCAGTCATTTATTCAGGCAGCCCTTGTTCCTTTTATTGAGAGTGGCTCAATTTATTGAAATGAAGGTGTGGGTACTAGGTGTGTTCAGTGCTACTGGGGTGACATTATTTGTCATATATGCATATGCTAACTCATGTATGTACCCATATGTAGAATTTTTCTTTTTGAAATTATGTCTATGTTAAGGTAAATATGAGTTTATATCAATGGATGACTCGAATGCATCACCACATAGATGGTTCTAGCCTCCTCCATTTCTTTATCTGCAACTTCCCACTCCAACAATTAGAAACGTGGCTCCCACTGTTTTCCACTCATTGGCTTAATTATTTAATTTAAAAAACATGTATAGTGATATAATTCTTAATCTATAGTCTCATGGAACACAACTTTATCAACTAGAGTGGAGTACACAAATACAATTTATTTTGCCTTTAGTCTTACATAAGCAACTCATTTCTAAAATTACTGAAATCAGTACCTTTAACCTCCCCACTCTCATGATTTCTGCATATTTTTATAATATAGTTAGACTGTTGTATTATTTTGTGCATTACATATTGGGATCCTCCAATCTTCTAAATTATTTTTTCAAAGTTTGCATAGAGGGGCGGAGCAAGATGGCTGAATAGGAACAGCTCCAGTCTCCAGCTCCCAGTGCCAGCAACACAGAAGAGAGGTGGTTTTTGCATTTTCAACTGAGGTACCAAGTTCATCTCACTAGGGAGTGCCAGGCAATCGGTGCTGGTCAGCTGCTGCAGCCCGACCAGCGAGAGCTGAAGCAGGGCGAGACCTCGCCTCACCAGGGAAGTGCAAGGGGGAAGGGAATCCCTTTTCCTAGCCAGGGGAACTGAGACACACAACACCTGGAAAATCGGGTAACTCCCACCCCAATACTACTCTTTACCAAGGGTCTTAGTGAATGGCACACCAGGAGATTATATCCCACACCTGGCCGGGAGGGTCCCACACCAGCGGAGCCTCCCTCATTGCTAGCACAGCAGTCTGCTATCTGAAGGCAAGGCAGCAGCCAGTCTGGGGGATGGGCGCCCACCATTGCTGAGGCTTAATAGGTAAACAAAGCCGCTGGGAAGCTCGAACTGGGTGGAGCCCACAGCAGCTCAAGGAGGCCTGCCTGTCTCTGTAGACTTCACCTCTGGGGATAGGGCACAGCAAAACCAACAAACAAAAAAAGCAGCAGAAACCTCTGCAGACACAAACGACCCTGTCTGACAGCTTTGAAGAAAGCACTGGATTTCCCAACAAGGAGGTTGAGATCTGAGAATGGACAGACTGCCTGCTCAAGTGAGTCCCTGACCCCTGAGTAGACTAACTGGGAGACATCCCCCACTAGGGGCAGACCCACACCCCATACTTCACATGATGGGGTACACCCCTGAGAGGAAGTTTTCAAAGCAAGAATCAGACAGGTACACTCGCTGTTCAGCAATATTCGATCTTCTGCAGCCTCTGCTGCTGATACCCTGGCAAACAGGGTCTGGAGTGGACCTCAAGCAATCTCCAACAGACCTACAGCTGAGGGTCCTGACTGTTAGAAGGAAAACTAACAAACAGAAAGGACACCCACACGAAAACCCCATCAGTACATCATCATCATCAAAGACTAAAGGCAGATAAAACCACCAAGATGGGGAAAAAGCAGGGCAGAAAAGCTGGAAATTCAAAAAATAAGAGTGCATCTCCCCCTCTAAAGGAACGCAGCTCATCGCCTGCAATGCATCAAAGCTGGATGACATATGACTTTGATGAGTTGAGAGAAGAAGGCTTCAGTCCATCAGACTTCTCAGAGCTAAAGGAGGAGTTTCGTATCCAGCACAAAGAAACTAAAAATCTTGAAAAAAGAATGGAAGAATGGATAGCTAGAATAATCAATGCAGAGAAGGCCATAAACGAACTGACAGAGATAAAAACCATGACACGAGAAATACGTGACAAATGCACAAGCTTCAGTAACCGACTTAATCAACTTGAAGAAGGAGTATCAGTGATGGAGAATCAAATGAATGAAATGAAGCGAGAAGAGAAATCTAAAGAAAAAAGAGGAAAAAGAGATGAACAAAGCCTTCAAGAAGTATGGGATTATGTGAAAAGAACAAATCTACGTCTGATTGGATTGCCTGAAAGTGAGAGGGAAAATGGAACCAAGTTGGAAAACACTCTTCAGGATATCATCCAGGAGAACTTCCCCAACCTAGAAAGTCAGGCCAACATTCAAATTCAGGAAATACAGAGAACACCACAAAGATACTCCTCGAGAAGAGCAACTCCAAGACACATAATTGTCAGATTCACCAAAGTTGAAGTGAAGTTAAAACTGTTAAGGGCAGTCAGAGAGAAAGGTTAGGTTACTCACAAAGGGAAGCCCATCAGACTAACAGCAGATCTCTCAACAGAAACTCTACAAGCTAGAAGAGAGTGGGGGCAAATATTCAAAATTCTTAAAGAAAAGAATTTTAAACCCAGAATTTCATATCCAGCCAAACAAAGTTTCATAAGTGAAGGAGAAATAAAATCCTTTACAGATAAGCAAATGGTTAGAGATTTTGTCACCACCAGGCCTGACTTACAAGAGACCCTGAAGGAAGCCCTAAATATGGAAAGGAACAACCGGTACCAGCCATTGCAAAAACATGCCAAAATGTAAAGACCATCGAGGCTAGGAAGAAACTGCATCATCTAACAAGCAAAATAACCAGTTAATATCATAATGACAGGATCAGGTTCACACATAACAATATTAACCTTAAATGTAAATGGACTAAATGGTCCAATTAAAAGACAGACTGGCAAACTGGATAAAGAGTCAAGACCCATCAGTTTGCTGTATTCAGGAGACCCACCTCACATGCAGTGACACACATAGGCTCAAAGTAAAGGGATGGAGGAAGATTTACCAAGCAAATGGAGAACAAAAAAAAAAAGCAGGGGTTGCAATCCTAGTCTCTGATAAAACAGACTCTAAACCATTAAAGATCAAAAGAGACAAAGAAGGCCATTACACAATGGTAAAAAGGGATCAACTCAACAGGAAGAGCTAACCATCATAAATATATATGTACTCAATACAGGAGTACCCAGATTCATAAAGCAAGTCCTTAGAGACTTACAAAGAGACTTAGACTCCCATACAATAGTTATGGGAGACTTCAACATCCCACTGTCAACATTGGAAAGATCAACAAGGCAGAAAGTTAACAAGGATATCCAGGAATTGGACTCAACTCTGCATCAAGCATACCTAATAGACATCTACAGAACTCTCTACCCCAAATCAACAGAATATACATTCTTCTTAGCACCACATTACACTTATTCCAAAATTGACCACATACTTGGAAGTAAAGCACTCTTCAGCAAATGTACAAGAAAAGAAATTGTAACCAACTGTCTCTCAGACCACAGTGCAATCAAACTAGAACTCAGGACTAAGAAACTCAATCAAAACTGCTCAACTACAAGGAAATTGAACAATAAGCCCCTGAATGAATACTGGGTACATAACAAAATGAAGGAAGAAATAAAGATGTTCTTTGAAACCAATGAGAACAAAGATACAACATACTAGAATCTCTGGGACACATTTAAAGCAGTGTGTAGAGGGAAATTTACAGCACTAAATGCCCACAAGAGAAAGCAGGAAAGATCTAAAATTGACACCCTAACATCACAATTAAAAGAACTAGAGAAGCAAGAGCAAACATATTCAAAAGCTAGCAGAAGGCAAGAAATAACTAAGATCAGAGCAGAACTGAAGGAGATAGAGACATTAAAAATCCTCCACAAAATCAATGAATCCAGGAGTTGGTTTTTTGAAAAGATCAACAAAATTGATGGACCGCTAGCAAGACTAATAAAGAAGAAAAGAGAGAAGAATGAAATAGATGCAATAAAAAATGATAAAGAGGATATCACCACGGATCCCACGGAAATACAAACTACCATCAGAGAATACTACAAACACCTCTAAGCAAATAAACTAGAAAACCTAGAAGAAATGCATAATTTCCTGGACACTTACACTCTCCCAACACTAAACCAGGAAGAATCTGAATCCCTGAATAGACCAATAGCAGGCTCTGAAACTGAAACAATAATTAAGAGCCTACCAACCAAAAAAAGTCCAGGACCAGATGGATTCACAGCCGAATACTACCAGAGGTACAAGGAGGAGCTGGTACCATTCCTTCTGAAACTATTCCAATCAACAGAAAAAGAGGGAATCCTCCCTAACTCATTTTATGAGGCCAACATCATCCTGATATCAAAGCCTGGCAGAGACACAACAAAAAAGGATAATTCCAGATCAATATCCCTGATGAACATTGATGCAAATATCCTCAATCAAATACTGGCAAACTGAATCCAGTAGCACATCAAAAAGCTTATCCACCACGATCAAGTGGGCTTCATCCCTGGGATGCAAGGCTGCTTCAACATAGGCAAATTAATAAACGTAATCCAGCATATAAACAGAACCAAAGACAAAAACTACATGATTATCTCAATAGGTGCAGAAAAGGCCTTTGACAAAATTCAACAGCGCTTCATGCTAAAAACTCTCAATAAATTTGGTATTGATGGAACGTACCTCAAAATAATAAGAGCTATTTATCACAAACCCACAGCCAGTATCATACTGAATGGGCAAAAACTGGAAGCATTCCCTTTGAAAATTGGCACAAGACAGGGATGCCCTCTCTCACCATTCCTATTCAACATGATGTTGAAAGTTCTGGCTAGGGCAATCAGGCAAGAGAAAGAAATAAAGCATATTCAGTCAGGAAAAAAAACAAAGAAAGAAAGGATATTCAGTCAGGAAAAAAAAGAAGTCAAATTGTCCCTGTTGGCAGATGACATGATTGTATATTTAGAAAACCCTATCGTCTCAGTTCAAAATCTCCTTAAGCTGATAAGCAACTTCAGCAAAGTCTCAGGATACAAAGTCAATGTGCAAAAATCACAAGCATTCTTATACACCGGTAACAGACAAACTGACAGCCAAATCATGAATGAACTTCCATTCATAATAGCTTCAAAGAGAATAAAATTCCTAGGAATCCAACTTACAAGGGATGTAAAGGACCTCTTCAAGGAGAACTACAAACCACTGTGCACTGAAATAAAAGAGGACACAAACAAATGGAAGAACATACCATGCTCCTGGATAGGAAGAATCAATATTGTGAAAATGGCCACACTACTCATGGTAATTTATAGATTCAATGCCATCCCCATCAAGCTACCAATGACTTTCTTCACAGAATTGGAAAAAAAACTGCTTTAAAGTTCATACGGAACCAAAAAAGACCCCGCATTGCCAAGACAATCCTAAGTCAAAAGAACAAACCTGGAGGCATCACGCTACCAGACTTCAAACTATACTACAAGGCTACAGTAACCAAAACGCATGCTACTGGTACCAAAACAGAAATATACACCAATAGAATAGAACAGAGTCCTCAGAAATAATACCACACATCTACAGCCATCTGATCATTGACAAAGCTGAGAGAAACAGGAAATGGGGAAAGGATTCCCTATTTAATAAATGGTGCTGGGAAAATTGGCTAGCCATAAGTAGAAAGCTGAAACTGGATCCTTTCCTTACTCCTTATATGAAAATTAATTCAAGATGGATTAGAGACTTAAATGTTAGACCTTATACCATAAAAACTCTAGAAGAAAACCTAGGTAGTACCATTCAGGACATAGGCATGGATAAGGACTTCATGTCTAAAACACCAAAATCAACGGCAGCAAAAGCCAAAATTGACAAACGGGATGCAATTAAACTAAAGAGCTTCTGCACAGCAAAAGAAACTACCATCAGAATGAACAGGCAACCTACAGAATGGGAGAAAATTTTTACAATCTACTCTTCTGACAAAGGGCTAGTATCCAGAATCTACAAAGGACTCAAGCAAATTTACAAGAAAAAAACAAACAACCCCATCAAAAAGTGGGCAAAGTATATGAACAGACACTTCTCAAAAGAAGACATTCATACAGCCAACAGACACATGAAAAAATGCTCATCATCACTGGCCATCAGAGAAATGCAAATCAAAACCACAATGAGATACCATCTCACACCAGTTAGAATGGCAATCATTAAAAAGTCAGGAAACAACAGGTGCTGGAGAGGATGTGGAGAAATAGGAACACTTTTACACTGTTGGTGGGATTGTAAACTAGTTCAATCATTATGGAAAACAGTATGGCAATTCCTCAAGGATCTAGAACTGGAAGCACCATCCTTTCCCCATTTCTTTTTTTTGGTCAGGTTTGTCAAAGATCAGATGGCTGTAGATGTGTGGTATTGTTTCTGAGGACTCTGTTCTATTCTATTTGTGTATATTTCTGTTTTGGTACCAGTACCATGCGTTTTGGTTACTGTAGCCTTGTAGTATAGTTTGAATTCTGGTAGCGTGTTGAGAGAGGGCATCCCTGTCTTGTGCCAATTTTCAAAGGGAATGCTTCCAGTTTTTGCCCATTCAGTATGATACTGGCTGTGGGTTTGTGATAAATAGCTCTTATTATTTTGAGGTACGTTCCATCAATACCAAATTTATTGAGAGTTTTTAGCATGAAGCGCTGTTGAATTTTGTCAAAGGCCTTTTCTGCACCTATTGAGATAATCATGTGGTTTTTGTCTTTGGTTCTGTTTATATGCTGGATTACGTTTATTAATTTGCCTATGTTGAAGCAGCCTTGCATCCCAGGGATGAAGCTCACTTGATCGTGGTGGATAAGCTTTTTGATGTGCTACTGGATTCAGTTTGCCAGTATTTGATTGAGGATATTTGCATCAATGTTCATCAGGGATATTGATCTGGAATTATCCTTTTTTGTTGTGTCTCTGCCAGGCTTTGATATCAGGATGATGTTGGCCTCATAAAATGAGTTAGGGAGGATTCCCTCTTTTTCTGTTGATTGGAATAGTTTCAGAAGGAATGGTACCAGCTCCTCCTTGTACCTCTGGTAGAATTCAGCTGTGAATCCATCTGGTCCTGGACTTTTTTTGGTTGGTAGGCTCTTAATTATTGTTTCAGTTTCAGAGCCTGCTATTGGTCTATTCAGGGATTCAGATTCTTCCTGGTTTAGTGTTGGGAGAGTGTAAGTGTCCAGGAAATTATGCATTTCTTCTAGGTTTTCTAGTTTATTTGCTTAGAGGTGTTTGTAGTATTCTCTGATGGTAGTTTGTATTTCCGTGGGATCCGTGGTGATATCCTCTTTATCATTTTTTTATTGCATCTATTTCATTCTTCTCTCTTTTCTTCTTTATTAGTCTTGCTAGTGGTCTATCAATTTTGTTGATCTTTTCAAAAAACCAACTCCTGGATTCATTGATTTTGTGGAGGATTTTTAATGTCTCTATCTCCTTCAGTTCTGCTCTGATCTTAGTTATTTCTTGCCTTCTGCTAGCTTTTGAATATGTTTGCTCTTGCTTCTCTAGTTCTTTTAATTGTGATGTTAGGGTGTCAATTTTAGATCTTTCCTGCTTTCTCTTGTGGGCATTTAGTGCTGTAAATTTCCCTCTACACACTGCTTTAAATGTGTCCCAGAGATTCTAGTATGTTGTATCTTTGTTCTCATTGGTTTCAAGGAACATCTTTATTTCTTCCTTCATTTTGTTATGTACCCAGTATTCATTCAGGGGCTTATTGTTCAATTTCCTTGTAGTTGAGCAGTTTTGATTGAGTTTCTTAGTCCTGAGTTCTAGTTTGATTGCACTGTGGTCTGAGAGACAGTTGGTTACAATTTCTTTTCTTGTACATTTGCTGAAGAGTGCTTTCCTTCCAAGTATGTGGTCAATTTTGGAATAAGTGCAATGTTGTGCTGAGAAGAATGTATATTCTGTTGATTTGGGGTAGAGAGTTCTGTAGATGTCTATTAGTTCTGCTTGGTGTAGAGATGAATTCAATTCCTGGATATCATTCTTGACTTTCTGGTTTTTAGTCTGTCTAATGTTGACAATGGGGTGTTGAAGTCTCCCATTATTATTGTATGGGAGTCTAAGTCTCTTGGCAAGTCTCTATTGACTTTCTTTATGAATCTGGCTGCTCCTATATTGGTTGCATGTATAGCTAGGATCGCTAGGTCCTCCTGACGAATTGATCCCTTTACCATTTTGTAATGTCTTTCTTTGTCTGTTTTGATCTTTGATGGTTTAAAGTCTGTTTTTCAGAGAGTAGAATTGCAACCCCTACTTTTTTTGTTTTCCATTTGCTTAGTAGATCTTCCTCCATCCCTTTATTTTGAGGCTATGTGTATCTCTGCATGTGAGATGGGTCTCCTGAATACAGCAAACTGATGGGTCTTGACTGTTTATCCAATTTGCCAGTCTGTGTCTTTTAATTGGACCATTTCATCCATTTACATTTAAGGTTAATATTGTTATATGTGAACATGATCCTGTCATTATGATATTAGCTGGTTATTTTGCTTGTTAGTTGATGCAGTTTCTTCCTAGCATCGATGGTCTTTACATTTTGACATGTTTTTGCAATGGCTGGTACCGCTTGTTCCTTTCCATGTTTAGTTCTTCCTTCATGGTCTCTTGTAGGGCAGGTGTGATGGTGAGAAAATCTCTAAGCATTTGCTTATCTGTAAAGAATTTTATTTCTCCTTCACCTATGAAGCTTAGTTTGGCTGGATATGAAATTCTGGATTGTAAATTCTTTTCTTTATGAATGTTGAATATTGGCCCCCACTCTCTTCTGGCTTGTAGAGTTTCTGCCGAGAGATCTGCTGTTAGTCTGATGGACTGTCCTTTGTGGGTAACCCGATGTTTCTCTCTGTCTGCCCTTAACATTTTTTTCCTTCATTTTAACTTTGATGAATCTGACCCTTATGTGTCTTGGAGTTGCTCTTCTCAAGGAATATCTTTGTGATGCTCTCTGTATTTTCTGAATTTGAATGTTGGCCTGCCTTGCTAGGTTGGGGAAGTTCTCCTGCAGAGTGTTTTCCAACTTTGTTCCATTCTCTCTGTCACTTTCAGGCACACCAATCAGACATAGATTTGGTCTTTTCACATAATCGTATATTTCTTGGAGGCTTTGTTCATTTCCTTTTCCTCTTTTTTCTCTACACTTCTCCTCTCACTTAATTTCATTCATTTGATCTTCAATCACTGATATTCTTTCTTCCAGTTGGTTGAATTGGTTACTGAAGCTTGTGCATTTGTCACGTGGTTGTCATGTCATGGTTTTCATCTCGATTAGTTCTTTTAAGGTCTTCTCTGCAGTGATTATTCGAGTTATCCATTCTTCTATTCTTTTTTCAGGGTTTTTAGTTTCTTTGCACTGGGAACCTAATTCCTCCTTTAGCTCTGAGAAATTTGATCGTCGGAAGCCTTCTTCTTTCAACTCGTTAAAGTCCTTCTCTGCCCAGCTTTGTTGCATTGCTGGCGTTGAGCTGTGTTCCTTTGGAGGGGGAGATTGGTTCTGATTTTTTGAATTTTCAGCTTTTCTGTATTGCTTTTTCCCCGTCTTTGTGGTTTTATCTGCCTTTGGTCTCTGATGATGGTGACATACTGATGGGTTTTTGGTGTGGGTGTCCTTTCTGTTTGTTAGTTTTCATTCTAACAGTCAGGACCCTCAGTTTCAGGTCTGTTGGAGTTTGTTTGAGGTCGAATCCAGACCCTATTTTCCTGGGTATTAGCAGCGGAGGCTGCAGAAGATAGAATATTGCTGAACAGCAAGTGTTGCTGTCTGATTCTTGCTCTGGAAGCATCATCTCAGAGGTATACCCAGCTGTGTGAGTTGTGAGGTGTCGGTTTGCATGTAGTGTGGTATATCTCCCACTGAGGCTACTCAGGGGTCAGAGACCCACTTGCGCAGGCAGTCTGTCCGTTCTCAGATCCCAATCTCTGTGCTGGAAGAACCACTGCTCTCTTCAAAGCTGTCAGACAGGGACATTTACATCTGCAGAGGTTTCTGCTGCTTTTTTTTTAGCTATGCCCTGTCCCCAGAGGTGGAGTCTACAGAGTCAGGCAGGCCTCCTTGAGCTGTGGTGGGCTCCACCCAATTCGAGCTTTGTTTACTTACTTAAGCCTCAGAAATGGTGGGCATCCCTCCCCCAGCCTCACTGTTGCTTTGCAGTTAGATGTCATACCGCTGTGCTAGCAATGAGGGTGGCTACATGGGCATGGGACCCTCCAGGCCAGGTGTGGGATATAATCTCCTGGTGTGCTGTTTGCTAAGACCCTTGGTAAAGCACAGTATTAGGGTGGGAGTTACCCAATATTCCAGGTGTCATGTGTCTCAGTTTCCCTTGGCTAGGAAAAGGAATTTCCTTCACCCTTGTGCTTCCCAGGAAGGCGATGTCTCATCCTGCTTCAGCTCTTGCTGGTCTGGCTGCATCTGCTAACCAACACCAACTGTCCAACATGCCCCAGTGAGATGAACCTGGTACCTCAGTTGAAAATGCAGTTATCACCCATCTTCTGTGTTGCTCATGCTGGCAGCTGGAGACTGGAGCTGTTCCTATTCTGTCATGTTGGATGCTCCCCCCATTTCATTGTTTTACTTTGCAATTCACCAGTGACAAATGATGTGGGATATATTTTCATATAATTACTTGGCATCTATATAACTTCTTTTGTCACGTATATGTTCAGGTCTTTTTACACTTTTTAATTTACTGGTTTCCTTACTTTTGAGTTTTGAAAGTTCTTTGTATACATTGGATACAATCCAGTATATTAGATATGTGTTTTGCAAGTCTTTTTCCAAGTCTGTGGCTCATCTTTTCATTTTTCTTTAACAGTGTCTTTGGCAGAACAGAAGTTTTTAATTTTAATGAAGTCCAACTTATCTTTTTTTTTTAATTATACTTTAAGTTCTAGGGTACATGTGCATAACGTGCAGGTTTGTTACATATGTATACTTATACCATGTTGGTGTGCTGTACCCATCGACTTGTCAGCACCCATCAAGTCATCATTTATATCAAGTATAACTCCCCAGTGCAATCCCTCCCTCTTCCCCCCTCCCCATGATAGGCCCCAGTGTGTGATGTTCCCCTTCCCGAGTCCAAATGATCTCATTGTTCAGTTCCCACCTATGAGTGAGAACATGCGGTGTTTGGTTTTCTCTTCTTGTGATAGTTTGCTAAGAATGATGGTTTCCAGCTGCATCCATGTCCCTACAAAGGACACAAACTCATCCTTTTTGATGGCTGCATAGTATTCCATGGTGTATATGTGCCACATTTTCTTAATCCAGTCTGTCACAGATGGACATTTGGGTTGATTCCAAGTCTTTGCTATTGTGAATAGTGCCGCAATAAACATACGTGTGCATGTGTCTCTGTAGTAGAATAATTTATAATCCATTGGGTATATACCCAGTAGTGGGATGGCTCAATGGTAGAATTCTCACCTCCCAACTTATCTTTTTTATCATATTATGCTTTTGTTGATGTATTTACAAACTCATCTCCAAATCAAGGTTCTAGAAGCTTTTGATTATACATTTAAGCCCATAATCCATTTTGAGTTTATTTTTGTTAAAAATGTAAGATGCATGTTTATTTTTTGAGTAGAATGGTCATTTTCTTCTGCATTATTTGTTGAAGAGACTGTCCTTTCTCCACTAAATTGCCTTTGCTCTTTGTGGAAAGATCTATTGAGTCTCTTTATCTCAGTCTATTTCTGGGCTCTCTATTCTGGTCTGTTAATCTATGTGACCATTCTTTCACCAATACCATGTTGTGTTGATTGCAGCTTTGTAGTAAGTTTTAAAACTGTGTCATGCAAGCTCACCAACTTTGTTGTTCTTCTTTAATATTCTGTTGGCTGTTCTAGTTCTTTTGTCTTCTCATATAAATTTTTGAAGCATTTAAGACATATTTATCAGGGATTTTTATTGTAGTTGTGTGGAAACTATAGAGTAAGTTGGAAAGAACTGACATCTTAACATCAAATATCTGTGTACTTATTTATATTTTATTTTATGTATTTTAGCAAAGTCTTAGAGTTTTCTATATATAGATTGTATATATATTTTCCTACATTCTTTTTACCTATTGCATTTTTGGTGGTAATGTAAATAGTATTTTTATTTCAAATTCTAATTTTTCATTGATGACATATAGAAAAGTCATTGATTTTTTTATATTAACTTTTTATCTTATAAATGCAGATAATTTTTTAATGATTTTTTTTCTGGACACTCAGAATGCTTCTCAATCTATATGTTTGTATCCCTTGGTTCTCAAAATTTGTTCTTGTTTTTTCCATCTTCTATTCCTATCTTCCCACTGTTCTCTCTTTGTCAAACTCCTCTTACGAATTACGAACCTTTCCTGTACTGTCGTATTTCTATAAAATTTTCCTTCTCCATTTTTATCATTTTCTGTTTTTGCTTTTGTGCTCAACCTCCTTTTATGAACTGAAATTTTTAGTCAGTGTTGAGAATGGAAAAAGATATTTTTCTTTTTAGCCATTGAGCACACTTCCTTAAAGTCTAATGTCCTCAGTGAATACTTTTAATTTGATGTGAAATGATTTAAAATATAATATTTTTAGGTTTAATGTTTTATGAATTTCAGATATATTGATCTTTTTAAATAATCAGATTTAACAATGTGTGTTATATTTGAAGATTTCATGTATAAAAACTTGTAATTATAATTCTAAACAGAAACTTGGACCCTCAGTGGCTGTAAGTTGAAATTCTTTACAGGAGAAATACATTAAACTATCCTGGGCCTTCAAATCTTTTATTAGCTATAAAAATTGAAATGCCTTTTCTTGAAAAGGTTCTATATTTTCCCCAATCTATTTAACTCAGTGTCCCACTAATACATTTTGCCTTTTCTTATGCCACTTCATATTAGACATATGGCAAGAGTTTTTCTTTTTTGATTTTTTTTAAACTCTTAAGTTCAGAGTACATGTGCAGGATGTGCAGGTTTCTTACATAGGTAAACATGTTTGTTGTACTGATTATTTCATCACCCAGGTATTAAGCCTACTTTATGGGTAGCTCTGTGATATAGAAGTAGAAAATAAATGCCATACTTGTCCATACAAATTTGTTTAGCAATAATGAATTTAAAATGAAATAAAGTTAAAAGAAAGACAGGAAGTAAGATTGGAGACGAAATTAATGAAAAGAGAAGAAAAGAAAAAGCTTTTGCATTAGGAGAGGATCAGGAAAGATAACCAATGCAAAAACTTTTTCTTTTCCTTCTTTTTTTCATGTTATATTTATCATCCAATCATATGTCCTCTCATCTTTTTAGCCTTACTTCATCTATTTTAAATCCAGTATTGCTCAACAACTTTGTGTGGACAAGTATAGCATTTATTTTCTACTTCCATATCACAGAGCTCCCCATAAGTCCTCAAGAAACCTGCAGCCCATCACATGAAAGTCTCTCTTTAAGAAAGACAGGAATTGGAGCTGATACACAAGGTCACTTTAGAAGATCACTTTTCCCTAGTTCACGGTTTAGAAAATGCAACTTTCATTCTTATAAAAATTCCATTTACATAAACCATATTGACATTTCTTTTGATAAAATAAAGATCTATTTATAAAGGAAACAAATGTTTCATGATAAAGTCAGTTTCTGTTAATATAATTTGAGTTCTTATAAAAATTTTAAATTGATTGTGTTCAGTGATTAAATATATGTCCCACTTAATCACTTCTATTATTTTTATTTAGTCTTTAAGTGATTAGCTCAATACATGTCTGCTAAGTCTTTTCACTTTCAAATCCTTCTAATAGGATAGAAATATTAATTTTCTTTGAGGATATTAAGTTTCTGCAATAGCTTTCCTGAGACAGCAGTTCTGAGGTGTTTATTGTAATATACAAACAAAAAGGGAGCCTGGCACAATGAAAATTAAAATAGAATTTGGACATCTACATTTACTATTCAATTCTGTCATCATTTTGCAAGATGAATTATGACAAAACATCTAATTTCCTCACTATTCCAATTTTATATCTGTAAAATGGGAAGACTAATAGTGTTTTCTAGATAATGTTTCTCATAAATCAGGTTTATAAACAGACAATGAAAAACAGCATAAATTATATATGTTTAGAGAAATTATTCTAATGACAGCCCATTCCCAAATTATTTTAGCCATTTTGGAAATAGATTTCAACTTTTTAGATTAATATATTTTCCTTGGGTAGGAAGTCAGATAATTGAGCAACTTGTTGGGCACTATCAAAATGAATTTGGATATATAGTATAATGTAAAGTGTAACTAGTCTGCTAGTGTAGCTAAAATAGTTTATTAAAAGGGATTCATATTTTGAGAGAACTGCAGCCATACTTATGAATCCTCTTTTTGAAATAAGATATTACAAAAAATAAAAACAACAAAAAAGAAAGAAAAAAACAAAACTAGGTTACTTTTAAAAAGTGACTATCTCAGATTAATTCCTTACCCAGAAACTTGGTCTAGTCTCACCACTTGACAGCCTTATAGTACGGCACCATCATGAATATCAGCTTACAAATACATTTACAATAACACAGCAGAACATTATTAAAAATTCTAAATATATAATTGTTCTCTGGAACAAAAAAATTACAGTGAATTGAAACCCCACATATGCCACAGATGCCCAGTGTCCCTCTGCAAGGAAAATGTCCAGTCCTTTGATGAGTATTTCTATAGTTGAGTTTTCTGAGCCTCTTCTTGAAATCTGTTGAAGTAATTTGTGGGTATTGTCTAACAGTTGAGCTATCCAGGTCCGCTTTCTTGTGATTATGTTGATAACTATTTAGTACTGACTGTGTGCTCTGTTGATATTATTTCTCATGGGATGGTTTGTGGCATGCTAATCTCTCATCCATGTAGAACATGTGCTATCCTGAGCATCCTGTATAGAAACAGGGCTCTTGGGATTTCACCTCAAGATTCAGAGTTGTTCTGCCAAAGTCCCGGTCTCTAGGGCCGTCAAATGAGACATTACCTTGGAGTAGAAATGGACACTTCCATTTAGGGTTTGTTATCTTATGCTATCTCAGAAGTTCACTCAAGAGATTATTGTGTGTATCATAGAGTGATACCCTCTCACCCTATTTATGGACTTTACCTTATTTTGTTTTTAAGGATTTGAATCAACTGAATATTTTTAAGGTCAAACTATCCTGGGTTCAAGTGAATCTCCTGCCTCAGCCTCTCGAGTAACTGGGATTACAGATGCATGCCACCATGCCATGCTAATTCTTGTAGTTTTAGCAGAGACAGGGTTTTGTCATGTTGGCCATGCTGGTCTCGAACTCCTGACTTCAAGTGATTCACCTGCCTTGGCCTCCCAAAGTGCCGGCATTACAGGCGTGAGCCACCACGCCTGACATAATTGAACATTTTTAATGTTCCAATTTCCTCTTCTATCTTATACATCAACTACACTCTTTTTAAATTACTTTTTTTCAGTGGTATTTCTGGAGTTTGCAATATACATATTCAACCAATTCACTTCCACTTTCAAATCACACTGTACCATTTAACATCTAGTGCAAGTGCCTTACAATAATAAGATATTCCTAATTCTTTCCTCCTGCCATTTATATCATTTCTGTCATTCTTTTCACTTAAATATAAGTGTGAACATATACATACATATATACTATACTTGCATATATTAAGTATATACACATAATTGAGGCCAAGTGTGGTGGACTTATGGCTGTTATATCAGCACTTTGGGATGTCAAGGCAGGAGAATTGATTGAGGCCAGATGTTCAAGAGCAGCCTGGGCAACATAGCAAGACCCTGTCTCTACCAAAAATGAATTAGCTGGGTGTGGTGGCATGTGCCTGTAGTCCTAGCTACTCAGGAAGCTGAGGCAGGAGGATTGTTTGGGCCCAGGAATTTGAGAGTATGGTGAGGTATAGTCATGCCTCTGCATTTCAGTCTGGGCAAAAGAGCAAGAATCTCTCTCTCTCTCTCTCAAAATAAAATTAAAAAAAATATATATATATACACATTTTATTATTTTATATATACACATCATTTTTGAAGGCTAATTTTTCAAGATACAAATTCTGTTTGTGTGTGTGTGTGTGTGTGTGTGTGTGTTTTGATGTGTATGCATGTGTGATTTTACTTTTGGTCTCTCTACATTTTATATGTTTCACTCCACTCTTCATTGTATGCGTTGACAAGTCAGATTTAATTATTATCCTTTCTCCATTATAGGGAAGGCATTTTTCCCCTGACTTTTTTCAATATTTTTCCTTCAGCTTTGATTTTCTGAAATTTGAATATATTATGACTAGGTGTAGTTTTTTTTAATGGTTTTTTGTTTCGTTTTGTTTCATTTATTTTTGACATTTATCCCACTTCATGTTCTTTTGTTTCCTGGATCTGTGGCTTGGCATCTGACATTAATTTGGGGAAATTCACAGGTGTTATTTCCTCAAATATTTCTTCTGTTCCTTTCTGTATTTATTCTCCTCTGGTATATCACTGGTTATCTGGGGTGGCTCTGTTCCGTGTAGTTTTCATATGTAGTCTGAATAAAATGGAAGCCATGCTTTTCAAAAAGCTCTAACAAAAGCCCAAGAATGCAAGCAGAAATACATAGTAACTCTTTAAGGCCTAAAGTTGAAACTAGCACATTGTCACTTCTTTTTTTTTTTTTTTTTTTTTTTTTTCTTTTTTTCTTTTTTATTATACTTTAAGTTCTAGGGTACATGTGCATAACGTTTATATCATGTATAACTCCCCAATGCAATCCCTCCCTCCTCTCCCCTCCCCATGATAGGCCCCAGTGTGTGATGTTCCCCTTCCCGAGTCCAAGTGATCTCATTGTTCAGTTCCCACCTATGAGTGAGAACATGCGGTGTTTGGTTTTCTCTTCTTGTGATAGTTTGCTAAGAATGATGGTTTCCAGCTGCATCCATGTCCCTACAAAGGACGCAAACTCATCCTTTTTGATGGCTGCATAGTATTCCATGGTGTATATGTGCCACATTTTCTTAATCCAGTCTGTCACAGATGGACATTTGGGTTGATTCCAAGTCTTTGCTATTGTGAATAGTGCCGCAATAAACATACGTGTGCATGTGTCTTTGTAGTAGAGTAATTTATAATCCTTTGGGTATATACCCAGTAGTGGGATGGCTGGGTCATATGGTACATCTAGTTCTAGATCCTTGAGGAATCGCCATACTGTTTTCCATAATGGTTGAACTAGTTTACAATCCCACCAACAGTGTAAAAGTGTTCCTATTTCTCCACATCCTCTCCAACATCTATTGTTTCCTGACTTCTTAATGATTGCCATTCTAACTGGTGTGAGATGGTATCTCATTGTGGTTTTGATTTGCATTTCTCTGATGGCGAGTGATGACGAGCATTTTTTCATGTGTCTGTTGGCTGTATGGATGTCTTCTTTTGAGAAATGTCTGTTCATATCCTTTGCCCACTTTTTGATGGGGTTGTTTGTTTTTTTCTTGTATATTTGTTTGAGTTCTTTGTAGATTCTGGATATTAGCCCTTTGTCAGATGAGTAGGTTGCAAAAATTTAGAAAGCTGAAACTGGATCCTTTCCTTACCCCTTATACGAAAATTAATTCAAGATGGATTAGAGACTTAAATGTTAGACCTAATACCATAAAAACCCTAGAAGAAAATCTAGGTAGTACCATTCAGGACATAGGCATGGGCAAGGACTTCATGTCTAAAACACCAAAAGCAACGGCAGCAAAAGCCAAAATTGACAAATGGGATCTCATTAAACTAAAGAGCTTTTGCACAGCAAAAGAAACTACCATCAGAGTGAACAGGCAACCTACAGAATGGGAGAAAATTTTTGCAACCTACTCATCTGACATTGTCACTTCTACCTGATTCTATTGGCAAAGCAAATCACATGGTCCAATTCACAGTGGCTACTGAGAGGTGAGATAAATGGGGTCATTATTGAAATATATCATAGATATATTTCAAATCTGTTATTGCTTCTATCAATTTGATGTATCAGTTTAGAAATTCATATAATACAATATTCATTTTTGTTTTTAGCAAAATTATCCATACTACACAGAGTCTAATACTTTGACTATTATAAATCATCTGTAGATATTTAAAAAAATCAACCCGACATACCAAAAAACATCAATTCACCCCACACAAACACATATCTGAGATGAAGAGCAAATTGAAAATGTAATACTTAATTTTTTTCAGAACTTCTTAATGTATGGACAAATATTTCTTTATTCCTTTTTGTTTGTTTGTTTGTTTGTTTTTGTTATTGTTGTTTTGCTTTGTTTTGGACAAGGTTTTGCTTTTGTTTCCCAGGTTGGAGTGCAGTGGCGCGATCTCAGCTCACAGCAACCTCCACCTCCCAGGTTCAAGTGATTCTCCTGCTTCAGTCTCCCAAGTAGCTGGGATTACATGTGCCACCACTCCTGGCTAATTTTGTATTTTTAGTAGAGACATCATTCCTCTATTTTGGTCGGACTGGTCTCAAATTCCCGACCTCAGGTGATCTGCCTACCTCAGCTTCCCAAAGGCCTGGGATTACAGGCGTAAGCCACTGCGCCCGGCTTCTCTATTCTTTAGCGGCAATTTCTGTACCATTCAACTTCTAATTGGGACATACATTCAGTCTTACAAAGAAAAGAACAATCTAACCTAAAGCGATTTTGACTCTGTAAATGAACATTACAAGGTTCAAATGAAATCTAATAAAATAATTGTAACATGTGTGATTACTGTCTTGCTCAAATGGTATCTAGAAAGTGCCACAACTATATCTTAAAAATGAAACTAGCATTTCCCATTTCTGGCCAGCCATATAAGGAGCTTAGAAGTCAAAACTTTGTTCTAACAATAAAAACAGAACAAACTAAAAAATCACCAACTCTTGTTAGATCCATGAGAAAACTGAGGTAATAGTATAAGCTATTGCCTCAAATATTGGTGAGAAAGACAGGCAGATACAGAGCATCATAACTTATCTGAGCAGAAATGCAGAAATCTATATGCCGTAACCTCTGCTGGAAATAGTACCATGGTAGAAACATTTCAAGTGTAATTGAAACAAATGCTGGAGACTCAGTGTGGACAGGTCTGAGAAATAAAAATTTCAGGGAAATCCAGTGAGAAGAGGGCTATTATAACTTTGTGAGTTTTACCTCTATAAGCTCTACCAGATCCTCACAGCAAACATCAGAGAGAAAATCCCCTCATGCTTTCAGCAATGGAGGGAGAAGAAGCCATTATGAAATACAGGGCACCATAGTGTTCTTTTAAAAACCTGCTCTCAGGAGACATTATTTTGCTACAGCCTAAATTGCTAGGGCTATATCAGAGCCTAATCTCCCCAGGAGTTGGGAAATACTCACTTCCAACTCCCTCCACTCACCCTGTGTCAGCTAGGGGTGGAAAATATCCAAGCCCTTGTTAAGTTCACAGTCCAAGAGCACAGGCTCACCAAAAGCCTGAGTCTTAATATAGAATGATAGAATGTTTTCTCTCTCCCCACAACTTCTTATCCCTGTATTAATAAAGACCTATATACTGTGGTTCATTTTACACAGTATATTATTTCTGCCTTTCAAAAAAAACAACTACCAAGCATACTGAAATGCTATACACACAATTTGAAGAGATTGAATAAGCCTTGGAATTATCAAACCAAAATTTAAAGGATGTCCATTATCACTATTTATCCAAAATAGTATTGGAATTCCTAGCCAGAGTAATTAGGCAAGATAAATTAGACAAAAGAAAGAGATAAAGGACATGCAAATTGGAAATAATAAAGTTAAATTTTTCCTGTTTGCCCACCACATGATTTTATAAATAAAAAACTCTAAGGACTCCTAAAAGTCCCAGAGACTCTAATTAGAATTAATAAACACATTCAATGAAGTTGCAGGATACAAAATCCACATGCAAAATTAATAGCATTTCTACATGCAGTAGTAAACAGTCTGAAAAAAAAAATCTCATTTACAATAGATGCAAAGAATTAAGATGCTAGAAATAAGTTTAATCAAGGAGATGAAAGAGCTCTACAATTAAAACTATAAAACTGATGAAGGAAATTGAAGAGGACACATATTAATGGAGAAATATCCTGTGTTTGTGGATTTGAAGAATTAATATTGTTAAAATGCTCATAGTATCCGAAATGATCCATAGATTCAATGAAATGCTTGTAAAAATACTAATGACATTCTTCACATAAATGGAAAAAGTAATCCTAAGATTTGTATGGAATCACAAAAGATCCCAAATAGCCAAAGCAATTTTGAGCAAATAGAACAAAGGCAAGATTTACAATATGTTACTACAGAGCTATAATAACCAAAACCACATGGTACTGCAATAAAAATAGACACATGGATTAATGAAACACAATAGAAAACAAAGAAATGAGTCCATGAATTACAGACAACAGATTTTAGGTAAAGATACCAAGAACACATATTGAAGAAAGGAGAGTTGCTTTAATAAATGATGCTGGGAAAACTGGATATATGTGGAAGAATGAAACTAGATCCCTCTCTCTCACCATATATAAAAATCAACACAAGATGGATTAAGGACTTAACTGTCAGACCTGAAGCAATAAAACTACTACTAAAAAAAAAATCAAAAAACAAACATACACACACACAAAACAAACAAACAAACAAAAAACAGAGAGAAAATGCTTCATGACATTGGGGTCTGGGCAAGAAGTTTTTGAGTAAGATTACAAACTCAGTCAATGAAAAAAGAAATGATAAATAGAATTACTTCACACTAAAAAGCTTCTGCACAGCAAAGGAAACAGTCAACAGAATGAACATACAACATGCATAATGGAAGAAAATATTTGCAAACTACGAATCTGACAAGGAGTTAACATACAGAATACATAAGAAGCTCAAATAATTCAATTTTAAAAAGCAAATAATTTGATTTAAAAATGGGCAAATAAAAAAGAATGAGATCATATCCTTTGTCGGAACACAAATGTAGCTGGGGGCCATTATCTGTAAACACACACACACACGAACAGAAAACCAAATATCACATGTTTTCACTCGCAAGTGGAAGCAAATGATAAGAACAGATGGACACATAGAAGGGAACAACACACACTGGGACCTATTGGAGGGTCAAGGGGTGGGACAAGGGAGAGGATCAGGAAAAATAACTAACAAGTACTAGGCTTAATACCTGGGTGATGAAATAATCTGTATAACAAACCTCCATGACACAAGTTTACCTATGTGACAACCCTGCACATGTACCCCTGAACTTAAAATAAAAGTTAAAAAATAAAAATTAAATTAAAAAATAGGCAAAAGATCTGAATAGACGTTTCTCAAAAGAAGACATACAAATAGCTGATTCATATAACAAAAACTACTTGACATCACTAATCATAAAGGAAACGAAAATCAAAACCACAATGAAATTTCACCTCACCCCAATTAGAATGGCTATTATCATAAAGACAAAAAATAACAAATGTTAATGTGGATATGTAAAGAGAGGAACTCATATACTATTATTGGGACTGTAAATTAGCACAGCCATTGTGAAAAACAGTACAGAAGTTCCTCAAAAAATTAAAAATAGGACTAGCATATGTTCCAGAAATCCCACTACTGGGTATATATATCCACAGAAATTAAAATCAATATGTTAAAAAGATATCTGCACTCCCATGTTTTTGCAGCACTATCCACACAGCGATGATATAGAATCAACTTAAGTGTCCATCACCAAATGAATGGCTAAAGAAAAAGTGGTCTATATACATAATAGAATACTGTTCTCTCATACAAAAGAATGACTTGCTGTCATTTGCAGCCACATGGATGAAACTAGAAGACATTATTTTAAGTATAATAAGCCAGACAAAGAAAGGCAAAAATCAGAGGATATCACTCATATATGAAATCTAAAAAGGTTGATTTCATAAAAGTAGAGACTAGAATAAGGTTACCAGAGGCTGGAGAAGGTAGGGAGGAGACAACATGGGGAAAGACTGGTTAACAGGTATAGTTACAGGTAGACAGGAGGAGTAAGTACCGGTGTTCTATTACACAGTAGGGTGACTATGGTTAACAACATTGTATTGTATATTTCAAAATAACTAGAAGGGAGGATTTTGAGTGTTCCCATCATAAATAAATGATAAATATATGAGGTGATAGATATGTTCAATAACCTAATTTGATTACACAATGTATGCATTGAAACATCACACAGTACCCCATAAATATGTGCAATTATTATGTGTCATTTAAAAACAAAATATAAAAAAGAGTATAAAACAATTTTAACCATGTGAGATGTAGTTAAAATGGTGTTTAGTCAGATAGATACATTCTGAAATGCTTATATTAGCAAATAGTGATAGAGAAAAATCAACAATCTAAGTATTCATTTCAAAGCTAAGAAACAGAAAAAGTCAAACCCAAAGAATGCAGAGGCATGAAATATTAAAAATTAGAAATAATCAAAGTTGTAGACAACTAAATAAAATACAGTGTTTCAACAAAGCCAAAATTTTGTTCATTGAAATATCAATAAAATCCAAAATTATCTAGAAAAAGCAATAAAAAGCAAATAAATAATATTGGGAATGGAAAAAGTATACATTATAAATTTTATGGACATTTTAAAAACTTCTAAAATATATTGTGTACTTATTCTCTTAAAGTTAAAAATATAAAGAAAATGGAGAATTCCTGGAAAAATGCATCTTACCAAAACAATCAAAAACAAGAAAAGATATAAATAGTATTACATCAAAGACAAACTAAATGTCTCAACTCATTTATTTACTAGAAAAGTTTAAACTCAGAGAGTGTCATTGTTGAATCTTCCAAACTATTAAGGAAGGAAAACATTCACCTTTAATAAACTGTTACGGAGCATAACAGATTGAAACTACTTCACATTTTTTTTATATGTATATAAACAGTATAACCTAAAATTTAAAATCTGAACAGGACATTACAAAAATAAAAATTATGTGTTAGTTTCTCTCACAAACAAAGATGCAAAACCTCTTACCAAAATATTAGCTAAGTGAACCTAGTGGAAAGTCTTTCTCTAGAAATATCTAATTTTTTTAACATGTGAAAATAAATCAGTATAATCCTCTACCTGAACAGAATAAAGGAGAAAATCATATTAATGAATCATCCCAATAGAGACGGAAAAAGTATCCGATAAATGTGAGCATCTTTAAACACTTAGCAATCTATAAATAAGTGGAAAACTGCTTAATCTGATAAAATGATATCTTTAGAAAGTCTACATCCAATATGATATCAAGTGATAAAATATTGAAATAGTTTTCCTGGCAACAGTAAATGAGACATAATTTTCTGTTGTTATTACTTCCGTTAATATTGTCATGGAGATCTGGGACAATGCATGAGGCCAAGAAAAATAAATAAAACTAATAATCAGGAAAAATAAAGACAAAACAAAAAACAAAACAATCTTTCATTAGAAATACAGAAAAGAATGCTACTAGTTTCACCTGGGTAAATCACAATTCCTTGCAGAAGAAACAGTTGACCTTATAAGATAAGGGGGATACATAGGGCCAGAAAATTGTAGAAACAACATTCAATCATGATGAGTATTATAAATATATGGAATCATGAAATGATTTGGAATACTCAGGGAATGATATAAAATAAATTACAGATATATTAGTCTGTTTTCATGCTACTGATTAAGCATACCTGAGATGGAGCAATTTACAAAAGAAAGAGGTTTATTGGAGTTACAGTTCCATGTGGCTGGGGAAGCCTCACAATTGTGGTGGAAGGTGAAAGACATATCTCACATGACAGCAAAGAGAAGAGAGAATTTATGCATGGAAACTCTCCCTTGTAAAACCATCAGATCTCATGACACTTATTCACTATCATGAGAACAGCGAAGGAAAGACCTACTCCCATGATTCAATTACCTCCCACTGGGTCTCTCCCACAACACATGGGAATTCCAGATGAGATCTGGGTGGGGGCACAGCCAAATCACATCAAAAGAGTACCTACGCTACTCATAAAATATAGAGGAATTTTTAAATAGAGTGACTGGGCAAATTCCTTTCTCAGAAAAGGATAGTGAGTGGGCAAAGATACACAGAAAACAAGATGAGGTATACATGGGAAATATTGTAGTATGGACAAGGAATAAGATATTTGAAGAAAAAAAAGTAATGGCTAAGAAAAGTAGATTAACAATAGATTGTGGAGCATTTTGACAGTCTAAATAACTTAAAATTGTATCCTCAGGAAATGTGCAACCATTGATTTCTTAGCAGAGAAGTGAGGCTATCATATTACTTAAGGGAGATAAATTTGAAGACAATGATTAGAATACATAAAATTGAAAAAAAAAACAGAGATAGACTCTTTAGAAAGCTGTTGTCATAGTCATAGCAAAAAATGATGAGATTTGGACTAAAATCATAAATTTGGAATGATGAAACAGAATAGATTCTAGATACATTAGGAATGATAGGAGATAATATCACCAGATCCTTTGGGTGTCATTTTCCAGCTGGAAACCTCTGTGGCCAGTGGCAACTTTGCCCTAGCTTTGCTAGGGGTCACTGTGCATGTTTCACCCACTCGACCTGGCAGGCTGTGTTTAGCTTACATTACTGGCCTGGATTCCACACCTGCCAAGGTCAAGCAAGACACAGAACAGTGAGGGGTGCATGAGCGAACAAGTGCAGAGTCCACCCACTGCACAGAGCCAGGCATGCTGGCTGCTGTGGTGGGGCAGGCAGCTCCAGGTGCTGGCAGAGGCACTGGCTCCATGAAAACCTGCAACTAGATCAGATGGCCCACAAGCAGCTTTTGTCCACATGTGGACAAGGGGAATGCAATGGAACCCAGAGACTGGAGATGCCAGAAACCACAGAGACCCAAAGAGGGTGTCAAAGCTCTGGCTTGGGGAACCCCTAGGTCTGGGCTTCCTGAAGGGCTGCAGCTCTTCTCCCCTTCTCGTCACCCAGAATTTGGTGAGTCGGGGGTCAGCGTGCCTGTTTCAGCCCTATTTGTGTTATAGCTCTTTTTGAGCCCTGCCATTCGGCAGGTCCTGAGTTCTTATTCTGTGTCCAGGAAGAATGAAGTATGTGCACAACTGGAGGGTGAGCAAGATGGAAAGGAGTTTTATTGAACAACAGAACAGGTCTCACGAGCTCCAAAGTGGGTAACTCCTTTTTGCAGATAGGTGGTCCTGACGAGTGCAGCCCTCAGTGGAGATGAGGCCTGGAGTGGGTAGCTCCTTTTTGCAGGTAGGTTCTCCCAACAAGTGTCTAGCTCTCAGCAGAGAGGAGACTTGTTGTGAGTAGCTCCTTTCCCCAGGCAGATTGTCCCAACGAGTCAAGGAGACCCAAATTGCCTAGCTCCTTTCTGCAGCTGGTACTTTTGATATCTGTGTCAGTCTGGCTGAATCTGGAGTTTTTATGGGCTCAGAAGAGAAAGTGCATCCTTTTCCGGGGTGGGCCTGGAAAAAGGATGATAAGTTCTCACTCTGGGCCTCAGACTCCACCTGGAAGTGGAAGCCTGACCCCCAGCCTTCAGGCTGTTCTTAGCTTGAAGGAGGGGTTTCACTGCAGAGCTGCCCATGTCTGTCCAGGAATGTGACTGCCTCCTGTCATCATCAACATGTTGTCTGCAGTGCCCTGGATGTCTGGGCCAAGGAATGCCTGCAGGCACACACTGGGCTACCCTAGCACCCCTGGTCTCCCTTCCATGCTTGTCAGTGCCTGAAGTCTGGAGGAGTCCGAGGCAGCAGGGGTCTGATGTGTCAGCACCACCCTGGGTGTGTGCATACCTTGCCAGGTTGGGCTCAGCTACAAGTTTGCTCTGATTGGAGCAGGCACCAGGAGCAGAGGAAGGCCAAGGAGTGGGAACAGGCACTTCGGAACCTGTGGGGGTAGCAGGGTCTTCCTGGGCCCCTGAGAGCACAGGGATGCCCAGGTCCAAAGTCGTGCTGGGTGACTGCAGTTGTGCCCCAGTCAGTAGGGGGCAGGGCTTCACATTTTCTTGGCCCCTGCTGACCCTACAGAACATGCAATGTCAGGCACACCTCACCTTCTGAAACTGGTGTCTTCACAGCAGCCACTCCAGCCACTGCCATCAAACCCCCCACTGAAGATGAACACCTAACTGCCATTAGGATAGTGATGAAGACTGTTAGCTGCTTCCTGCTGATAGAGCACATTGTTTTGGAGAAGAGGGCAGTCAGATCTTTCTCAGAGGCCTATCTAAGAGTCCTTGGTAAGAAGGGAGCCATTGTCTGAGGCTCTAGTCTCATGACCACTTGGACTTTAATGGCCTCTAGGCAAGAAGATAAAAACAATTTACAGGTGGTTAAGTATGTGAAAGAAAAAAATCTAGTGCCAATACAATAACAGAAATAAGAATTAAAATAAACTAATGATTCTGAAAACAATGTTGCGGTTGGAGCTGTTTCACCTGGTGAAAGAAGTTCAAGCTTGTATGGGGGCAGTGAAACTTTAAAAGAGAAATAACTGTTTAGGGGAGTAGATAATCCCTTGGGAGTTCAGGATTAAGGGGTCCTCAACAAAGATGTCTTATGGTGAGGAACAGAACAAAAGTGAAATCAGCAAGTATAGGATATCCATGGAGGGTTAATTGTTAGAACTTATCTTTTATAATTTTTAGCTTGAGGTCCGTGATTTTTTTACTCTGGTACTTCAGGTACACTCCTGAATCAACAGAGGTAATTTTGTTTCCTATGCCTTTTTTTCAAGCACAAGGAATCCAAGAAACTATTCCAGTGCCTTTACTGCCATAGGAGTAGAAAGAAGTGCAATATAAGGTCCCTCCCATTCTGTTCCTACATGGAAGGCTTGGTGGAAGATTTTAAGAACTTTCCATTGGCTGGAAGCTGGTAGATGAAGCTTGTCATCCTCTGATTGCAGCTATCCTGAAAACTAAAGGGTGTATCCCCAAGAGGCAGCCCATTTTATCTCCATAGAATAATGCTGAGGTTTTGTTTCTTTTAAGGAGCCCTCTCAGATCAGAGGGGTGTCAAGTACATCAGAAATCTGGGGCCCTTTCACTGCTGACTTGTATCCTTCATCTGCCAACATATTTCCCTCAGCTATTTCATCCACCCTCTTTTGGTGGCATTTACAATGTATTACTGCCACTTCCGGTGGCAGGAAGACTGAGAATAAGAGTCTGTTAATTTTCTCATGGTATTTAATGGGAGACCCATTAGCTGTGAGGAAGTCCCTCTCTTTCCAGATAGTAGCAAGGGTGTGGAGTACTAGAAAGCATACTAAGAATCAGGATAAATGTTAACTGCTTTCCCCTTGCTTAATTCAAGCACTCTCATGAGGGTGATTAGCTCAGCTAGTTGAACACTTGTGCCAAGGAGAGAGGCGCACTCTCAATAATGTAATTCAGGGTGACTACTGCATACCATGCTTTATGGATCCCTTGCTCTACGAAGGAATTTCTGTCCATAAGGAGAGTTCAGTCTGGGTTCTCTAAGGTTTTTTTTAGGTCCTGTGTGACAGCATAGGCTTGTACTACTATCTTTTCATAGTCACGTTTAAGATCCCCAGCTTCCTCTTGGAGGAAGGTGGCTGGATTTAGAAAGGGAAAGGTTCTTAAATGGATTGCGGATCTTTCTGATATTTGAGGAGGCAGTTGTCCATTAGCCAGAGACTCTCCTTAGAAGACAGCAGTCCTGCCAAATTATGTGGGGTATAAATGGTTAAGTTATTCCCCATGGTTAACTTAGTAGCCCCTGGTACCACTGCAACTGCTTGGAAGCAGGCCGATAATCCTTTAGCTACCAAATCAAGTTCCTTACTTAGTTAGCCTACAGGCTGCTGGGCTGGACCTCAGGCCTGGCTTAGAACTCCCAGGGCCATTCCCTTCCCTTCTGAGACATAAAGATTGAACATCTACCCAATGAGAAGACTGAGGGCTGGTGCTTCAAGCAAGGCTTGTTTTAATTGGTCAAAGGCCCTTTAAGCCTCTTGTTCCCAAGTTGGGGAGTGAGTCTTAGCTGCCTGAGTTTCCTCTATTAGGTGACATAGGGATGAGCTATTTTACTGTACCCAGGTATTCTTAGCTTGCAGAATCCTGTAATGTCCAGGAATCCCCTCAGACGCTCGAAGGTTGGGGGAGGGTAAAGGAGGAGATGGGCCGGATTCTTTCTTCACCTGGTGCCCTGGTACCCTCTGACAAGAATATACCTGGGTCCTTCACTGAAGTCTGACAGAGCTTAGCCTTACATTTTGAGACCTTATATCCTCTGTTAGCCAGAAAATTAAGAAGAGACTTATTGTTCCCCCGAGATAATTCCTCAGTTGGGGCATGAAGGAGAATGTCATCTACATATTGTAAAACGTTAACCTGAGGATAAAGGAACTCAGAGAGATCTCTTAACAATGCCAATCCAAACAGATGGGGGCTGCCTTGGAATCCCTGAGGTAACACTGTCTAGGTTAGCTGGGTGGCATGGTTGGAGAGATTCTCGAATGCAAACAAATACTGGGAGTTGGGTTGTAGCAGAATGCAGAAAAAGGCATCCTTTAGGTCCAGGACTGTGAACCATTTAGTTCCCTCACGTACTTGAGTTAGCAGGGTACAGGAATTTAGAATCACTGGGTGAAATGAAACCACAGCTTCATTAATGAGGCAGAAGTCCTGGATCAGTCTCCATTCCCATTGAGTTTTTGGGCCCTGAATATCAGGGTATTACAAGGACTCTTGAAGGGTTTGAGAAGATCTTGCATTCTCAAGTTATCAATGATGGCTTCTAGTCCTTTTGTAACTTCTGGCTTTAGGAGATACTGTCTCTGCTTAAGGAAGGAGGTAGAATCCTTAAGATGGATCTGCACCAGTGTGGCGGTTGTGGCTAAGCCAATTTTCCCTTGAGTTGCCCAAACTTCTGGGCTAATATCGGTCTCCACTAGGGGGAGACAAAGAATTTGTCCTGGAGTCATAAGGATGGTGGTTCTCATACAGGCCAAAATACCCCCGCCCAACAAAAGAGTTGGGATTTAAGGCATGATTTAAAAGGCATGAGTAAACAAATGGTCTCCCTAACTACAATGGAGTTGGGAAAAATATCAGGGTAAAGGATTTCCTGAAACACCCCTCACAGTCATGCTAAGAGAGGAGGGGGAGACTGGATTGGAGAGGAGAACTGAAAGGCCCACTCTGGTGTCCAGGAGGAAGTTCACCTTCCTCCTTTCAACTCCCAGAATTATCTGGGACGTCTGGATGGTAATGGTGGTCTGAACCACCAAAGCCAGGGAGAAAAGCCTCAAGACCAGTCAGTCCTGCTGGATCATTTGAGAGACTGCCTCTGGACCCAGTGACCTGTGTCTCTGGGGACAGTCCACACTCCAGTGGGTCCCATTACAAATTGGACAGGGTCAAGGTGGCTTTCTTATGTTGCCTGGATAGTCCTTCCTAAAGTACCCTGGCATGCCACATTTGTAGCCAATAATAGGTACATGTCAGAGACTCTGGGGTTTGTGAGCCTGCAAGGCAGCTATTAGAGCCTCCGCCTTATTCTTGCATTTCCTATCTTTTATGGACTTCCTGCTAATCCCTATCATAAAAATAGAGGTAGCCACTTTCAGGAGGTTCTCTAAAGTACTATTGGGTCCTATAGACTGTTTTGGAAGTGTTCTCCTGATATCAGGATCTGCCTGAGTTATAAACTTATCCTTTAAGATCAGTTGTCCCTAGACTGAATCAGGAGATAGAGAGGTGTGCTTTACCAAGGCCCCTGTTAGCCTTTCCAGGAGGACAGTGGGATTCTCACCCAATCCCTGGTGTATCATGAATAATTTGGGGTAACAAGGAGACTTAATTCTAGTTCTTCATTAGCCCTCCAGTACGCACACCTGAAAGTGTTTCCTCTTCCGTTCTGTCACTTCATCAGTGGGGTCCCATTTAAGGTCCTCCAGTAGTACCTCTAGTCTTCCAATTGGATGAGGATCATCCCCTTCCCTGGCACTATATGAGATACAAAGCTCATTCCTGAAAGTCTCTGCACAGCCTGCCTTTCTCTGGTAATCATGGTCTGATTCAAAAGTAACATAACATCCTTCCAAGAGAGTTCAAATACTTTGGTTAAATTCTGGAAAGCCTCTATATACCTGTCAGAATGGTGTAAAAACTTGCCAGGATCTCCCTTAATTTGCCTTACATCCTGTAGAGAAAAGGGGACCTGAATCTTAATGGGGCCACATTCACCAGGCATCTGTTGTAGGGGCAGGAGTAAGACTGGGACCTGCCTAAAACAAAGATTTCTAGGCTGGGACAAGCTTGAGAGAGGACCTGGATAGGGAGGAGTGAAGGGAGTTGAATCTCCTGCTGGAAGTACCTCCAGGGTTTGATTCCCTAGTTCTCTGAAGCCTCTCGTGAGATGGCCACTAGGAGGACTGAATCAATCCTACAGTGTTGGCAAAGGTCTGGATTACCCTGCAAGACAATGAAAGCCTGCACATATTGAACCTTGGATCATTGGCCTTCATGTTTACAGATAGGGTCCAGCTTCAGGATGGTATTGAAATTAATGCTTCCTTCTTGAGACCATGCTTCTCCTTTCTGCAGAACATAATTTGGCCAAGGCTATGTGTAAAGAAATATGAGGCACTTTTTCTCAAGAGTCTGATGGTCAAAGGAGTCCCAGTGATTCAGGATACACTGTAGAGGAGTGTAGGCTGAAGATGATTGCTTACCCATCTGGAAGAGAAGACAGAGGAGGAAAAGGCATTTTTCCCTCTCTCCAGAATCTGAGGATCAAGGGAGTCTCAGTAATTCAGGATGCACTCAAGAAGAGTGCAGGCTAAAGATGATTGGTTACCCATCTGAAAAGAGGGTATATATCGGCAGTTAAAGCACATATTTTTGGTTTCTTCATCTAACACACAAGAAAGTGAAAGAGCTTTTATTCTATCAAATTTTGTTTTTATCGTTTGTTTATAGATTTCATTCTATCAAATTTTGTTTTATTATTTTTACCAGTTAGAGAGGAAATAAAGCCTGTTTTCATCATACTCAGTGAAATATTTGACTCACATGAATATTGGAAAACATCTCTGTTTTTTTTTTTAATTCAAATAACAGAAAATTCCAACCACAGAAATGTGCTTTTTTTTTCTTTCACTTAAACTGTTACAGTAGGTAGCTAGTCAGAAATGAGCAGGTTAGTAGAGGGTTCTTCCCGCAACCCACCACCTGGAATGTCAGGCAACCATCAGGTGATGGGTAGGCAGTTATTAAACTGTTTCTCTAAAATAATAATTGATCACAGCAGGCACCAGGGAAAGGCAGTCTCCCAATAGACAGAAAAAAACCCTGAAACTAGAGATCAGGTTTTTTCAGCAATTAAGAATGGAATTACTAATTAATCCAATAAGATTGCAGCAGCCAGGTGAGTGGGTTCAGGCATGTTTATTAAGAGGTGAAATGGCAGAGCTTAATTGGAATATGACCTTCTGGGGACATTCCACTGGTAAGGGAAGAAAGCCTCAAGTGAGCCTGCATACAAGTCTAGTAAATACACTGCACATGCAGCCCTTTCAACATGCTGGCAGGCCACTGAACATGGACAGCCTACTCCATGGGAACAATCAGGGAAGAATTAAGTCAAGAACCCAGAAGCATGCCAACATATAAAACTCCAAGTCAAAAGGTCATACCTGCACTTCATCTCTCAAGTTTCCTGCTCAGTCTGCTTTCAAGTGTGCTTTCCTCCTTTTCATTCCTGCTCTGAAACTTTTCAGTAAACATTCACTCCTACTCTAAAACTTGCCTTGGTCTCTCCTTCTGCCTTATGCCTCTCAGTTGAATTTTTTCTTCTGAGGAGGCAAGAATTGAGGTTGCTGCAGACTCATACAGATTTGCTGCTGGTAACATACTTTGGTGCTGAGTGACTGAGACATTGTTCCACTGCCAGCAAAAGTTCTTTGTCCACAAAAGAAGTAACCAATGGCAATGGTTGTCCTCCTATCTTCTTCTGAGCCTCAGAAAAACCCCAGAGAAGAATTTGTCTGTTTAATAAATGTGTTCTACTGAATTGTGCTGATTTAAGGTACTAGGTATGTAAAATAAAACCTTGGGCATATTAAAATGTTAAGAGTTTGTTAGAGCAGACAATGACTCCTGAATCAAGCAGTGCTAGATCCCAAGGGGTTCAAGGCTTCATTGAGAGGTCTCAAGGGGCAAACTTTTATAAGGTGTTTGTGGAAACAAAACAAAAAACTTAGTTGGTTAAAGTGGAAAGTCCCTAGTTAGAGGTTAGTTGGCCGTTTTGTATTGGTTAAGCTTAAGTTTTGTTTTATTGTTTTGGGGTTGCGTTTTGGTTTCTTTTTGGAGGAACCCGAGGCACTGAAGTCATCTCAGCCCAACAGTCTCCCAATTAATTTTTTAAAAAGCAGTATATAGCGCTTAATGGAACTTCGTTTTCTTCACATGTTATTTTCAGGATCCCCTTCCCTCATTTTATTTTGTAGTTGTTGGTCAATCACAATGCAAGAAATTCAAAAGAACATTAATATTCAATAGATTTTTAATGGAATGACCATACACAGATTACTCAAACTTGACATGACCCTAACTAGACTACAAGAAATGATCATGCCTAATACAATCCTTGAAAGTGTCACTGAATCTGCATTTCCCATCTATGAGTTACACCAGTTTTTAGGCAAATCACTTGAACCAGAAATCTAAAAGTTATTTGCATTTTCTGTGTGCTTTACCACCTATGAAATGAGCCTCTTAAGATTTGTGATATAAATCCCCACCTCTAACCCCATTTCTACTGTCATAGGACATATCAGAAATAGAGACTGAAAATGATAAGAAACCAAATACAACAGGTATTTTGTTAACAAAAAAAAATTTTCTTTACATTTGTTTGTGTTCACATGATAGTATATATATTTTGCTTGAGATATTTGAAACTGTTTAGTTATTTCACTTGCCTATTTATGCCAATATGTACTTAAATTTGAAATCCAATACTGAGCACAGTGGTACAAATCTTTGAATTAATTATATACATAGCCCAATCACTCATATTCTCCCTTCCCACCAGAATTGCTTTACATGCTTTTGATACCTTTTCTTTTGTGAATGGTTGAATCTTTACTATCTTATTTAACTCTAACTTTCTGCTCCTTAATATTAATAGTTTTTTCTAGTTCCAATATTGTAGAATTTGTGGATATTTACTATTTTATTCTCACTCTTCAAAATGCAGTGTCTCACTACAAACATTTCACAACTATCTATCTATCTATCTATCTATCTAGATATAGATATAGATAGATATAGATATAGATATAGACATAGTCTTATTGTCTTCTTTGAGTAGGTAAGAAGTCATTCTTCTTCTAAAAAATCAATATTACAGATCAAGGTACTTTTAAATGATTGATTTGATAGTATACAAATGTAATTAAATGGCTTATTGACAAATTGTTGACCAGTCTTCCAGTGACGATATAATATAGTTTAGTAATAGATACTTTACAAAATGCTTATGGAGCTTCCTACGTTGCAGAAAACTGAAGGGGTGCATTGTTCTTATCCTGACCACAAAGAAAAAAAATACGAATATCTACAAAACCCGAACTTTTCTCAAGCTCATCAGAGAACTGGGTATTGAAGGCAATGTGTTGAACTAAAGGCCAAAGGGAGACACATCCCTTAAAAGGGCCTATGAACCATTTCATCTTGGACAGAAAACAAGAGACAAAAAAGCTGCCCTACTAATTGGTAAGACAAAAACAATTGAAATTTCAACATTTTCTTAAAACACCATTTGGTAGTGGTCAGCTTAGAATCTTGGGCATACTAACAAACATTTTTTCACAGGCTTCTAGTATGTGTACTCACAAGAAACAGGGGGGCAGATCAGGTCACCTGAAAGAACCCACCCTTTTCCCCAGCCCCCACAGCCAGCAGTACACTGGCTATAAAGAGATACAAATCTCTTTCCACTTTTTAGTCTTTTGTCTCATACAAACCAAAAGCATTAAGAAACTGGAGGAGGGGCAGAAAACTCTCCCACACTTACTAGTTCTTCAAATATACAATCTTCTCTCTGGGGTAGCATAGAATCAGCAAGTCATTCACCATTGAGGGCAGGGGGAGAACCCTCCAGTGGCCAGGTTTAAGCAACTGCAAACATGTTGGAGGATAAAACAAATGTTGTATGCCTCTGAGGAAGGAGCAGGAAAACCCCGGGACACACCATGAAACTTGTGCTATGTAACAGAATTTTAATGCTGGTTAAGGGACAAGAAATCCTCCTGCCAAAGCTTCAAATAGAAGTACACTGCCATTGAAGGAGGAACAGAAGCAAAGCCACCTGCACTTGAGAGAGATATGGAAAATGAGAAATGTGTCCAGGATCTTGCACTGACAAAAAGCAGAGATCTGCTATCACTAGAAGAGGAGCAGGCAATTCTCTATTGTCAAAGACCTCAAATAATATAAGTGCTGTTTGACAAAACTCCAGCAATGCTGATTAAGAAACAATTTATCAATATCAGGAATGTATTTTAAAAAAGAATATTATGAAAAACCTTTTGACAATACATTCAATCAATTAGATGAAATGCACAAACTCCTCAAAATACACAAGCTGAAAAAGTTCACTTAAAAAGAAATAAATTTCCTGAATATTCCTATATGTATTGTGAAAATAAACTTAGACACATTAAAATTTTAAGTAGTTTATTGGAGCAGGCAGAGATTCATGAATCGGGCAGCACCAGACTTCAAGCAACTTAGCACTCCACTGAGGGGGTATGAGGGGAAACTTTTATAACATGTTCACAGAAGCAAGACAAAGAAAATATATTTGCTTCCTTAAAGTGAAATACCCCTAGAAATGTTACAGGTAGTTAGACATGTATAAGTAGAACAGAAGAAGGCTCTTCCCCACCAACTAGGAATGTTGGGTGATGGGTTGGTAATTACCACATTGCCTCTCTAGAAGTGATAAGTTGGCAGGCAGCACCAGGGAGAGGCTATTTAGTGATGGTACACACCTATTGCACTAAAGTGTTAATTGAATGCAGATGCCAGGGAGAAGCAACTTCCTGGGTATGTACATTAAGAGATGAAATAGTGGAGTATGACCTTACAGGGGTACTTTACCAGGAAAGGGAGGAAAAGCCTCAGATGAGTGTGCCTACAACTTTCTAAACATACTGTGCCTTCTCATCTCCTAAGGGTAAGGAGGGAACTGAAAATGTGAGCAGCTCACCCTAAGGGAAGAATCATGGGAAAGGGTTGGAAGACTCTGGAAGGGTGCCAGTCCTATAAATTCCTAGATTCACAATTAAACACTGCACTTGACTTTCACTTGCCTGCTTGGATCTCTTCCAAGGGTACCTTCCGTTCTTTTTAAATAAACTTCTACTTCTCTGAAACTTGCTTCAGACTCTTTAGTTCTGCCTTATGTTCTTCTGGAAGAAGAAATATTTTTTTTCTGAGGGGGTAGTTTTTGTTTTTTTTTTTTTTTCTAAGGAGGTAAGCATTGAATTTGCTGCAGACCCATATGGATTTGCTGCTGATAACTTGAATGCCTTCCGTTGGTAATGTATTTGGTGCAGTGAAACTCCAATATTTGCCACTGGTAACAGTTACATGTTAGTTGGTGGTCTCTGATGGTTAAGCTTAGGTTTTGTTTTACTGTTTACAGTGGGCTTTGATTTGTTTGCATATGTAGGAATCCAAAGTGCTATAGGCCTAATGGCCTCCCAATTAAAATTTTAAAACAGTATTAAGTAAGTTGAAATTGTAGTTACAAACTTTCCTCAGGAAAGTGATGTATCTAGATGGCTTCATGGATAATTTGTACTAGGTAATAAAGGAAAATATAACATCAATTCCATATATTTTCAAAAAAATGAGACAGAAGCAATCATTTCTAAACTTATTTTAGAAAACCAGCATTACCCTGATACCACAACCAGACAAGGTCATAATAAGAAAAGAAAACTACAGATCGATATTCCTCATGTACATAGAGGCAAAAATCATCAGAAAAATATTACCAAAATAAATTCAACAATATATAAAGAGGTTAATCTTTATATTGTGGATAAATGGAGTTAAAGCTAGCTGTGCAAGATTGGAGAAACATTCAAACGCATGTCAATTTTAATTCACCATATAAACAGAATAAAATTGAACAAATTGAATTTTTAAATAAATACAGAAAAAAGCATTTGACAAAATTTAACATCCATTTATGTAAATACCCTCAGAAATGTAAGAAAACAAGAAAATTTCTTCAAACTGACAAAGTACACTGTGAAACAAAAAGCTATAATATCATATCTAATGATCAAATACAAAGTGATTTCTGTTTACAACTTTGAACAAATCAAGGGTGACCAAAAAATTAGAAAAGAAGAAATAAAAATATCTTTATTGACAGATTACATAATCATCTTCATAGAAAAATTTAAATGCATCTACTGAAAAAGACACTAGTTCCATTTAGTAACTCATAGACTACAAAAGAGGTCATTTCAACGTCATAGACTGCAACATTAATATACAAAAATTCATGTGTGTGTGTGTGTGTGTGTATTTGTATACACACACACATACAACCCGCAATCAATTGGAAATTGAATTAAAACCATACCATTTAAAATATAATTAATATATACAAAATACTTAGGAATAAATCTAACAAGAGATATATAAAATTTGAACTTTAATAAACCAAAAGATCTCTGAGAAAATTAACAGAATCTTAAGTAAGTAGGGAGATCATGATGAGCTCAATATTGTTAAGATGTCAATTTCCCCAAACTTACCTATAGATTTAATGCAAACCCAGTAAAAAAAACCCAGTTTTTTCTTCTTTTGTGTATCAGAAATTGACAAGCTAATTATAAACTTAAATGCAAGTAAAAAGAGAGAAATAAATGTGAAGGACTTAGTCAACCTATAGTCAACACTGTGTATTGTTGACATACACAATCAAAACTATGTATTATTAGCGTGCACGCATGCGCGCACGCATTTGTGTGTGTGTGTGTGTGTGTGTGAATGGAACAGAATAGACTGTTCAGAAATAGAATTATGCATGCATGGAAAACAAACCTGCCAAGACTATTTGATGGGAAATCATGAATCTGGTCTGAGAAAGAGAGGTGAGATGAAATAGTCCAATTTTACTGAACAACTTTAGCACAAATTCTCTATTCCTACTCATCTTGAGACTCACTTGCATTTTTCCTTACTGTGGTGAAAAGGATAGTCTTCCCTTTTTTTTTTTTTATTATACTTTAAGTTCTAGGGTACATGTGCATAACGTGCAGGTTTGTCACACATGTATACTTGTGCCATGTTGGTGTGCTGCACCCATCAACTCGTCAGCACCCATCAATTCATCATTTATATCAGGTATAACTCCCAATGCAATCCCTCCCTCCTCCCCCCTCCCCATGATAGGCCCCAGTGTGTGATGTGACCCTTCCCGAGTCCAAGTGATCTCATTGTTCAGTTCCCACCTATGAGTGAGAACATGTGGTGTTTGGTTTTCTCTTCTTGTGATAGTTTGCTAAGAATGATGGTTTCCAGCTGCATCCATGTCCCTACAAAGGATGCAAACTCATTCTTTTTTATGGCTGCATAGTATTCCATGGTGTATATGTGCCACATTTTCTTAATCCAGTCTGTCACAGATGGACATTTGGGTTGATTCCAAGTCTTTGCTATTGTGAATAGTACCGCTATAAACATACGTATGCATGTGTCTTTAGAGCAGCATGCTTTATAATCCTTTGGGTATATACCCAGTAGTGGGATGGCTGGGTCATATGGTACATCTAGTTCTAGATCCTTGAGGAATCGCCATACTGTTTTCCATAATGGTTGAACTAGTTTACAATCCCACCAACAGTGTAAAAGTGTTCCTGTTTCTCCACATCCTCTCCAGCACCTGTCGTTTCCTGACTTTTTAATGATTGCCATTCTAACTGGTGTGAGATGGTATCTCATTGTGGTTTTGATATGCATTTCTCTGATGGTGAGTAATGATGAGCATTTTTTCATGTGTCTGTTGGCTGCATAAATGTCTTATTTTGAGAAATGTCTGTTCATATCCTTTGCCCACTTTTTGATGGGGTTGTTTATTTTTTTCTTTTAAATTTGTTTGAGTTCTTTGTAGATTCTGGATATTAGCCCTTTGTCAGATGAGTAGATTGCAAAAATGTTCTCCCATTCTGTAGGTTGCCTGTTCACTCTGATGGTAGTTTCTTTTGCTGTGCAGAAGCTCTTTAGTTTAATTAGATCCCATTTGTCAATTTTGGCTTTTGCTCCCATTGCTTTTGGTGTTTTAGACATGAAGTCCTTGCCCATGCCTATGTCCTGAATGGTATTACCTAGGTTTTCTTCTAGGGTTTTCATGGTATTAGGTCTAACATAAGTCTCTAATCCATCTTGAATTAATCTTCGTATGAGGAGTAAGGAAAGGATCCAGTTTCAGCTTTCTACTTATGGCTAGCCAATTTTCCCAGCACCATTTATTAAATAGGGAATCCTTTCCCCATTTCTTGTTTTTGTCAGTTTTGTCAAAGATCAGATGGCTGTAGATGTGTGGTATTATTTCTGAGGACTCTGTTCTGTTCCATTGATCTATATCTCTGTTTTGCTACCAGTACCATTCTGTTTTGTTACTGTAGCCTTGTATAGTTTGAAGTCAGGTAGGATGATGCCTCCAGCTTTGTTCTTTTGACTTAGGATTGTCTTGGCAATGCGGGCTCTTTGTTGGTTCCATATGAACTTTAAAGCTGTTTTTTTCCAATTCTGTGAAGAAACTCATTGGTAGCTTGATGGGGATGGCATTGAATCTATAAATAACCTTGGTCAATATGGCCATTTTCACGATATTGATTCTTCCTATCCATGAGCATGATATGTTCTTCCATTTGTTAGTGTCCTCTTTTATTTCACTTAGCAATGGTTTGTAGTTCTCCTTGAAGAGGTCCTTTACATCCCTTGTAAGCTGAATTCCTAGGTATTTTATTCTCTTTGAAGCAATTGTGAATGGAAGTTCATTCATGATTTGGCTCTCTGTTTGTCTGTTACTGGTGTATAGGAATGCTTGTGATTTTTGCACATTAATTTTGTATCCTGAGACTTTGCTGAAGTTTCTTATCAGCTTAAGGAGATTTTGGGCTGAGACAACGGGGTTTTCTAAATATACAATCATGTCATCTGCAAACAGGGACAATTTGACTTCTTCTTTTCCTAACTGGATACCCTTGATTTCTTTCTCTTGCCTCATTGCCCTAGCCAGAACTTCCAACACTATGTTGAATAGGAGTGGTGAGAGAGGGCATCCCTGTCTTGTGCCAGTTTTCAAAGGGAATTTTTCCCGTTTTTCCCATTCAGTATGAAATTGGCTGTGGGTTTGTCATAAATAGCTCTTATTATTTTGAGGTACGTTCCATCAATACCGAATTTATTGAGCGTTTTTAGCATAAAGGGCTGTTGAATTTTGTCAAAAGCCTTTTCTGCATCTATTGAGATAATCATGTGGTTCTTGTCTTTGGTTCTGTTTATATGCTGGATTACGTTTATTGATTTGCAAATGTTGAACCAGCCTTGCATCCCAGGGATGAAGCCCACTTGATCATGGTGGATAAGCTTTTTGATGTGCTGCTGAATCCGGTTTGCCAGTATTTTATTGAGGATTTTTGCATCGATGTTCATCAGGGATATTGGTCTAAAATTCTCTTTTTTTGTTGTGTCTCTGCCAGGCTTTGGTATCAGGATGATGTTGGCCTCATAAAATGAGTTAGGGAGGATTCCCTCTTTTTCTATTGATTGGAATGGTTTCAGAAGGAATGTTACCAGCTCCTCCTTGTACCTCTGGTAGAATTCAGCTGTGAATCCATCTGGTCCTGAACTTTTTTTCATGGGTAGGCTATTAATTGTTGCCTCAATTTCAGAGCCTGCTATTGGTCTATTCAGGGATTCAACTTCTTCCCGGTTCAGTCTTGGGAGAGTGTAAGTGTCCAGGAAATTATCCATTTCTTCTAGATTTTCTAGTTGATTTGCATAGAGGCATTTCTAGTATTCTCTAATGGTTGTTTGTATTTCTGTGGGGTCAGTGGTGATATCCCCTTTATCATTTTTTATTGTGTCTATTTGATTCCTCTCTCTTTTCTTCTTTATTAGTCTAGCTAGCGGTCTGTCAATTTTGTTGATCTTTTCAAAAAACCAACTCCTGGATTCATTGATTTTTTGGAGGGGTTTTTGTGTCTCTATCTCCTTCAGTTCTGCTCTGATATTAGTTATTTCTTGCCTTCTGCTAGTTTTTGAATGCGTTTGCTCTTTCCACTCTAGTTCTTTTAATTGTGATGTTAGAGTGTAAATTTTAGATCTTTCCAGCTTTCTCTTGTGGGCATTTAGTGCTATAAATTTCCCTCTACACACTGCTTGAAATGTGTCCCAGAGATTCTGGTATGTTGTATCTTTGTTCTCATTGGTTTCAAAGAACATCTTTATTTCTGCTTTCATTTCGTTATGTACCCAGTAGTCATTCAGGAGCAGGTTGTTCAGTTTCCATGTAGTTGAGCGGTTTGGATTGAGTTTCTTAGTCCTGAGTTCTAGTTTGATTGCACTGTGGTCTGAGAGACAGTTTGTTATAATTTCTGTTCTTGTACATTTGCTGAGGAGTGCTTTACTTCCAATTATGTGGTCAATTTTGGAATAAGTGCGATGTGGTGCTGAGAAGAATGTATATTCTGTTGATTTGGGGTGGAGAGTTCTATAGATGTCTATTAGATCCACTTGGTGCAGAGATGAGTTCAATTCCTGGATATCCTTGTTAACTTTCTGTCTCGTTGATCTGTCTAATGTTGACAGTGGAGTGTTGAAGTCTCCCATTATTATTGTATGGGAGTCTAAGTCTCTTTGTAAGTCTCTAAGGACTTGCTTTATGAATCTGGGTGCTCCTGTATTCGGTGCATATATATTTAGGATAGTTAGCTCTTCCTGTTGAATTGATCTTTTTACCATTATGTAATGGCCTTCTTTGTCTCTTTTGATCTTTGATGGCTTAAAGTCTGTTTTATCAGAGACTAGGATTGCAACTCCTGCTTTTTTTTGTTCTCCATTTGCCTGGTAGATCTTCCTTCATCCCTTCATTTGAGCCTATGTATGTCTCTGCATGTGAGATGGATCTCCTGAATACAGCAGACTGATGGGTCTTGACTCTTTATCCGGTTTGCCAGTCTGTGTCTTTTAATTGGAGCATTTAGTCCATTAACATTTAAGGTTAATATTGTTATGTGTGAACTTGATCCTGCCATTATGATATTAACTGGTTATTTTGCTTGTTAGTTGATGCAGTTTCTTCCTAGCCTCAATGGTCTTTACATTTTGGCATGTTTTTGCAATGGCTGGTACCGGTTGTTCCTTTCCATGTTTAGGGCTTAAAGGATAGTCTTTCTAACAAATTGCAGTGGAACCATTAGATATTCATATATGCAAAAGTTAATATTAACCCTTACTTTATAAGAGTATGTAAAAAATTAACTGAAAAAGGGTCATATGTATAAGAGCTCAAATTGTAAAACCGTACAGAAGCAAATGAATAAGTGTGTGTTGCACGGGTAAGACAAAGCTTTTTTTCATAAGACAGAAAAATCTCAAACAATAAAAGAAAATTGCTGAATTGAATTTCCTTGAATTAGAATCATAAACTCAAATGGATTAAGAAAAGAAATAAGTCACAAATAGTGATAAGATATTTGAAAACACATATGTTACAAAGGACTTGTATCCAGATTACCTGAAGAACTTTTGCAACTGAATATAAAGAAAACAACCCAATAAAAATGTGCTAAGTAAATAAACAGACACTTCAGCAAATAAGACATATGTATGTCAAATAAGCACATAATAACAAGCTCACCATCTTTGATCATTAAGTAAAACCACAATGAGATACCACTAGAATCCCACTAGATTGGTAAAATGGAAAAGCACAATAAAAATAAGTCTCAACATGGATACAGAGCAATTGAAGTCTCATATACCAATGGTAGGATGGAAGAAGTTAAGGTAACTTTTGAGACTTGTTTGGCCATTGTTGGATGATGAAATCTACCATGGGCTCTCTGCACATTCTTATTGAGTATGCTAAATATGCAAAGTCCTGTCCACTCTTTACTTTTTTTTACTAGTTCACTCTTCATGGATTAGTGTGTACAATGAGCAACCCTGAGACATGTGGTAATGTATATTGCGTGATAAAGAGCAGACTTACTTATTGCTTGCTATAACGGAGGAGGATTCATCAACTGCAATGTTCTTCTGTAATTTAACCCACCACCTATGTAGGAATCCTTCTAAGTTCTTCATAATTCTACTATGGGACTTAAGGTGCAGGGAGAAGTGGTATGAAAATGCAGATGCTCATGCTACTTGCTGTGTAATAAAGTTCTTTGTCTGACCCAGAGACCTCAGTCCACTATCAATGTCTATGAAACAGTAATGTGCTGATTTATTATATTGTCAGTTGGGTAACATTACTTTTAGATCTGATAGCAGGTTTTAAAAAACATTAAACATACTCTTATTGTATTATACAGCAATTCCACTTTTACACATTTATTGAAGGGAACTGAAAACTAAGGTCCAGACAAGACCTTACAGAAACCTGTGTAGCAGATTCATTTAAAAGCACTCCAAACCGAAAACAATCTAAATGTCCATCAGCTTCGAATGAATACAAATACTGTGGTGCATCCAAAGAATACTATTCAGCAATGAAAAGGAACCAACTAATGATCCATGCAACAAGATGAATCTCAAAAGCGTTATGCTCAGTTAAAGAAGTCATATACAAAGTCCACACACATCATTGATAATTTTATTTATATTTCATTCTGAGAAAGGCAAAACATCAGAGACAAAAAATCATCTCAGTGATGGCAAGGGATTGAGGGGTAGTGTATGAGAAATGACTGCAAAGGGGTACAAGGGAACATTTTTTGGTGATGAAATGTCATATAATATGACTGTGATGGTGATTATCCAACCGTATACATTTGTCAAACTCATTGAATTTTACACTTTAGAAAGGTAAATTTTGCTGCATTTTGATTATCTCTTTATAAAAAATGTTAGCTAAAAGTTCAGTTAAATATTTTTGTCTTTATATGACTTGACATAGTTATTAGAAACTTCAATGCTTGGCATGAAAGGAAATAAGTAGTTTCCTGACATTAGAAAGTCAATTGGCTATAGAAAAAAACACGTATTTCCAGAAACAAGGATGCCTGGGATCAAGTCCTGGATTTTTTTTAAACAATAGACTATATCTGAGACTTCTAGAATCTGAATTACTTTAGAACCATAAAAAATGGATACCTATGGATAATTTCTGAGGTAAGTTTCAATATTTTTATTTAGGTATGTATTATGTAGGTATGTATGTATGTATGTATTTTCTCTGGTCTCGCTTTGTCATCCAGGCTGCAGTGCAGTGGCCTGATCATAGTTCACTGTAACCTTGAATTCCTGGGCTCAAGTTCTCCTTCCACTTTAGCCTCCTGAGTTGCTATGACTATAGACAGGTGCCACCATACTGGCCTAATATTTTAAAATTTTTTTGATAGAGTCAGGGTCTTGCTATGTCACCAGGGATGGTGATTTTCAATGTTTACATGTTCCTTTTAAAGCTTTAAGAACCACCTATGCAAACTTCCTTTATTCAAGAGTAATTGCCTAAATATCCTGTAATATTTACTTCAAACATAGCAAACTACTAATACCTGATAGAGTTTAGTGGGTTAATTGGGAGATTTACGTAATTGCTTTAAATAAATATTTCAGGTTACCTTGGACACCATAAAATTAAAAGCCATAAATAATCAGGAGCTAAGACAGTTTCTGATAATTCCTCAGGCTTTTACCAGCAGTTGTGCTGATACTTTTCTTTCATTATTGTAATTGCAAAGTTTGGCTCCATTCCTGGATACAGTTTCTTCACTTTCTCACCAGGGAAGCTGAATTCTTCTCTCAGATGTGGTAGGGATATAAGTCCAGTGAATTGCCCATCTTTCTTTTTCTTGTATAAAACGAGGCTCTTCATAAGGGTTTACAGTTGGCAAATAATTCATGTTGGCACAGGATGTGAAGGAACTCAAAGCATGTTTGCAGCTGAAATTAAAGGCAGTTGCTTGCTCTGAAGAATGAAGAGAGTTTTACTCTCAAAGTTCTTTGTTAGTGGGAATGCATTTACTAAAGTCCTATTATATTTTCATTCAAAACATTTAGTCATTCCAATTCCATTGAACACATTTTCAACATTTTCTGTGCTATGCTAAAAACTAGTATGGGAATATCTTATTTTAAACTTCATTTGTAGGTTAGTAACTTCCACAAGAGGTTTATCAACTCTCTCCCTTTTAGGATATCTTACAAGAGCATGAATCTTTAAATTAAGTTTTCATTAAAATCACAGGAAGGACTTATTTAAATAAGTATGATATTTGAACCTTACCCTCAGAGAACCTGATTTCTGAGGTAGCATCTGAGAGTTATTTTTCAGTAGGCACATGGCTGACATTCATATCAATAGTTGTTTGATAAAACTTCAGGATCTACATCTCAGCACATTCACTTAACAAGATTATTTTAGTATTAACACGGGTTTTTGTGTCACGTCTCCTTTGACCTCCACATCCAATCACCAGTGAAATTCCATGGACACTGACTTTTCAATGATGTTCATTCCCAACGCTCTTTTGATTTCTGATGATATAATGACAGCACGCACATTCAAAGTTATTCAACTTGACCATTGTAGCAGCATCCCCAATCCTCTTGACTCTAGTCTAGTCCTTCCAAAACATTTAATGAATGATTTCCCTCCTAAACATTTCATGTATGACATACCTCCTTGTTTCATGACACTGGCCCATTCAAAAACATTTTAAATCCCTATAATTTCTATTAAGTAAAGTTCAAACCTTTTATTCAAGCCCCTTTATGATTCAAACTTGTCCTGAATATTCACTGTTACGTTATAATCATCCTTTTGCTTGCAATGCCATCCTTTGCAATCTCTACATGATACAATCTTACTCCATACTCTAATCTTTAATTCAAATACTATCTACTCCATTGTGGTAATTTCTAATGTTCTAAAGCTGAAAACTTCCATAGCATTTATGTACATGTCTATGATGCATGCTGCACATAATAGATGCTCAAAACACTTAATAAGTGAAAAATGGTTACAAGATTAACTCCAATTTCTATGACTCATTTTCTCCTCATATCCAATTGATAATTCAGCCATTTTGATTTTTAAATGTAATATTTAATGAAGTAAAACTATACAGGGAAATGTATGGTAAACATAAATATGCATTTAGATGAATTTTCATAGTGAACACATTGATATAACTAGAAACAGCACATGACCAGCAGCCCAGAAGCAGCCTCATGGCCCCTTCCCATTGATATTTCTCATCAAAGATAACCATTAACCTGACTTCTAATGGCATAGATTACCTTGCCTGTTGGTAAACCTGACATAAACGAAATTATACATAATGTACAATTTATATTCAGCTTCTTTTGTTGAATATTGTGTTTTTGAGATTTTTCTCACATTGTTGCATTTTAGCAATGTTTTCTAAATTGTATTCTCTACATAGTAATACATTATGTAAAAGTACTATAATTTATCTTCTTTATTGGCTTGGATTGTTTCCAGTTTTTTAGTTTTTTGATAACATTACTATATTCATTTTATACATGACTTTTGAAGATTGTATGTAAAAACAAAAATGTACACCTAGAAGTGGAATTGTTTAGTCAAACACTATTGATTTTATTTTCTGAATATTTCATCAATATACCTCTTCAAATGTACTTCCGCTTCCCAAATTCAAGCTCAGATAATATTTAATTAGGACTAATAAAGTAGCCCCCAAACTGGTCTTTAGGACTCTATTTTATCACTATCATCCATTTTGACCAATTTGCACAAAGCAATCTGTACAAAACACAATTTTCATCACGTTTTCAATTGCCTGAAAACCTTTTACAGATTCCCTGTATAAAACTGAAGTTTTATATCTGGCATGTGAGTTACTTCACGATTTTTACAATGCTAATTTTTCCATCTGTAACTTCCGATTCTTATTATAACAGATAGTATTTTTTAAGTTATCTAAATTTCATCATAGTCACTATTTTGATATAGTTAATCAATAAGGACTTTAATACTAGTGTAGAGGTTTGTTTTCTTTGTAGACTTTAGGGAATTTTTTTCTTGGCCTACAGGTCACTCCCATTAAATTCTACTCTCATGTTGGCATTGGCTGACACTTGACTCATAAAAAAAGATATTGGTATTTGCTATGGTCTGAATGTGCATCCCCACCCCAACTCAATTAATGTGCTGGAGACTTAATCCCCAATACAATGTTGTTGTGAGTTGGGGCGTAATGGGTGGTGTGTAGTTAATGAGGGCTTTGCCTTCATGAATGGATTAATGCTCCTATAAAAAGCACTTGCAAGAGTGGGTTGGCCCCTTTCTGCCTTTGCCATGTAAGGGCACAGCAAGAATGCCCTCTCACAATGCCTTTGCCTTGATCTTGGACTTCTCATCCTCTAGAACTGTGAGATATAAATGTTTGTTCTTTATAAATTATCTGTTTCAGGGTTTTTTATGGCAACATAAACTAAAACAGTATTCCTTGAGTTATTTAACACATGCTGTTGAAGACCCTGATGTTTTAGTTTGAATTACAGAAGGTTCAGAATGTTGTCTTGCACCCTTCAGGTTGGGAAAATATTGAGTCTGAAGGGGTGGCCTGCCCCTCCACACCTGTGGGTGCTTCTCGTTAGGTGGAACGAGAGACTTGAGAAAAAGAATAATACACAGAGACAAAGTATAGAGAAAGAAAAGCGGAGCCTAGGGGACTGGTGCTGTGCTTACAGAGGACCCACACCGGCACCGGTCTCTGAGTTCCCTCAGTATTTATTGCTCAAAAGATAAGGGAGTAAATCAGCAGTAAGACATACAGATACACGGAGATGTTCCATTTCCCAGGGATGGACAGGAGACAGATGTTTTTCTTTTACTGAGATTTAGGAGAATGGTGATGGCCTTTAACCACAAGCAGCCTTTAGGCATTTGTTTAACAAAGCACATTCCTTACAGCCCAAAATCCTTTAAACCTTAAATCACCACAGCACATGTCTCTTGCAAGGACAAGGTTGGGGGTAGGGTCACAGATTAACAGCATCTCAAATACAGAGCCAAATGGGGTCTCTTAAATTTTCTTCTTTCTATATAAACACAGTAACAGGCTGACCTTTCTTTTCCCCACAGAGTCAGGGGTTCTAACAGTCTGAGTCCCTGTGTGGGATTAAGTAGAATCATATATGATACCATGAAAGAGGTTTATCAAATAATTGTTTATATATCATTTAAAAGAGTAATGATTGGGGTTGAAGAATACAGGAGGCAATCAGAGCCTCTTTTTTTTGAATTTCTAGAACTATTCTCCTATGTGGGGGAGGAGCAGAAGGGACTAGAAGGCAAAAGTTGTGATTATTTATGAAGAAATTTTTGATGGCAAACTAAAATTTGGCAACCACAGAATTGGGATAACTGACATAGACCAGGAGTTGGAATTCATCTATACAGTAGACAAATAGCAATTATTGCTGAATAAGTGCACCACTCCAGTGTGATCAATTAAGATAGAGAACAATGAGATAGTATAAGTCTTGGCAAGCAACTGGTCAAAAGAGCAGTTGGATTTATTGAACTCATAAATCATTGGATTTATGAGTTCAATCCAATTTTCTACCTCTATAGATCAGTCTCAGTTTTTGGTAGTTTTATTTTTGTGTGGGGAAAGATAAACATGCTACAGAAAATGTAACTGAATCACACGGTGCTAGAATATAGTTGGATCTAGATCGGTCATTGATAGGCAAATATTTATCAAACTTTCAAGAACCATGTTACAGTTTAATTAAAATCCAGAATTTTGGGTTCCTCTTCAGACCTAATTCCTCTGGGAATCTTCAGAGGGTGGAGTGGAAGAGGTAGCAACCAGGAAATCACATTATAAAATAAGCAGCCCATGTGGTTCTTTTGCGTAAAAAAAATTGAGAAATACAATTTAGACAGGGTCAAAATGTGATAGAAATGAGTTACAACAAGAAACCGGTTTAAGTGTTAGTAAAGGGGAGACCCAAAAGAGTTTAAGCTAAACTCTTAGGAGGGACTGAGAAATTACTATCCTATGAATCAGAACAGATGACTGATATATAGCTCAAATCAGAAGAGTAAATTCAAAGTCAAATAGGATTAGGGTGGCATGAAGAGATCCAGCTCAATGTAATGGAGAGGATTGGGGGCAGAGGTAGAATAGCTTTCTGGAAGCGTTACTTTATAGGTGAATTTAGGATGCAGGCTTGTTTTAATAACCTTGATCATATTTTCAAGTTGGAACTCAGTTTGATAAAGGACTCTCATTCTTTTGTGATGTTGCCCATATGGAACAGGACAATCCTTCTAATTCCCCTGAGAGATTGTGACATTCTCTTTGTAGGGAGGGCCATGTTTGTACCCTGGTTTGGTACTTAATAAGAATGCTTATATTCCCAAGGCTATTTTGTTGTGAACTTAGTCCTTGGCTTCATTGTCTGGTTAATTCTATTTGTAAGTTTGTGTGTCTCTGTGAGTACATGTGTATGTGTATGCATATTTCTAGCCATCTTCCTTGTCTATAGATACGGATCTTGTCAGAGTTTCAAGTCTTTACTAACACAACGTTATGTCTTAATGGTTATTCATAGCCATTGATATTTTCATAAAAATAAGAAACAAAGCAACTTTCCAAAAAAAATTGCATAATCTTTAAAATAGATAAAGGAAGGTCTTGAAAGAGGGAGAATAATTTTTTCCCCCAATGAAGTATCAGGGGAATTTTTTTTTTTTTTTGGAGACTGAGTTTTGTCCTTGTCACCCAGACTGGTGTGCAATTACATGATCTTGGCTCACTGCAACCTCTACCTCCTGTGTCCAAGTGATTCTCCTGCCTCAGCCTCTCGAGTAGCTGGGATTACAGGCGTCCACTACCATGCCCAGCTAATTCTTTGTATTTTTAGTAGAAATGGGGTTTCACCATATTGGTCAGGCTGGTCTTGAACTCCACACCCCAGGTGATTTACACCTCGGCCTCCCAAAGTCCTGGGATTACAGGCACAAGCCACTGAACCTGGCTTAATCTTTCTATTTCTTGTATATGTTTCAGCTTTTTCCTTTTGTCTTTTTCTTTTTTTTTCCATTTTCTCTTTCCTACCATGACCTACTTAATAGTGCTTTATAAGCATTTGTGTACTGGAAACAAAGATTTATTACAAAGATTTATTAACAAAACCTCAATGCTATAATAAAGATAAAACATTCATTATAATACATTTAGAGAAGTACTCTGTTATCTGGAATGTAAATATCAGTTTACTTCAAAAATTATTTCTGGTCCCATTATCTCAATTTCCCTGCCCAGAAAAGTTTATTATATCAACTGCAATCCACCTTAGGACTTTTTAAAACATTTACTTTTGAATAACTCTTTTCAAGAGTACAAAATAAAAATGACCAGCTTCAATCTCTATTTTGCAATTAATAGAGCAGTTCTTATCAATAACCACTGGGAGGCAGTACATGTATGGTGTTTTCATTATTTTCGATGTAAAGTTATAAACTACGAGTTGATATTACCTGAAGTTGATAGTATTTTTATTATTTGCATTAAATCTGTGTTAAATAGATAATTAATGGCATTAGTAAGACTGGTGAACAGAAAAAGCTAGATAAACAATATAAGAAAGTAAATAACCAAGCCTTGTTTGGAGGTCATTGTTTTCCACTGAGGAAAATAAATACAATGTTAAATACCTGAATATTTTGCCATCTTTACAACTTTCCAGAAAACTAAGTACAGAAAATCTTAGGCTTATCTATGTTCAATTTGAAAATTGTTTAGAAATAAAAATAATTATGCGTACATGCCTGAGTTATAAAATAACATCCAATACAGGAAACTCCTTTACAGGCTTGCTTGCCTATCCCAGTTAAAACAGGTCTCTACTCTGCATAGATTTTCATTTAATATGCATTAAATTGTTACTGTTACTAAAGTGCATTAGTGGAAATTTAGACAGTACAGATCTACTGGAGATGCAGCACAGTAAGTAAATTTCCTGCTTATAACATGCTATTTCCAGCTTCATTAATGTGGAAATTAACCTCAATGCATTTTTTTTTTTTTCTGTAGACACTAATGCCTTTAAAAAGTCCAATATTTTTAACTGTTATTAATTTTAGGTATGTCAAAAACTTTTGGGCTCAAAGGATTGAAAGTAAATTTGACTAATGTAGAGTTTTACTTCACTTATTTTTCAATACTTAGACATAATTCAGTAATAATGTGTATAACAGAAATTTTTTATAAAATCATGATTCATAAATTTCAACAGAAAAATTACAAACTTAATTTATTAAATACAAGTGATTCCTTATTTGCCACATGCAATCTTTAACTGAAATAAAGTTGTAATACAAATAAATTCCTATTAATTTAATTATTGAGAATTCTTATCCTATATCCAGAAAAAAAGAAAAAATAAGGAAATAAGAAAAAAAATTCATGTGTTTGCTTGATTAGCAAAAGGAGGAAATGTCTTATGCCAGCCCTAATTAGGAAATTTTAGTGTGCTTTAAAATGACGTGTTAAAGCTCTTTTTTTCTTGCTATTGACTTGAACTTTTAGAAAAATCTAGAATAATATTTATTTATTATATGTTGACAATAGTAAATGCAATAGCTACTATGTTGGTATTGTTACTATTTATCTTGCACTTGTTATTGTCCAATTATGTAAATTCTTTGGTTTTTATAATGAATCAATCTTTTAGAAGAAAACTCCAGGATGCTAGTTTTGTTACATGATTTGCAGTTATTTTGGAGCCTAGTAGACAGAATGACAGAGAATATTATCATTTAATATTTTAGTCAAACAATTTCTCTTCTCATTCTACAAATCTGCTTACAAAAGTACTGCAGCATCTCCATCTATCTCTCTGGGTCCCCCTTGGACATAAATTACAACTAAAGTCTAAACATTTGGTTATCAGAAATAGAGTAGAAGCTCTCTTGACCAACCATCATATAATTTACCCACTGGTTTGTTTTGTCTCTCTTTTGACCTTGAAAACAAAGGACCAATGTTTCAGAAACTGAACATTCACAATAAAGAATTAGTCCACTAGTAAACCTGCAGGCTTCAGCTTTATTTGTTGCTTATAGGCTTACAACAGTCAGTCAGGGTTGTTAGTTCCCTTTACTGGAGCAGTTAGTTTTGTTGGTGACTGATGTGAGACCTCAGTTCTTCTATTCTTAGTTTAAAATAATTTAAATAAGAGCAAAGGAGATGTAACATAGAGTAATCTATTGCAAAAAGAAAAGAATGTTTTGAAAATCAAGTGCAGAACAAACAGCATGCCCTGAGAGAGAATTCAGGGTGGCTGCTCGTAAGGATGAGACAGCAAAGATTGGCACTAGGGAGACTCCCTTTTTTAGGAGTCTCACATGATTATTCTTAAGGAGATGGAAAGAGGTGTTGCTAGTAAGCATGTTCTGTGTGTTCCTTTGGGTGCACTTGCACAGTAGCTGTACATGCTTTTTCATACATCGCAGGTCTCATTAGCATCTTAAATCTCCACCTAAAGGTGTGTTTTTTACTGTTATAATGAGCAAAGGGTTACTTTAAGGACAGGTAAAATCAAAGTGCACATGCTGTCTACACGGGAAATTCCCTACTGAAGATAGCTTTGCTTGAATGAGCCCAACTATGTGAATCTAAGGCTTATTGTGTTGACTGTATGCTCACCATGGTTGTTGCATCCTGAGGACATGATCACTTTCTTAACTACTTACCTGCTTCAGTTTAAGCAGAAACAATATGTATCCAAAATACCGGAGAGCTCACAGTACCTCTAGGAAAGCTAGAATAGCCGGCTTTAAGGTAGTACTGCCCTAACATTTGTTAGGGGCTGGAGCAAAATGCAGAATTCTGAACATGACCTCCACTCTCTTCCTACATTTGACTCCATTGTACCTAAGTAGGACCTTATAAACATTATCTACACCTTAAGTCTCTGTGACCTAGAGATACACATATCTGTGCCGCAGTCTGCCTTTGGGAGGACTGACCCAACAAGAAACTTAAATAGGCCCAACAAAAAAATCCATTAGCCAAGAAATCTTGGGATTTTGAGTTGCCACATATGATTCAGAAGCACACGCTTCAGGTTGGCACTTCTCTTTTGTCCTAGGGATCCTTGTTTTATGGGAAGGGATATGGTGTAAACAGTGCAACAGTTACTTGGAGTTTATGCAGTCAGGCATCTTGGAGCTATTGAAAGTCAATGTTAATAACCAACAACCTAATTTCAGAACCTCTATCTCTGCTGCTTAGATGCTGGAAAGCTTCGCCACCATTCCCACTAAAAAAATCAATTCCTGTAGCTACTGCTTCTGAACAGGAAGCAAATCTAGGTCATTTATCTCCTTCCTAATGTGTTCACATCTTATAAGCAAGGCAGGTTGACCAAGAAATTTTCTAGCGGCTACTTCAGGGAAATTCCTCAAACCCAAGAAGATTGTTGAATTTTGCTGCATGGCCCCAAAGACATACTCTCTGTACTTAGGGTTAATTGTGTTTTTTTTCCCAAAGCTGTTTGGGTCAGTTGCACACATTTTGCAGTTACATAATTTAAACACATTTTATATAAACCTATACAAAGTAAATAAACAAAGAGAAAATGGTTTCTTTTACAACTTTGCTGAATACTTTGGAATAACTTGATGAGGGTGAGTTGCTTTTAAAAATGCTATTAAGTGTGGGTGGAAAAATCATTAAACTAAAAAAAGACTTTGCAGTTAGATTGCTTCTCAAGTGGTTTTTAGGTTAAGTCTTTATTTTTCTTTAAAGAAAGCCAGGTGGGCGAAGCAAGATGGCCGAATAGGAACAGCTCCAGTCTCCAACTCCCAGCATGAGTGACACAGAGGACCAGTGATTTCTACATTTTCAACAGAGGTACTGGGGTCATCTCACTAGGGAGTGCCGGACAAACGGTGCTGGTCAGCTGCTGCAGCCTAACCGCGAGAGCTGAAGGAGGGCGAGGCATCGCCTCACCTGGGAGGCACAAGGGGAAAGGGAATCCCTTTTCCAAGCCAGGGGAACTGAGACACACAACACCTGGAAAATCGGGTAACTCCCACCCCAATACTGTGCTTTAAGCAAACGGGCACACCAGGAGATTATACCCACATCTGGCCAGGAGGGTCCCACGGCCACGGAGCCTCCCTCATTGCTAGCACAGCAGTCTGCGATCTAACCGCAAGGCAGCAGCAAGGCTGGGGGAGGGGCACCACCATTGCTGAGACTTAAGAAGGTAAACAAAGCCGCTGGGAAGCTCGAACTGGGTGGAGCTCACAGCAGCTCAAGGAAACCTGCCTGTCTCTGTAGACTCCACTTCTGGGGACAGGGCACAGCTAAACAATAACAACAACAAAAAAAAACAGCAGAAACCTGCCCAGATGCAAACGACTCTGTCTGACAGCTTTGAAGAGAGCAGTGGATCTCCCAACACGGAGGTTGAGATCTGAGAAGGGACAGACTGCCTGCTCAAGTGGGTCCCTGAACCTTGAGTAGCCTAACTGGGAGACATCCCTCACTAGGGGCAGTCTGACACCCCACACCTCACAGGGTGGAGTACACCCCTGAGAGGAAGCTTCCAAAGTAAGAATCAGACAGGTACACTCGCTGTTCAACAATATTCTATCTTCTGCAACCTCTGCTACTGATACCCAGGCAAACAGGGTCTGGAGTGGACCTCAAGCAATCTCCAACAGACCTACAGCTGACGGTCCTGACTGTTAGAAGGAAAACTACCAAACAGGAAGAACACCTATACCAAAATCCCATCAGTACGTCATCATCATCAAAGACCAGAAACAGATAAAACCACAAAGATGGGGAAGAAGCAGGGCAGAAAAGCTGGAAATTCAAAAAAATAAGAGCGCATCTCCCCCTGCAAAGGAGCGCAGCTCATCGCCAGCAACGGACCAAAGCTGGAGAGAGAATGACTTTGACGAGATGAGAGAAGAAGGCTTCAGTCCTTCAAACTTCTCAGAGCTAAAGGAGGAATTATGTACTCAGTGCAAAGAAACTAAAAATCTTGAAAAAAGAGTGGAAGAATTGATAGCTAGAATAATTAATGCAGAGAAGGTCATAAACGAAATGACAGAGATGAAAACCATGACACGAGAAATACGTGACAAATGCACAAGCTTCAGTAATCGACTCAATCAACTAGAAGAAAGAGTATCAGCGATTGAGGATGAAATGAATGAAATGAAGTGAGAAGAGAAACCAAAAGAAAAAAGAAGAAAAAGAAATGAACAAAGCCTGCAAGAAGTATGTGATTATGTAAAAGACCAAATCTACGTCTGATTGGGGTGCCTGAAAGTGAGGGGGAAAATGGAACCATGTTGGAAAACATTCTTCAGGATATCATCCAGGAGAACTTCCCCAACCTAGTAGGGCAGGCCAACATTCAAATTCAGGAAATACAGAGAACACCACAAAGATACTCCTCGAGAAGAGCAACTCCAAGACACATAATTGCCAGATTCACCAAAGTTGAAATGAAGGAAAAAATCTTAAGGGCAGCCGGAGAGAAAGGTCGGGTTACCCACAAAGGGAAGCCCATCAGACTAACAGCAGACCTCTCGGCAGAAACTCTACAAGCCAGAAGACAGTGTGGGCCAATATGCAACATTCTTAAAGAAAAGAATTTTCAACCCAGAATTTCATATCCAGCCAAACTAAGTTTCATCAGTGAAGGAGAAATAAAATCCTTTACAGATAAGCAAATGCTTAGAGATTTTGTCACCACCAGGCTCGCCTTACAAGAGACCGTGAAGGAAGCCCTAAACATGGAAAGGAACAACCAGTACCAGCCATTGCAAAAACATGCCAAAATATAAAGACCATCGAGGCTAGGAAGAAACTGCATCAACTAACGAGCAAAATAACCAGTTAATATCATAATGGCAGGATCAAGTTCACACATAACAATATTAACCTTCAATGTAAATGGACGAAATGCTCCAAAGAAAAGACACAGACTGGCAAACTGGATAAAGAGTTAAGACCCATCAGTCTGCTGTATTCAGTAGACCCATCTCACATGCAGAGACATACATAGGCTCAAAATAAAGGGATGGAGGAAGATCTACCAAGCAAATGGAGAACAAAAAAAAGCAGGGGTTGCAATCCTAGTCTCTGATAAAATAGACTTTAAGCCATCAAAGATCAAAAGAGACAAAGAAGGCCATTACATAATGGTAAAGCGATCAATTCAACAGGAAGAGCTAACTATCCCAAATATATATGTACCCAATACAGGAGCACCCAAATTCATAAAGCAAGTCCTTAGAGACTTACAAAGAGACTTAGACTCCCATACAATAATAATGGGAGACTTCAACACTCCACTGTCAACATTAGACAGATCAACGAGACAGAAAGTTAACAAGGATATCCAGGAATTGAACTCATCTCTGCACCAAGCAGACCTAATAGACATCTATAGAACTCTCCACCCCAAGTCAACAGAATATACATTCTTCTCAGCACCACATCACACTTATTCCAAAATTCACCACATAATTGGAAGCAAAGCACTCCTCAGCAAATGTAAAAGAACAGAAATTATAACAAACTGTCTCTCAGACCACAGTGCAATCAAACTAGAACTCAGGACTAAGAAACTCAATCCAAACCGCTCAACTACATGGAAACTGAACAACCTGCCCTGAATGACTACTGGGTACATAACGAAATGAAAGCAGAAATAAAGATGTTCTTTGAAACCAATGAGAACAAAGATACAACATACCAGAATCTCTGGGACACATTTAAAGCAGTGTGTAGAGGGAAATTTATAGTACTAAATGCCCACAAGAGAAAGCAGGAAAGATCTAAAATGGACACTCTAACATCACAATTAAAAGAACTAGAGAGGCAAGAGCAAACACATTCAAAAGCTAGCAGAAGGCAAGAAATAACTAAGATCAGAGCAGAACTGAAGGAGATAGAGACACAAAAAACCCTCCAAAAAATCAATGAATCCAGAAGTTGGTTTTTTGAAAAGATCAACAAAATTGACAGACCGCTAGCAAGACTAATAAAGAAGAAAAGAGAGAAGAATCAAATAGACACAATAAAAAATGATAAAGGGGATATCACCACTGACCCCACAGAAATACAAACAACCATTAGAGAATACTAGAAATGCCTCTATGCAAATCAACTAGAAAATCTAGAAGAAATGGATAATTTCCTGGACACTTACACTCTCCCAAGACTGAACCAGGAAGAAGTTGAATCCCTGAATAGACCAATAGCAGGCTCTGAAATCGAGGCAACAATTAATAGCCTACCCACCAAAAACAGTCCAGGACCAGATGGATTCACAGCTGAATTCTACCAGAGGTACAAGGAGGAGCTGGTAACATTCCTTCTGAAACTATTCCAATTAATAGAAAAAGAGGGAATCCTCCCTAACTCATTTTATGAGGCCAACATCATCCTGATACCAAAGTCTGGCACAGACACAACAAAAAAAAGAAAATTTTAGATCAATATCCCTGATGAACATCGATGCAAAAATTCTCAATGAAATACTGGCAAACCGGATTCAGCAGCACATCAAAAAGCTTATCCACCATGATCAAGTGGGCTTCATCCCTGGGATGCAAGGCTGGTTCAACATTCGCAAATCAATAAACGTAATCCAGCAGAAACAGAACCAAAGGCAAGAACCACATGATTATCTCAATAGATGCAGAAAAGGCTTTTGACAAAATTCAACAGCCCTTTATGCTAAAAACGCTCAGTAAATTCGGTATTGATGGAACGTACCTCAAAATAATAAGAGCTATTTATGACAAACCCACAGCTAATATCATACTGAATGGGAAAAAACTGGAAAAATTCCCTTTGAAAACTGGCACAAGATAGGGATGCCCTCTCTCACCACTCCTATTCAACATAGTGTTGGAAGTTCTGGCTAGGGCAATCAGGAAGAGAAAGAAATAAAGGGTATCCAGTTAGGAAAAGAAGAAGTCAAATTGTCCCTGTTTGCAGATGACATGATTGTATATTTAGAAAACCCCATTGTCTCAGCCCAAAATCTCCTTAAGCTGATAAGAAACTTCAGCACAGTCTCAGGATACAAAGTTAACGCGCAAAAATTACAAGCATTCTTATACACCAGTAACAGACAAGGAGAGAGCCAAATCAGGAATGAACTTCCATTCACAATTGCTTCAAAGAGAATAAAATACCTAGGAATCCAACTTACAAGGGATGTAAAGGACCTCTTCAAGGAGAATTACAAACCACTGCTCAGTGAAATAAAAGAGGACACTAACAAATGGAAGAACATACCATGCTCATGGATAGGAAGAATCAATATCGTGAAAATGGCCATACTGCCCAAGATTATTTATAGATTCAATGCCATCCCCATCAAGCTACCAATGGCTTTCTTCACAGATTGGAAAAAACTGCTTTAAAGTTCATATGGAACCAAAAAAGAGCCCGCATTGCCAAGACAATCCTAAGTCAAAAGGACAAAGCTGGAGGTGTCACGCTACCTGACTTCAAATTATACTACAAGGCTACAGTAACCAAAACAGCATGGTACTGGTACCACAACAGAGATATAGACCAATGGAACAGAACAGAGTCCTCAGAAATAATACCACACATCTACAGCCATCTGATCTTTGACAAACCTGACAAAAACAAGAAATGGGGAAAGGATTCCCTATTTAATAAATGGTGCTGGGAAAATTGGCTAGCCATAAGTAGAAAGCTGAAACTGGATCCTTTCCTTACCCCTTATACGAAAATTAATTCAAGATGGATTAGAGACTTAAATGTTAGACCTAATACCATAAAAATCCTAGAAGAAAATCTAGGTAGTACCATTTAGGACATAGGCATGGGCAAGGACTTCATGTCTAAAACACCACAAGCAATGGTAGCAAAAGCCAAAATTGACAAATGGTATCTAATTAAACTAAAGAGCTTCTGCACAGCAAAAGAAACTACCATCAGAGTGAACAGGCAACCTACAGAATGGGAGAACATTTTTGCAACCTACTCATCTGACAAAGGGCTAATATCCAGAATCTACAAAGAACTCAAACAAATATACAAGAAACAAACAAACAACCCCATCAAAAAGTGGGCAAAGGATATGAACAGACATTTCTCAAAAGAAGATATTCATACAGCCAACAGACACATGAAAAAATGCTCATCATCACTCGCCATCAGAGAAATGCAAATCAAAACAACAATGAGATACCATCTCACACCAGTTAGATTGGCAATCATTAAGAAGTCAGGAAACAACAGGTGTTGGAGAGGATGTGGAGAAATAGGAACACTTTTACACTGTTGGTGGGATTGTAAACTAGTTCAACCATTATGGAAAACAGTATGGCAATTCCTCAAGGATCTAGAACTAGATGTACCTTAAGACCCAGCCATCCCACTACTGGGTATATACACAAAGGATTATGAATTATTCTACTACAAAGACACATGCACACGTATGTTTCTTGCGGCACTATTCACAATAGCAAAGACTTGGAATCAACCCAAATGTCCATCTGTGACAGACTGGATTAAGAAAATGTGGCACATATACACCATGGAATACTATGCAGCCACAAAAAAGGATGAGTTTGCGTCCTTTGTAGGGACATGGATGCAGCTGGAAACCATCATTCTTAGCAAACTATCACAAGAAGAGAAAACCAAACACCGCATGTTCTCACTCATAGGTGGGAACTGAACAATGAGATCACTTGGACTCAGGAAGGGGAACATCACACACTGGGGCCTATCATGGGGAGGGAGGAGGAGGGAGGGATTGCATTGGAGAGTTATACATGATATAAATGATGAATTGATGGGTGCTGACGAGTTGATGGGTGCAGCACACCTACATGGCACAAATATACAAATGTAACAAACCTGCACGTTATGAACATGTACCTTAGAACTTAAAGTATAATAAAAAAAAAAGAATTTCTTATAGTATATATTCTGAAAGTTTTTTTTTAGCATTTTCTTTAAAATTTACCATATATATTAATTTATCAAAATCTACTTCAGATTAATACTAACTTAATTCTAGTGGGATACAGAAACATTACTCCTATGTAACTGTTTACTCTTTCTACTTTTAGCATTATTATTGTTATATGTATTGTATCTATGTTATAAATTCAATAATATATTGTTATAATCATTTATGTACTTTTATGTTTAATAAAGAAGCTGAGGAAAGAAAAAAAAAATCTAGAAGAAATGGATAATTTCCTGGACACTTACACTCTTCCAAGACTAAACCAGGAAGAAGTTGAATCCCTGAATAGACCAATAACAGGCTCTGAAATTGAGGCAATAATTAATAGCCTACCATCCAAAAAAAGTCCAGGACCAGATGGATTCACAGCTGAATTCTACCAGAGGTATAAGGAGGAGCTGGTACCATTCCTTCTGAAACTATTCCAATCAATAGAAAAAGAGGGAATCCTCCCTAACTCATTTTATGAGGCCAACATCATCCTGATACCAAAGTCTGGCACAGACACAACAAAAAAAAGAAAATTTTAGATCAATATCCCTGATGAACATCGATGCAAAAATCCTCAATAAAATACTGGCAAACCGGATTCAGCAACACATCAAAAAGCTTATCCACCATGATTAAGTGGGCTTCATCCCTCGGATGCAAGGTTGGTTCAACATTCACAAATCAATAAACATAATTCAGCATAAAACAGAACCAAAGACAAGAACCACATCATTATCTCAATAGATGCAGAAAAGGCTTTTTGACAAAATTCAACAGCCCTTCATTCTAAAAACACTCAATAAATTCGGTATTGATGGAACGTACCTCAAAATAATAAGAGCTATTTATGACAAACCCACAGCCAATATCATATTGAATGGGCAAAAACTGGAAAAATTCCCTTTGAAAACTGGCACAAGATAGGGATGCCCTCTCTCACCACTCCTATTCAACATAGTGTTGGAAGTTCTGGCTAGGGCAATCAGGCAAGAGAAAGAAATAAAGGATATCCAGTTAGGAAAAGAAGAAGTCAAATTGTCCCTGTTTGCAGATGACATGATTGTATATTAAAAAAATCCATTGTCTCAGCCCAAAATCTCCTTAAGCTGATAAGAAACTTCAGCAAAGTCTCAGGATACAAAATTAATGTGCAAAAATCACAAGCATTCTTATACACCAGTAACAGACAAACAGAGAGCCAAGTCAGGAATGAACTTCCATTCACAATTGCTTCAAAGAGAATAAAATACCTAGGAATCCAACTTACAAGGGATGTAAAGGACCTCTTCAAGGAGAACTACAAACCACTGTTCAGTGAAATCAAAGAGGACACAAACAAATGGAAGAACATACCATGCTCATGGATAGGAAGAATCAATATCGTGAAAATGGCCATACTGCCCAAGGTTATTTATAAATTCAATGCCATCCCCATCAAGCTACCAATGAGTTTCTTCACAGAATTGGAAAAAAACTGCTTTAAAGTTCGTATGGAACCAAAAAAGACCCTGTATTGCCAAGACAATCCTAAGTCAAGAGAACAAAGCTGGAGGCATCACACTATCTGACTTCAAACTATACTACAAGGCTACAGTAACCAAAACAGCATGGTACTGGTACTGAAACTGAGATATACACCAAAGGAACAGAGCAGAGTCATCAGAAATAATACCACACATCTACAGCCATCTGATCTTTGACAAACCTGAGAGAAACAAGAAATGGGGAAAGGATTCCCTATTTAATAAATGGTACTGGGAAAATTGGCTAGCCATAAGTAGAAAGCTGATACTGGATCCTTTCCTTACTCCTTATACGAAGATTAATTCAAGATGGATTAGAAACTTAAATATTAGACATACCATAGAAACCCTAGAAGAAAACCTAGGTAGTACCATTCAGGAAATAGGCATGGGCAAGGACTTCATGTCTAAAACACCAAAATCAACGGAAACAAAAGCCAAAATTGACAAATGGGATCTAATTAAGCTAAAGAGCTTCTGCACAGCTAAAGAAACTACCATCAGAGTGAACAGCCAACCTACAGAATGGGAGAACATTTTTGCAATCTACTCATCTGACAAAGGGCTAATATTCAGAACCTACAAAGAACTCAAACAAATTTACAAGAAAAAAAACAAACAACCCCATCAAAAAGTGGGCAAAGGACATGAACAGATATTTCTCAAAAGAAGACATTCATACAGCCAACAGACACATGAAAAAATGCTCATCGTCACTGGCCATCAGAGAGATGCAAATCAAAACCACAATGAGATACCATCTCACACCAGTTAGAATGGCAATCATTAAGAAGTCAGGAAACAACAGGTGTTGGAGAGGATGTGGAGAAATAGGAACACTTTTACAATGTTGGTGGGATTGTAAACTAGTTCAACCATTATGGAAAACAGTACGGCGATTCCTCAAGGATCTAGAACTAGATGTACCATATTACCCAGCCATCCCACTACTGGGCATATACCCAACGGATTATAAATCATGCTGCTCTAAAGACACATGCATATGTATGTTTATTGCGGCACTAATCACAATAGCAAACACTTGGAATCAACCCAAATGTCCATCTGTGATAGACTGGATTAAGAAAGTGTGGCACATGTACCCCATGGAATATTATGCAGCCATATAAAAGGATGAGTTTGCGTCCTTTGTAGGGACATGGATGCAGCTGGAAACCATCATTCTTAGCAAACTGTCACAAGAACGGAAAACCAAACACCGCATGTTCTCACTCATAGGTGGGAACTGAACAATGACATCACTTGGCCTCGGGAAGGGGAACATCACACACCGGGACCTATCATGGGGAGGGGGGAGGGGGTAGGGAGTGCATTGGGAGTTATACCTGATATAAATTGCGAATTGATGGGTGCTGACGAGTTGATGGGTGCAGCACACCAACATGGCACAAGTATACATATGTAACAAACCTGCACGTTATGCACATGTACCCTAGAACTTAAAGTATAACAAAAAAAAAAAAAAGAAATTCAAATTTGAAATCAATTGAGATAGCTCATCATGGGCGTGGCTAATTAAAGAAAGGTAACAGGTTACTTCAGTCTGCCCGCACATGTTCAAAGAAACGACATTCGCCCTATGTCAAAAGATTATTAGTAAAGCATTTCTAGTTGGTTTGAAACTTGTGAGAAAAAAGTCATAAAACTGAGCCTTAGAGGAATGATATCTATTTACGAACTTAAAATTCAAAATTTTACGTTAAGCATTTAAGTCATTTATTGACTGAGAAAAACTTGACAATATTGCAAACTGTATTTTAAGAAATCTCCCATGAACTGACTATTTTTTAAAACAGCCAACAGATTAATCTTGATCCCACTGAATAAGATGGCTTCTTCTGTGTGTCCATGTGATTAAAGTTATGGTTTCCATTTGGATACTTGGTTTAGGTTACTTGGTCTTAAGTATAAATTAATTTCCCATGGATTCCGTTATACCATATTTTTTAAAGGGGTGAAACAAAAGACACAAATTATTTTTGCCAAATTTTCACAAAGTGGAATAAATAATACATCCATACTATTATACTGCTAATAATAATTTGAATAATAATATTATACAAGTAATAATACATATTGTTAATTAATTAAATCCAGCTGTAAAGATGAGGGTATTAGCAACTTTTAAAAATGCTCATTATATATCTGCATTGTTTTAAGTTACTACTCCTATACGAAGAGCAACTGAAACAATTATATAGCCAATTATTTCCTTTTATCATATTCTACATTTTCAATATTTTTTGTTAAGCAATTTGTTTGCCTTCGTTTCTGCATATATCATCTTACTCAGCTTTTATTCAAAATTAGTAAATATTTTGGCTGCATTCTGCTATGAAAATGATGCTTTCCTGGCCCAGCTCTTATGTTGCTTCCCTTGATACTGGTAGCTCTGGTTTTGTCACTCTGAATTCCTAACATTTACCTGAACTGGTCTTCTGATATTTGTTTCTTACTAGGCCTTTTCCAATTCTTGCACTGTGTTCATTTCCTTAATATTGTTTAACCAGTTTTGCTAAGAATTGGTGATTCTTTTAAGGTAAGCTCTTACACAGAACTTTGTCTTGATGACTAGATTTGGGTTCCTACATTTGCTTTGATGACCAAAGTGCCTCGCATTTTGCCATGATCATCAGATAACACATGAGTGCCATTATTCATGCTTATGGACATTTCCTTTTCTTCAGTATCTTGCCTGGTTGTAACTTCTCTGGTTTTAACTCCATTCTATCCATTCATCACCCATTGAACCCAAATATCTAGGATTTTTAGGGGACCCAACTATCTTAAAATAACTATTAATCCTCTTTGGTTCCTGGTATCATTTGTCTTTCCCTTGTACTGCTATGCTATGTTAATTTTTCCAACTTGTTTTTATCAGACAGTATTTCTGAAGCAAATTGATTCTGTCTTGACATTTCTCAGCTGAGTTCTAACCATAATAACTTAACACTTATATCAGTCTGTATTGCATGCAGCTGCATATAACAGAGAAACCAATTTAAAATTTCTTAACTAATTAGTTATTAGTCATGTATTTTTCCTCCACTAGAAGACTCCTGGAGTTAATAGGTCCAGAGTTGGTGTATCTGTTGAGTATTCTCCACAGGGACCCAGATTCCTGTCTGGGTACTTTTCACCTCCCTCAAGTAAGTTAGTCTGGTACTTTTGTCATTTTGGTTGTAGAATGGCCAATTTTGTTTTTACCAATATTTTAGTTATTTCTTTTCTCCATGAAGCACATCTTGTATGCTTCTAAACTTTTTTAAAACTGCTTTATTGGGGTATAATTGACCTGTGATAAACTGCATACACTTAAAGTAACTTAATAAATTTGGACCTATACATACACATACACACATAAAGAACCTTCAGCAAAATCAAAATAATTAACATACCAGTTAATCCTGAAAGTTCTCTTCATTTTTTTTATATCCCTTTTCTTGTGACAGGATCATATGGCAAATACAAATTTTATGAAACTACTATTATTTATTTAATGTATTAATTATAGTATATTTTGTATTATAATACAATATACAATAATATATTGCAATATATTTATTTTAATTATTGATGTTTACAATCTGCCTTCTGAAGTCATTGTACCATATTGTATTTTCATTAGCATTGTGTGAGAGTTCTGGTTGCTCTACATACTCATAGGCAGCATGGTCAATCTTTTTAATCTTAGTGTAGTGTTGCATCATTTTTTAATCTTATTATAGTGTTGCATCACTATGGTTTTAATTTGCATTTAAAATCTAATGTGAGATGGTATTTCATTGTGGTTTTGATTTGCATTTCTCTGATGATTAGTGATGTTGAATATTGTTTTACAAGTTTTTTGGCCACTTCTGTGTCTTCTTTTGAGAAGTGTCTGATCACGTTCTTTGCCCACTTTTTAAGTGGTGTTATTTGTGAAATTATTCTTTCCCAGGAATTGTTTTCTCATTCTATCTTAAATGTACTGTTGTGCAATGAAGGTAACACAAGTCCTTTTGGGGTTCTAACACTAATTTTGACACATTACCAGAATGAACTTGGGCAACTAGTATAATTACTCTCAATTCTCTAATCTGCAGAATAAAGATAATAAACTACTACCTACTTTATAGAGTTGTAAATTTATTGATAATATGTGCAGAATATCTTATATGGAGTAAACACGATTAAATGAAGACTAAAGTTAAGAGTATATAATGATAGACTATTATGGGAAAATCCCAATTACTTATTCCTCTAGAATAAACATTTACTCTTCTATGTCCTTCCATTTCAGAAAACATAGACTTTTAGGTCGTTTGCTTTTTTTTTTTTTTTTTTTTTGAGACGGAGTCTCACTCTGTCACCAGGCTGGAGTGCAGTGGCACGATCTTGGCTCACTGCAACTTCCGCCTCCTGGGTTCAAGCGATTTTCCTGCCTCAGTTTCCTAAGTAGCTGGGATTACAGGCACCTGCCACTACGCCCGGCTACTTTTTATATTTTCAGTAGAGATGGGGTTTCACCATGTTGGCAAGGATGGTCTCAATTTCTTGACCTCATGATCCACCAGCCTTGGCCTCCCAAAGTGCTGGGATTACAGGCGTGAGCCACCACGTCTGGTCTCATTTGCTTTTTTACCTGCTTAACCAATCCTCTCCACCACGCATTAGTGTCTCAGATGCAATTTTTTAATAATGAGGATAAAATAAAAAAATATAGAAAACGGATGCCAATTCACAAGGACTGACTGGTTAAGTTTTAATAAAATCGCTTCTTTTCCCTTGTTGTTAGGGCCAAAAACTTTAGGCAAAAATGCCAATGTACAGAGATCAACAAATTAATATATCTTCTCAAATTTTAATAGAAATCCAGATAAATACTTTTAGAATTAAAAAAATATGTAATTTAGATATGCAGGAACGGTTATATCACAAAGTGATATAGCCAACACAAATAAAGTAAGTATACTGAGAATAATGGCATTTTATGTATCCTGACACATTATTGAGATCAGGAATAAAGAAGATTTCATAGCATTTAGCATCAGTCACGAGTGCCTGGCCAATTAACAACATTCTTATTCCTTGTTTGTAGGAAAGTGTAAATGACCTGGTAACTGGGAGATAGAAAAAGTGTGAAATGCCTCTGGTGTAAATATTTGAGTTATTGTTAGAATTCATCTCAGTGAGCCCAGAAAATTTAGACATGCATGTGATCTTTATATTTTATACACTGTAAAATGTTCTGTAATTGGATTTCTGTATCTTATTTCCTACATGTTATTCTCTCATAAATATACTGTTGCTTTTCTCTTCATAGATGTATACCTGACACATAATTAAAATAGTGGCTGATACATGAAAATGTAGGACAGGCAGTAGTAGGGAAAGTTAAGGATTTGGAGTAAAATACAATAAAATTCAAATCTCAGCTCCACGATGGACTTCTTTATCCTGGCATCAGGGTTAAAGTCTGGATCAGGGTCAGAATCATGTAATTAACCTCCTAAGTGTTGGTTTTCTTGTCTGCAAAATGTGAATAATGATACATTTCTAACAACAGAGTGGTGAATAATAATGTAATGCCTGACACAGGTCATCCTAAAAAAAATTGATCCTATTATAAGTGGTATTATTTTGTACTATAATGTTGTATCACTTGGCAAGAGTAGGTTTGGATAATGTGAAATAACTCATATTTTCTCTTCAAATTTAAATATCTGGCTGACTATGAAATTATGCAAGATATGATGAGCTTTCCTGTCATGCTTTACAAGGTTTCTATTATGGGAACAAAACTGTTAGGGTATAGAAAGAATGTTCAACAAATTTAGGGTTGTAAAGTAATTTCTCCCAGTGAATTGAGAAGTTACATGGTGGAGGGGAAAACATGAGTGGCTTAAGGAAGCACAAACGAGTAAGAAGTTGAATTTCAAGGAGAAAATAGGAGTATTTGCTGTAAATCAGCTTTTTATTCCCCCCATAATTTTCTTTAGAAAAGTATCAAAAAAATCAATGTATGTATGTGTATATATGAGCATGTGCATAGGTGTATGTGCATGAATTTGTGTATGCTCATACATTTTGAAAGGATAAAGATATTATATATTTGTTTTTTGTTTACTCCATAGTTATTTTTCACATCCCCTATCTTCTCTTTTTTTCTCACATATTTCCAAAATCCTGGTTCATAAGAAATATGTCATTTATGTACATATCAACATAAAGATTCACCCCACGTTAAAAACGACAACAACTAAAACATATCAGGGACAGTTCAAACTCAAGAGGGCTGTTAGCTCTGATTATAACTACTCTGACCATTTGCTGGTCAGATGAAGCTTCACTGTGCTATTGTTGACTCAAACTCCCAGGAATTGTGCAAAATATTACTTTGGAACTCTAAAAAGAAAACATTGTGGATATAATAGCTACATACATTTAGAAGTAGGAAATTGATAATTCAGCTGTAAAATTGTTTCATTTGATTCAAGATGCACTTTTGAGCTTCTTCTTTGTTTCTAAAGAGCATGGATATATACACATTACCAAGCTATAAACCATATTTAATTTAAACATAACTGGCTTTATTAATCTTTTCCATGCCTCAGAAACTTTTTGTACTATAAAAGAACGTAAGCATCAGTGCATGAAACTCAGATATAGTCAAATGATTTCACACATTTAGCTGAGATTACAATTTAAGAATTGAACAAAATAGATGAGCTTGAGGCCATAATATACATAAGCATACCATGAATATTTTGATAGTCATTATGCTATGAACAAATTTGAAAACTCTTTTTCTTCCTTTGAATATAGGCAAGTTAAATGCTATATTTGCCAGAAAATGTAATTTTGGAAATCATTAGAATTAATGAAGTCATATTTTCACACAATAGAAATGTCCACTGCACTAAAACCATTTTCAGATTTATGGAAATCCATTTTATTATATTATGTTCTGAAATTATTATCCGTTTAGTTTGAGGGCCAATGATTGTAAGGAATTCCACCAGGTGACTTTCTGATCCCAAACCCAAACCTCTCCTCTCTTTCTGAAGTGACTAAACCACCAAGAAAACCTCTAGCTCTTTTTTGAAGTACTATGCATAGGTTTATCAAGTTAGTGAAATAGTCCTACAGGCTTACTGGTAACTATTTGAGTTATAAACATCTTCAGTAAAACCTTAGAAAACTGCATTGCATATGAGATATGCTCCTATCATTATGTCAGTTAAACTTATATCTCCTTTTGCGTTTCTGATTTTTAACAGTCAAAAGTAGGATAATCAATTAAAGAAAAACCTAAGGTATTTAATTTTTAAAATACGTTCCTTACTTCTGTTGTTGCATCATGGTATGTTCTTGATAGTAAACATGATGTTAGTGATGCGAATTAGTCATGATTAAGGGCTCAGAATGCCAATTTTCAAGGTTAATTTGGCCTCTTCCATAAACTCAGATCTTCATCAGTGATGGAAAGCACTGGAAAGTTTTAAATAATTTATGTTATTACTAACTGGTGTCATTCTTTTAATCTCTTTTGAGGACTTAATAAAGGAGAAAGTGACAGCAACTATCATCTTCTTTGTCTACATAGCTACAAAATATTATAACCAATGCTTCTGCATCCAAGGGGAGAACACAAAGACAACCAGCTAACCCATTCCATCCTCATGAACAGAAGGAGTTTAGATAGAAGAGTGTTTTACCAGCCAGAGAGTTCCAGGCTTGACTGTCTTTTTGAAAAACTTTTGCATTTGCTGCCCCTATTCCTGGTTATTCAACGTAACACATTTAAAATTGTGACTAATGCCATTATACAGTATTACTTCAGGCTGCTGTATCTGAAGAAAATTTAATGATGTTGCTCAGGAAAAATCTTGGCTTAATGCATAAAGATTGTTTTTCTTTTCCAAGATGGCATATAGAAGGCAGTGTTAGTGTGCCTCCCCCACTTGGAAGAACAGAATAGTGGGTAGAGATTTTTTCCCCTAAGAACCACTACAGGAGCTTAAAAGGAAACCAGAAGAATCCACACCCTCTTTGAAAGAAGTGGCAGGCTGCAGCCTGCTTTGTGAGACAGGTGAAAAACTGTAAGTATCCAGAGTGTGAGATGGGGAAAGCCTACTTCCAAGCAAGCACACATCCCTACCAGGGAATCTGAAACTCCAGGCCATGGTTTAAGGAACCCTTAATTCTACCAAGAGCTGGAATGGTTTTAGGGAGTGGCATGAAATACAAAAGCAGAAGCAGCAGTAGGAAGTGCCTTGTAGTTATTCCCAGTCTCCAGAGTGAAACGAGGGAAGCCATCTCTGACTGTATTTCACTGGGGCCCTCAGGGAAGTCAGCCAACGAGCTCAGGGAGAGGTCCCAGGGTGAAAGATGCCCCCAACTGGATTTTATGATATAATCTTGAGTGGTGACAAACTCCCTTGAACAGAACCTGGGAAACAGTGGGAAGTGTGCTGTAGACAGGAGCATAGGAGCTGGGCACTCAGCCTTGCATCAGACAAGGAGCGACATGGCCTGAGAGTTGTGCTTGCTTTCTCTACAGGGAAGTTTATGGTCAGGGCAATCTGAGTTCTGTGCTCAGGCTGCCTGGATCTAAACCCAGTGCTTTTAGCAGAGCACTGTGGGAGTGAGACTGGCCTCACTGACTGTGTGGGGGCTGAGTTAGGCTTGCTACTTCCCACTATTCCCCACTCCCTTTGCAAACTCTTCTAAGCATCAGTGGCAGTTATACTCCTCTCTGGAACATTGCCCCAGCAGCCTGAGAACCAGCCCGTCTACCACAGGGGCTGCAGCCTGCCCCACCCAAGGATAGTCTGAGCTTAGACCCACTTAACCCTGCCCCTACCTGGTAATATTTTTCCACCACCCTGTTAGCTTAACACAAAGGACATAAACTTTTGGGAGCTTTATGACCCTGCCTATCCTCTGATATACCAGAATACTTCTCCTGGGAAACTTAAGCCAATCTCAAATCCCACTACTACTACTGCAACTGGTCCTCTTATGCAAGCACCATCTCCTGGCTGGAGGCCAGCCAACATAGGCCATTACAGCACCTCTAGGTAGAATCGCACTGTACCCTGGAAGGAGAAAAATGGCTGCGTGATCTTGGCTATCACCACTGCCTACGACACAATGGCTAACCAGAGGTCCTGAGTCCATCCACAGGAGAGGTTCCATACTAGAATAAGCCAGCACAGTAAGCATATCTACAACCAAGGAATCTCAGTCTATGTCCCTCTCCTACCACCTCCATCAGAGCAGGTGCTAGGATCCATGGCTAGGAGACTTGAAGACAGGTCTCATCAATGGATCTCTTACAGACATTCCTCAGAACCAGAACTGAGTCTGGTAGTCCCAATGGGTAACTAGACCCAGAAGAGCAATAACAATCATCACTGCAGTCTGGCTTTCAGGAAATCCTGTTCCTAAGGGAAGGAGGAGGACACCATATTAAAGGGACACCCTGTGGGACAAAATAATCTGAATGAAAAGTCATAAGTCTCATATTTTTCCAGTGGTGGGAAGTCTCTTTCAGCATAAACACAATTACAGTACTGGGTGCTGTAGAGAAAGTTTGCACTTCCACCCCAACAGGCAGGCACCCTGTGATCATGAAGAGTCTTGGAAAAGGAGTCTTTGTTCCCCCCCATACACAACTGCAAACACAGCTGGGGCTTCTCCCATGGAAACACAGGATGGATGCACCTATAGACAGCCTTCCTGGAACAATTCAGTGGCATTGCAGCCTCACAGGAGGAGCACTCTTCAGATTCATCCTGTATGAGAGGCAGTCACAAATCCTTGCTAACATTCCTACAAATGAAAAGAGGTACCTGTCTAATAGCTAGAACACTGGGACAGAAACGAGGCTGTGAGGTGGACAGATTTCCTGCTGGCCTGGGAGGGGAGCTGAGGAAGCTCCCACGCTCCACCCTGATAAAACCTCAGCACATCTAATTGAAAGCTACCCCAGCCACCTTCATCAAGACTGGGACCTCTGCTCACCATTAGGTATTACATCTAACCATCTGCTTTAGCTACAATGAGTGCCTACCCAGGGATACCTACCTCCGTTATTGGCCTAAAGCTTGCATTATCAGCTCAATAAATAAAATACGGGGGAAAATTTGAACAAATAAATAAAGTGTACAGAATGAGATAAGTTTCAAGAGATCACTGCCATTCCAACCCCATAGGAGACAGTGAACTCACCCATACACCAAGTACATAAGTACTACAACCAGCATCTGGGATACCAGCACACAGAGACTGTTTATGAGATTCTGTGTGAGAAACTCATATAGATTCTTCACACCTAAAAGCATTAAGAATCAAATTAGGCTATAATAAACTATAATAATTAGATCATTAAGAGGGAAAAAATAAATGAAAAATACAGTCCAATCAAAAATAAATTCAAGAAAAATTTGAATAAATAGTCTACTCAATGAGAAGGAACCAGAAAAATAATTCTGGTAATATGACACAACAGTATTCTATAACACTAAAATAGGGTTCTATATCCCCTCAAAAGATCACACTAGCTCTCCATCATTGAATCCAAACCAAGATAAAATGTTTGAAATGCAAGATAAAGAATTCAGAAGGTTGATTATTAACCTACTAAGGAGATACAAGGGAAAGATGAAAACCAACCGAAAAAAAAAACAAATCCAGGATATGAAAGCAAAATTGTTTAGAGAGATAGATATAAAGAAAAAAAAATCAGAACTTCTGGAAATGAAAAACACACTCAGGTAAATGCAAATTGCATTGAAAGGTTTCAGCAATAGGCTAGAACAAGTAGGAGAAAGAATTTCAGAGCTTAAAGACAAGTCTTTTGAATTAATCCAATCAGACAAAGATAAAAAAATAAAAAATGAACATTGTGTTTACTAACATCATGTTTACTGTCAAGAACGTGCCATAATATAACAACAGAAGTTTCCAAGAAATACAAGATTATTTAAAATGGCAAAACCTAAAAATAATTAGTGTTTGAGGGAGAAGTCCAAAAGTTTGAAATACTTATTTGCAGCAAAAATTGAGGAAAACTTCCCTGGCCTTTCTAGAGCCCTAGATATCCAAATATAAGAAGCTCAAAGAACTCCTAGGAAATTAATTGCAAAAGATAATCACTAAGGCACACAGTCATTAGGCTACCTAAAGTCAACACAAAGGAAAGAATTTTAAGAGCTGTGAGACAAAAGCATCAAGTAACCTATAAAGGGACACCTATTAGACTAACAACAGATTTCTCAGCAGGTACCATACAAGCCAGAAGGGATTGAGGTCCTATCCTTAGCCTCTTTAAACAAAATAATGGTCAGTCAAGAATCCAGCAAAACTAAGCTTCATAAATAAAAGAGAGATAAAGTCTTTTTCAGACAAACAAATGCTGAAGGATTTTGCCACTACCAAACCAGCACTACAAGAAATGCTAAAAGGATGATGCTGGTACCAAAACAGATATATAGATCAATGGAACAGAACAGAGACCTCAGAAATAATGCCACACATCCACAACCACCTGATATTTGACAAACATGACAAAAATAAGCAATGGGGAAAGGATTCTGCATTTAATAAATGGTGCTCAGAAAACTGGCTAGCCATATGCAAAAAACTGAAACTGGACCCTTTCCTTACATCTTATACAAAATTAACTCAAGATGGGTTAAAGACTTAAACATAAGACTTAAAACAATAACAACCCTAGAAGAAAACCTAGGCAATATCACTCAGGACATTGGCATGGGCAAAGACTTCACAACTTAAAAATGAAAACACCAAAAGCAATGGCAAAAAAGCCCAAATTGACAAATAGGAGCTAATTAAACTGAAGAGCTTCTGCACAGCAAAAGAAACTATCATGAGAATAAACAGGTAACCTACAGAATGGGAGAAAATTTTTGTAATCTATCCATCTGACAAAGGGCTAATATCCAGAATCTACAAAGAACTTAAACAAATTTACAAGAAAAAAATCAAACAACCTCATCAAAAAGTGGGCAAAATATATCAACAGACACTTCTCAAAAGAAGACATTTATGCATCCAACAAACATATGAAAGAAAGCTCATCATCACTAGTCATTAGAGAAATGCTAATCAAAGCCACAATGAGATACCATCTCACACCAGTTAGAATGGTAATCATGAAAAAGTCAGGAAACAACAGATGCTAGAGAGGACATGGAGAAATAGGAATGCATTTACACTGTTGGTGGGAGTGTAAATTAGTTCAACCATCATGGAAGACAGTGTGGCAATTACTCAAGGACCTAGAACCAGAAATATCATTTGACCCAGCAATCTCATTACTAGGTATATACCAAAAGGATTATAAATCATTCTACTATAAAACACATGTACATGTATGTTTATTGCAGCACTGTTCACAGTAGCAGAGACTTGGAACGAACCCAAATGCCCATCAATTATAGACCGGATAAAGAAAATGTGGCATATATACACCATGGAATACTGTGCAGCCATAAAATGGAAGAGTTCATGTCCTTTGCAGGAACATGAATGAAGCTGGAAACCATCATTCTCAGCAAACTAACACAGGAACAGAAAATTGAATACCACATATTCTCACTCATAAGTGGGAGTTTAACAATGAGAACCCATAGACACAGTGAGGGGAACATTACGCACCAGGGCCTGTAGTGGGGTAATGGGCTAGGGGAGGGATAGCATTAGGAGAAATACCTAATGTAGATGATGGGTTGATAGGTGCAGCAAACCACCATGACACGTGTATACATATGTAACAAGCCTGCACGTTCTGCACATGTATCCCAGAACTTAAAGTATAATAAATAAATAAATAAATAAATGGAATGCCAAAAAGAGTTCTATCTGGAAACAAGAGCTTAATATGCACCAAAATAGAACTTCTTCAAAGCATAAATCTCACAGGACCTATAAAATAATACCACAATGTAAAAAAGTATCTAGGTAACAACTACCATGATGAAAAGAAGAGAAAAGGCCCAAATAAGCTCAATTAGAAATGAAACCGGAAATATTATAAACAATGCCACAGAAACACAAACCTAATTTGAGGCTACTATGCACAAACTAGAAAATCTAGAGGAAATAGATAAATTCCAGGAAATATACAACCCTCCTAGATTAAATTAGGAAGAAATCAACACCCTGAACAGATCAATAACAAGCAGTGAGATTGAATTGGTAATTTTAAAAAATTGCCAACAGAAAAAATTCAGGACTAGATGGATTCACAGCTGAATTCTACCAGGCCTTTGAAGAATTGGTACCGATTCTACTGAAACTATTCCAAAAGACAGTGAAAGAGGGAATCCTCACTAAATCATTCTATGAAGCCAGTATCATCCTAATATCAAAACCAGGAAAGGACAGAAAAAGAGATCACTAGAGATCAATATCCCTGATGAACATAGACATAAATATTCTCAACAAAATACTAGCTAAGTGGATCTAAAATCATATCAAGGAGATAATACATCTTGTTCAAATGGGTTTCATACCAGAGATGCAGAGGTGGTTTACCATATGCAAATCAAAATCTGTGACACATGACATAAACAGAATTAAAAGAGAAAACTACATGATTATCTCAGCAGATGCAGAAAAAGCATTTGAAGACATCCAGCATTACTTTATGACTAAAACCTTCAACAAAATAGGCATAGAAAGAACTTCCCTCAAATTAATAAAAGCCGTCTATGAGAAACCCAGAGCCAACATCATACTGAATGGAGAAAAATTGATAACTTTCTCCCTGAGAACTGGAACAAGACAAGGATGCCCATTTTCACTACTTCTACTCAGCATAGTATTAGAAATTCCAGCCAGAGCAATCAGACAAGAGAAAAGAAACAAAGGTCACCCAAATTGGAAAAGAGAAACTCTAATTGTCACTGTTCACCAAGGATATGATTGTGAACCTAGGAAACCCTAAAGACTCATCCAAAAGATCTCCTAGACCTGATAAATGAATTCAGTAAAGTTCCAGGATACAAAATCAACATACACAAATTCAAAAATTAATAGCACTGTATACACCAACAATGACCAAGCTGAGAATCAAATCAAGAACTCAATCCCTTTTAGCCCAAGTTGGAGTGCAGAGTGCGGTAGCATAATCATAGCTCATTGTAACTTCAAACCCCTGGGCTCAAGTGATTCTCCATCTCAGCCATCCAAGCATCTGGGACTACAGGTTTACACCATCATGTCCAGATAATTTTCTTATTTGTGTGTGTGTGTGTAGAAACGAGGTCTCTCTATGTTGTCCAAACTGGTCTCCAACTCTAGGCCTCAAGCCATCCTACCACCTCAGCCCCACAAAGTATTGGGATTATAGGTGTGATCCACTGCACCCAGCCAATACTATTTCTATATATGGAATTATTAGCTTTTAATGGAGAAATGATCACCATGTAATAAGACTGTATAATAAGGCCACCAAATGATAAGTCACTGTCAAAATAATTACTTGACGTAAATCTAGCAAAGCAAAGTGGACTTTACCTGATTACACAGCCAAGGATTATTGTCTTAGGTAAACAATAACCAACTCAATTTTGTTCTTTGAATTTAGGATGTTGCAAACAGTATATACCTTCTTAAATGTGAAAATGAAACAGCACTTTGTTCATTTCTGCCTAGTTTCTTTGAAATTATTCTATCTATATCCATTTCTTTCTGGAAAACCAGTGAATACTAGTTGAGTTTTCTTTGTATTTGCCCACACTAGAAAAGAGACAGAACAGAAAAAAAATAATCAGAGTACAACCCATATCGAACACTGAGATATTTTTTAATCATACATTTGTGCATGAGTTACTTTGCTTTTTTGAGAATTTGAAAGAACAAATAATGAAATAATGCTGCCATATTTTGAAACTATGAATTTAAGGGAATAACACCGTTATCTTTTGCCTCCAACCTGTCACATTATTAATGATTTTCTCTTTACTTTCTGTGCATGCTGGCTGCTGAGAGCATATGGCATCCCAAGCAACAATTTACGCTAAAGTGCTCTTTTTAAAATTGTGGCAATTCTAGGTCATGTGATCTTAGATTGATACGTTAGTTAACTCTTTATGTCCAAATGACTAAACTGTATGTTCTAAGACTGAATATAAACTGAGTCAACAAAAGGATATATCATCTACTTTGAGAATTAACATGCTACTTAAAAAAGTCTTCCTAAGCATACTTTTTAAAAGATGTTTAATCACTGTAGCTTGTCACAGATAAGTCAAAATTCTATGGTTGAAGAGTTTGATTCCATATAGTGCCTGGGACTATCACCCTCTTCTTCATTTTGGCCTCAACAGAAAATCTAACATCTCAACTCCAGGAATGACTTGGCACATTAGCCTTGTCTTCAGACATCTGCTAAGGCCTAGCAAAGTTCTTTTCCCCTTTCATGCATAAAGCTGAACATGACAATGGCCTTTTGTATTAGCATTTATACAAAAATGCATGTATTGATTAACTGCTATGCATGCCTGGCATCAGAATAAAATATAATTTGTAAAAATACACAGAGGAACTTCCAGTTTCTTATTCTGCATATAAAGAGCTTAGAAGCCCTCACTCCATCCTGACAAATAGAATGTTGAACAGACAGGAAAATCAACAATTCTACTTGAATCTAAGAGGGAGGAGGGCACAGGGCACATCACCTCCCCCGGGACTGGAGAGAGCGGCAACTGAATACTGAGAGTCACAACTTACTGGAGGGGAGAATCTTGATCAGGAATCACAGCAGGAGGCTGGGTCTGGTGGTTCACTCCTAAACTTCTAAATTCCTTCAGAATTCCTTTAGAAGTTTAGACATGAACCACTTTGGAAGCCAACTTGAGCTCAGGAGTTCAAGGCTGCAGTGAGCTATGATCACAACACAGCACTTCAGCCTGGGTGACAGGGTGACAAGTTGTCTCAAAAAAAGGAAAGAAAAGAAAAGAAAAGAAAAGAAAGGAAGGAAGGAAGGAGAAAAGAGAAAGAAAGAAAGAAAGAGAGAGAAAGAAAAGAAAGAAAAGAAAAGAAAAGAAAAGAAAACAAGCAAAGAAATTGGTCCAAGAACCAATGCAGAGTAGGAAAATATGAAGTGTGCTTGATGAATAGAGGCTTGGTGTGGGCAATTTTGAGGGTTGAAATTTCCATACCCCAGTCATGGGGGAGGGACCCCACAATACTTTGATATTTACCTCCAGGAACTCAAAAAGTTTCCCATGATAAACGTTGAAGAAAAATGCCCTTGTTCTATGGCAAGGGAAGAGGAAAATAAACCATTTTAAAATATGCCAGACCAGCTGGGTGCGGTGGCTCATGCCTGTAATCCCAGCAGTTTGGGAGGCCAAGGCAGGCAGATCACCTGAGGTCAGTAGTTGGAGACCAGCCTGGCCAACGTGGTGAAACCCACTCTTTGCTAAAACTACCAGGTGTGGTGGTGGGTGCCTGTAATCCCAGCTGCTTTGGAGGCTGAGTCAGGAGAATCACTTGAATCCAGGAGGCAGAGGTTGCAGTGAGCTGAGACCACACCATTGCACTCTAGCCTGGGCAACAAGAACAAAACTCCATCTCAAAATAACAATAATAGTAAAATTTAAAAAATGCCAGACCACTCTCATCTGTCCTCAGGAGAAACAGGTTAACCAGAGCCTATCCTGCTAGGTTATTCACAGAGCCTAAACAACCTGGAGACAGGAAAATACCCAAATTCTGGCCCTTCTTGGCTTTCTGTACCACCTACTGGGGAAAATAAAAACTAAAAGGCACCTATGAATTCACAGTCCAGAGGTATAAGCTCACTAAAAGACTGAGACTTAAACACAGGACCATATAATGGTTCCTTTCTCTTCTTCACCCTTTATCACCCCATTACTAAAGACCTATTTATAGCAGTTTCTTTTACCTAGTACATTATTTTTGACCATCAAGAAAACATTACAGAACAAATACTAAATGACAATAAACACAATTTGAAAAGATAGAACAAACATCAGAACATGGCAGGGATTTTGGAATGATTAGACCAGAAATTTAAAAACATATATGATTAACATGGTAAGGACACTAAAATAATGTAGGCAACATTCAAGAACAGATGGATCATATAAACAGAGGGATAGAAACATTAGGGAAGAACTAAAAAGTAATTCTAGATATCAAAAACATTGTAACAGAAACAAAGAATAATTTTAAAGGTCTTATTAATCAGCTAATTATGGCTGAGGAAAAAATCTATAGCTTGAAAGGTGTCAATACAAACCTATGAAACTGAAAAGCAAGTATAACAAAGACTGAAAAAGAGCCAGAACAGAATATTTCAAAACTTGGGGACAGCTACAAAAGGTGTAACATATGCATAATGCAAATAGCAGAAGAGAAGAAAGGGGAAAAGAAACAAAAGAAATAAATGAAACAGTGAGGACTGAAAATTTCCCCAAATTAACTTTAGATACCAAGTCATAGATCCAGGAAGCTCAAAGAACACCAAGCAATATAAACGCCAAAAATCTACACCTACACGTATTTTCTAACTACAGAAAATCCAAGATAAAGAAAACATCTTGCAAAGAGCCAGAGGGAAATGCCATTTTGCCTGTATAATAACAAAGATAAGATTTATATCTGACTTCACAGAAACCATTGAAGCAAGGAGAAAGTGGAATGAACTATTTAAGTGTTGACAGAAAAAAAAAATGTAGAATTCTCTACCTGATGAAATTATCCTTAAAAAATAAAGAAGACATACAGACTTCCTTACGACAATCGAAAACTAGGTAATTTATTACCAGTAGACCTGCCTTGCAATAAATGTTAAAAGAAGCTCCTCAGAGAAAAGGAAAATGAGTGATATGCAAGCAAAATAAGTGACAGCAATGATACAAGGGATTGGAATTAGTATTATTTTGATATGATAATATTTGCTATGATATTTTTTGCACTGTCTATCAAGAGGTATAGTGTTATTTGAAAGTAGACTTGTGTTAGTTGTAAATGTATATGGCAAATGCTAGGACAACAGTCAAAAAATTTTAAGAAGGATTATAACTAAATAGGAATGAAAATGAAGTAGCATAAAATGCTCAAGTAAAACTGCGTAAGCATACAAAGAGGGGAAGACAAAAATAAGAACAAGGAACAAGGGCAACAAACAAAAAACAGTAACTAATATATTTCTTAATCCAATGATATCAACATTTGAATATCAATGGTTTAAATCAATCTTGTCCAACCCATGGCCCATGGGTTGCATGGGGCTCAGGATGGCTTTGAATGCAGTGTAACAGAAAACTCGTAAACTTTCTTAAAACATTATGGTTTTTTTGGCGAATATTTTTTCTTTCAGCTCATCAGCTATCATTAATGTTAGTGTATTTTATGTGTGGCCCAAGATAATTCTTTTTCCAGTGTGGCCCAGGGAAGCCAAAACATTGGATACCCCTGGTTTAAATGTACCAATTGAAATGTACCCATTGAAAAATAGACATTGTCAGAGTGGTTCAAAAAATAAGACTCAATTGTGTGTTGTTTATGAGAAACGCACTTTGAATATAAAGCTCTATCTATGTAGCTATCAATCTATACAGATATATAGATTGATAGGTAGAGAGACATAGATATAGATATAAGATAAAAGTAAATTCTTGGAGAAAGATACACCAGCTAAAAATAACCAAAAGAAAGCAGGAATAGCAGTATTAATTTCAGACAGAGCAGACTTCAGAGCAAAGGAAGTTATTTGAGGTAAAGAGAAGATAGTACATTGGGAGGCCGAGGCGGGCGGATCATGAGGTCAGGAGATCAAGAACATCCTAGCTAATACAGTGAAACCCCATCTCTATTAAAAATCCAAAATATTAGTCAGGTTTGGTGACGGGTGCCTGTAGTCCTAGCTACTCGCGAGGCTGAGGCAGGAGAATGTCATGAACCCAGGAGGCAGAGCTTGCAGTGAGCCAAGATTGCACCACTGCACTCCAGCCTGGGCAACAGAGCGAGATTCCATCTAAAAAAAAAAACAAAAAAACCAAGAGAGAAGAGAGAAGACACTACATAATGATAAAGGATCAAACCTCTAGGAAGACATAACAGTTATTAACATGCATGCACCTAAAAACAGAGTATTAAAATAGATGAGGCAAAACTGATAGAACTACAAGGAGAAAAAGACAAATTCACACTATTATAGTTGGAGATTTCAACACCCTTCTATGATAAATGAACATATCAAGCAGGTAAAAATCAGTAAAAACATGGTGGAACTCAGCAGTGCTATTCAATCAACTGGATATAATTAATTTCTACAGACTGTTTCATATAACAACATCTGAATACACATTCTTCTTAAGCTCACATGAAACATTCTAATAGAATAGGTTTTCTTTGGATAATAGAGAGATGAACAAAATCCTCCTTCCAGATTGGAAAAGTCATATTTATAGAGACTGCTTTCCATGGAAGAGTCATACTTAGGCCACATTTGTACTGCTTAAAGTAAAAATTACTTCCAGGATTTGAAATATGAAATTTATAAAGTGCTGAACTTATTACCCTGCGAATTTGCAAGTGCTCAATGTAGAGGAGCTATTTATTAATCTCAGGCTAAGTAGTATAAGCCACAGTAATATATAGGGAAAACAGTTGTGTTTTAATGGAGTTTGAGGAAAAAAAGGAAAAAAGCCTTTTTTTATTACTTTCTAAAGTTTGCTTCTATAATAAACACATCTTTCCATCTTCTCATGCAATACATCTCTTTCATCAAAATAATCATTGCATTCTTTTGACTCCCTAGCTAAATATGGTGGCTCCACTTTAAGATATATTTTTTCTACATCTTCAAGATCTGGCTGAATAGGGGATAGCATTAATGGGCTTTAATATTTATGTTCTATTCATTTAATAAGTGTTTCAAAGATACTCCATGATCCAAAGTCTATTTGGTTTACAGATTTTTATAGTATTTTCCACACAAGACTGTGCAAAATGCAATGAATATTCATGTAGTACAAACTGTGCTGAATAATTTATTTGGCTTCAGGTGATGAAGAGGTGTTGGCCTATGAGGTCCTGTTGTTGCATGTGTGGGGGTGAGAGGGGGTGTGAGAATAGTGTCATGCAAGGCAGTAAACCTTGGCTCCCTTGATGCTTCACACCATCCACACTGCTCAGACACTGAGAGGAGACTAAGAACACATCAACTCAAGGAGAATTGCCATTTCTCCAGAAAGGCACTTGCATCCTGGGAAGACTAATCTCCAAGTTCTTTCCAGTGCCCTGTGAATTAAATCAGATAAACATTCTGTCACTAGAGTCAGGTGTGACTTTGAAAGTGAATAGCACCTTTGGGAAATAAAGATACCCTGAGGAAGCCAATTCTCAACAAAGAAGAAGAAGGAGGAGGAAGAGGAAATATATATTTATGATATATATCTCTCATTCTCACTCTCTCTTTCTCTCTCTCTCTCTCTTTCTTTCTCTATCCTCCTCTCTCATCAATCATCAGGTATCTTTTAAAGTTATTTTCTGAATGTGAGAAAATGAGAAATCATCAGTGTACTAAATAAATCCCCTAACATTCCTGAGAATACCTTGAATGAAAATCAATCTTTTTCTAGTTGTATTAATACTCAGAAGTTATAGAATGGGTGTTCATAATTAGTATTTAAATTAATTGTTTAATCAGTTTGTCAAAACAAGCCCTGTTAGAATCGAATTGTGTGGCAAATTTTGGCAAGCTGAATAGAAGAGAGTGGGACTAGGTCTGATATGATTTGTCTCTATGTCCTCACCCTAATATCATCTTGAGCTATAATTCCCACATGTTAAGGGAGGAATCTGGTAGGAGGTTATTGGATCATGGAGGCAGTTTTCCCTCATGCAGTTTCCCTCACTGATAGCAAGTGAGTTCTCATGAGATCTGATGATTTAAAAGTATTTGACAGTGTCTGCTTCCCTCTTTCTCTCTGTACTGCCACCATGTAAGATGTGCCTTGCTTCTCCTTCACCTTCCACCATGATGATGTTTCCTGAGGCATCCCCGACCATGAGGAAATGTGAGTCGATTAAACTTATTTCCTTTATAAATTACCCAGTCTCAGGTCATTCTTTATAGCAGTATGAAAACAGACAGTGATATGAAAACAGAAAATTGGTACTGGGAGTTTGGGGCTATAAAGATACCTAAAAATGTGGAAGTGACTTTAGAACTGGGTAACAGGCAGAGGTTGGAATGGTTGGAGGGCTCAGAAGAAGACAGGAAGATGTGGGAAAGTTTGGAAGTTCTTAGAGACTTTTTGAATGGTTTTGACCAAAATGCTGATAGTGATAATGGACAATGAAGTCCAGGCTGAGGTGGTCTCAGATGGAGATGAGGAATTTGTTGGGAACTAGAGTGAATGTCACTCTTGCTACACTTTAACAAAGAGACTGGTGGCATTCTGCCCCTGCCCTAGAGATCTGTGAAAACCTTTAACTTGAGAGAGAAGATTTAGGGTATCTGGCAGAAGAAATTTCTAAACAGCAAAGTCTTTGAGATGTGACCTGGCCTTTTCTGAACGCATATAGTCATATGCGTTCAGAAAGAGATGATATTAAATTGGAATGTATGTTTAAAAGGGAAGCAGAGTGTAAAGGTTTGGAAAATTTGAGCCTGACAATGTGGTAGAAAATAAAAACCCATTTTCTGGGGAGAAATTCAAGCTGGCTGCAGAAATTTGCATTTAGTAATGAGGAGCTGAACATTAATAGCCAAGACAATGTAGAAAATGTCTCCAGAGCATGTCAGAAGTCTTCACAGCAACCCCTCCCATCACAGGCTCAGAGGTCTAGGAGGGAAAAATGGTTTTATGGGCCAGGCCCAGAGCCCTGCTGTTCTGTGCAGTCTCAGGACATGGCACCCTATGTCCCTGCTACTCCAGCTACAGCCATGATTAAAAGGGGCCAACGTATAGGCCCCTCAGGCTGTTGCTTCAGAGGGTGCAAGCCCCAAGCCTTGGCAGCTTCCATGTGGTGTTGGGGCTGCAGGTACACGGAAGATAAGAGTTCAGTTTGAGAGCCTCCACCTAGATCTCAGAGGAGTATGGAAACTCCTGGATGCCCAGACAGAAGTCTGCTGCAGGATGGAGTCATGGAGAACCTCTACAAGGGAAATGCAGAGTAAAATATGGGATTGGAGCCCCCACACAAAGTCCCCACTGGGGCACTGCCTGGTGGAGCTGTGAGAAGAAGACCACTGTTCTCCAGACCCCGGAATGGTAGAGCCACTGACAACTTGCATTGTGCACCTGGAAAAGCCACAGACACTCAACACCAGCCTGTGAAAGCAGTCATAGGAATGACCCTCCAGAGTCATAGAGGCAGAGCTGCCCAAGGTCTTCAGAGCTTATCTCTTGCATCAGCATGCCCTGGATATTAGACATGGAGTCAAAGGAGATTATTTTGGAGCTTTAAGATTTAATAAGTGCCAGCTGGATTTTGGACTTGCATGGGACCTGTGGCCTCTTTGTTTTGGCCAATTTCTCCCGTTTGGAATGGGAACATTTACCCAATGCCTGTACCCCGATTGTATCTTGGAAATAACTAACTTGTTTTTTATTTTATTTTGTTTTATTTTTGAGATGGAGTCTCGCTCTGTCACCCAGGCTGGAGTGCAGTGGTGCGATCTCAGCTGACTGCAAACTCCGCCTCCCAGGTTCATGCCATTCTCCTGTCACAGCTGCCAGAGTAGCTGGGAATACAGGTGCCTGCCACCACGCCTGGGTAATTTTTTTGTATTTTTTTAGTAGAGATGGGGTTTCACCATGTTAGCCAAGATGCTTTTTTTATTATTATTATTATTTTACAGGCTCATAGGTGGAAGGGACTTGAGTTGTCTCAGATGAGACTTTGAACTTGGATTTTTGAGTTATTGCTGGAATGTGTTAGGACTTTGGGGGACTGTTGGGAAAACATGATTGGTTTTGAAATGTGAAAAGAACATGAGATTTGGTAGGGGTTGGGGCAGAATGATATGGTTTCGCTTTGTGTCTCCATCCAAATGTCATCTTGAATTGTAATCCCCACATATTGAGGGAGGAACATGATGGGAGGTTATTGGATCATGGGGGCAGTTTCCCTCATGCTGTTCTCATGAGAGCAAGTGAGTTCTCATGAGATCTGATGGTTTAAAAGTGTTTGACAGTTTCTGCCTCCCTCTTGCTCTCTTTACTGCCTCCATGTAAGATGTCCCTTGCTTCCTCTTTGCCTTCCACCATGTTTCCTGAGCCCTCACCAGCCATGAGGAACTGCAAGTCAATTAAACCTCTTTTCTTTATAAATTATCCAGTCTCAGGTCATTCTTTATAGTAGTGTGAAAACAGACTAATACAAGGTCTAACAGTCAGTTGAGTTCAAAAGAAAGACTTTCTAATAGAATCTAGAATTCCTTTTATATAAATCATCGTAAATAAAGTAATTTCTAATATCATTGTTTTGGAAAATTTGTGAATAACACATGAAAATTTATGCCCTTTTAAGCCAGAATTATTCTGTATATTAGTCATTTCTAAACTTATTTTACAGGATACTATTTCATAGTACAAAAATAGGTACACAAAAAGTTATACCTTGTAAAACAAGTTTATATCTCAATATAGAATCTAGAAACTTTTCTGTGCACATTGCCTTATAAATAGTACTGAAAATTATGTGGTTAAAAAAAGTATAATATTTTCTAAATGTTGTGTCCATGAAACATTTTTTCCCCTCAGTACACCACCTGTAGAGAAATTCCAAAACAGTGTACAGCAATCATGAATTTGAAGAAATAATTTGGATCCTTGGGTTCTGGGAATACAAAGACAAACAAGCCACAGTACATACCTTTAAGTACGGCACAGAAAATGTATCACAAGGAACCACCACAATTATAAAAACATGTTCAATACTACTACTAGTAATAAAATCATAGAATTTATGTTTCCAAAGTAGTAAATAGCATGAAGTAATTGACTTTGCCAAGAAATTATGGTCTCACAGAAAGTAAAAGGAAAGACTTTTTTCCCTGTATTATTTTCTGCTTAAAAAAGTCTCTAAAAAAATTTGGGTTTTAATTTTCTTCTTGTTGCTTTTAGTTGACTCCCTAATGGAACAGGTTTTTGTTGTTGTTGTTGTTCTGGAATACCAATTCTCTTTTGATTGTAGTCCTTGTGTATATTATATTTCTACTATTCAAATTATTAATGTTATATATTTTGTTGTTTTACTTCTTCAGTGAAAACTTAAGTTATATTATTCTGAAGACTAGAGACGATCCAACAAAGCCTGTGACTCTCCCTCATTTGGAATCCTGCTGGCCTGATCTCTTTTCCATTGCCAACACACTGCTAAAGCTATACTATATCAAACACTCTCCCTGAAGGCTCAGGGACCATTATGGAAGAGGAGGGCAAGTGAGATTGTAAGAGCCAAATTATGGAGGTGCAGTGTGGAAGCCAAAGCAACTCCATCTTGAATGCTAATCTTCCATGTGGGCTTCTGATTAACCTCAGTTCTGGGAATGCCTCAGATTTTCCGTGTATCTATTGTCCATTATGAACAAATACTTACTGTAAATCCTGCCTTTAGGTAAATTCCCACCCATTCCCTCTGAAGCATGTGTGCCCTTCCCTTATGTTATGTAATCCCTGGGTCTGGCAGGTAATGGTGCAGGTCTCACCACTGCCTGAGACACAGACATGGTTTCTGTTTGAATGCTTCTATTAAATATTTCTTTGTAAGGAAAGAAAAACAAATATGAGTTTGAAAGAATTGGAAAGAGCATTTCTGTCAGAGAAAACAGAAATTTATTCTGTCAATAAATTCTTGAAATTTTTTAAGTAAGGAAAATACAAATCAAAAATTTTTTAAAGTAAATTAACTTAACTGAAATAATAAGAATGAATGTGAGAGGGCAGTGATACACTTGAAAGAAATAGTTGAGTGATGGCAGAGAAATCACTGAATGTTTTTCTTATCATTTTGCTGTTGTGTTGTTTGCTTCTACCTTTGTGGCTGAGAAGAATATCTCAAACCTCATTACTTACATTTGGAACTGTGGATCAGGTTACTTTCACTTCTAATTCAACCAGATTATGTATTAATTAAATTTTGGGGGGCTGGTCTAGAGAGTTTACCACCACTGTGAAAGTGGCAAACTATAAGGGGTACAAATAATGTTTTCACAGGTCAAACATTACCAGGATAATCATACGTTTTCAGGGACTAGCTGCTGACTTATTCTGTTTCCAGGCAGGAGGATGTGTGATAACTGCTTGAAAGTAAGTAGAAAACCTAATCAAGAATGCCCTTATGCCTTCTGAGATCTGGCAAGAAGAGAAAAGGACCATTATGCTCCATTCCAAATTTAAGGGCAGCTGAGAGCCAGCAAAGTCCAACCTTCTGCATGATGGTGAAGCATGGATTTTCCACCCACATCACAGCTGGCTTCTCAAGTTGTCTCATCAGCGTCACCTACAAAGCATTCTTTACTTGAGATAATTTGGCAGAATCTCCCACCCTGGGACATTGGAATGTGGCCAATCTATCAGCATGGAAGATAGCTTTTGGGAAGCTCACATGGTTGTTGGATGTAGGGCTGATTGAAGGAGGGTGATTCTGAGCAGCTTGGATGGCAAAATCTCCTTATGGGCATAACAATTTATTACTCAGGTTTTTGGAAGCAATGTACACTATTTTTCAGGCAATAAAAATCTCCACAGATAATCTGATTTTGTTTGCTTATTTTTTTTATTTCATTAAAATATAACCATGTGAAATAAGGGAACACCTATCAGCAAAAGAGTTTGGCAGACCATAAAGCTGAGCACCCCAAAAGACCTTAAATTTCAAAATAGGTGCACTCTATTCACAAACAAGAGTACTCTGCCATCTTGACCCAACAGTAGGATTATTGGGGGATATTTGTGGTATTTTATTTAGGTATTTATAATTAGTGGAAGCATCTAGTCAGCTCCAATGATTTCTCCTGCAAACCCACCCTTATAATTGAAAACAAATGGCTGTCATGATACAGAGTTTATTTGCTCCAAGTTAAAGAAAAAAAGAGTTGTTTGTGAAAATTTTAGTAATGTATTAGGAAAGGCTGAAATTCCAATTGTGAGCCTTGGCATGGTAAAATAAAGCTCTAGTTGTTGTGATACAAGAGGTCAGGGGAAGGGCTGCTCTTTAGGTTATGTGACCGAAGACAAAATTCGCCTGTGAAAACACTCTGCCCATATATAGAGAGCAATAGCCACCACTACTCTTCAAAGGAAAGATTTGTTAGGAAAAAAAAAAAATCAATGGCAGAAGTTCCCCATACCAGCTAACCATAACAAGTGACCTGGTCTTTTTTTGGTTCATAAACATGAACTGATAACGGAGAATGATCAGACACTTGAAGAAAATCAACAGTGTAGGAGAGAACAACATATGTAAATGAAGAGGACAACTAATATTAAGGGAACCAGAATCTACCTACTTTGAGAATCAGAATAAATACAAGATACTATGGTGACTTGCTCTAGTGAATTGTGCACTTTCTGACTGATTCAGCCAGAATCTTAAGGTTATTCAAACTTGTATTTAGTTTGTGCAAGTAATAATAGGAAATTTCAATTATTTCACCTATTTAAGGCATTGTGGAATACTCTGTTTTTCTCAAGTCTATTGGGTCACTTTTCAAATTAAACATCCATTCCATGTCTCTGTTCATTTTCAAGTCAGTAGTGGAGAAATGCAGGTGGAGATGACAATACAAGTAAATGCTTTGTATTCAGCAGGTGAATGTCCTTCCTCCCTTCTCTCAAGACACCTTATGTAGAAAATGCTGCATAAATATTGATACATCTATATGATAGGTGAAGTATTCCAACAAAAATTCTACAAATATATGGAGAGGTATATAGATGATAGAGATATATAGTAGATAGATAGTGTTCTCATGTATCTCCATTTAGAGATATAAACATGGAGATGAATACAGATGTAGACGTGACTATATAGAAGTATATGGAGATGTTGTTAGCTAGAAGTAAAAAATCTGAGATATGTCCTCATTATCTAGAAAGGTATACAGTTACAGTATAATACAGAAGGAAAATGTCACAATAAACTAGTCAGAAATATACAGAACCTGGGAGGTAGAGCAGAACATTTCTGTACTTTCCTCTTTAAATCATTCTCAGTTCACATAGAGCTTTCTTGGATGGATCTCAGGGTCTTTTCTGTCTCCCTTCCTTCTCTCACGCAGTCTTACCTACTCAGTCTTTTCCATGACTTTTGTCTTCTTCTGACCTCTGTCCTGGAGATGGTCCTCAAAATCTCCAAACTCACAGGCAGCATTCTCCCTTTCTGGAATGATAGAAATAGGTCATTCCAGTTACAATGGACAAGCTGACTATTAATGTTCATGTAATTAGAATTAAGCCTGCAAAATTTTGGTGATGGTCCAAAGTGGACTGCACATGCTCCAGGGGTGCATGGAACAGTCTATCAGAGTGCAGTAATATAATAGTCATGATTCTGTTTATATTCTGCCTTTTAAAATTATTTTAAAAATATATTTTTATAATGCTCTATAGTGTATGATTTATACACACACATAGTAGTATATAAAGTAAACTAAATATACCTACATAAATTTGCATATATTGCAGGCTTAATTTGTTTAGCTGAGAGACGTGTACTATCAAAGCCTATTTCAGAAGATAAATTATTATTGATATTACTTTAATATGTTAATTTTGCTGCATTTTATATCAATAATAACTATTACAACAGAAAACAATGTTTTGGCAGGGCACTTTGCTCATGCTTATAATCCCAGTACTTTGGGAGGTCAAGGCAGGAGGATCTATTGAGCCCAGGAATTCATGACCAGCCTGGGCAACTTGGTGAGATCCCATCTCTACAAAAAAACAGAAAATAAAAACTAGCTGGATGTGGTGATGTGCACTTGTAGTCCCAGCTACTATAGAGAGGTTGAGGTGGAAGAATCGCTTAAGCCTGGGAGATTGAGGCTTCAGTGAGGTGAGATCATACTACTGCACTCTAGTTTGGGTGACACAGAAAAAAATAAATAAAATAAAACACTGCTTTTTTATATCATCTTAACAAATTTGCATCCCTACTGGGAATAAAGGGAAGGAAAAGAGTGAAAGAATAGCTCACCTTGCCCTATAAAATCGTAAATTTAAAGGAAGTATCAAAGAGCTATAACAAATTTAAAGATAATAAAAAGTTAGTGGTTTTTGAAGAACTGGTCAACTCTCACAGGAAGAACTAAAGTGTGCAGAAGGAACTTTGGGTCACCAGTTGCCTTTAATGTGCTGTGTTCTAACTGTCTCCCTGTTACACTCTTGTCTTCTTCAGTCTGTGCCAAACAGCAGCCATGGGGATCCTCCGCCCTCATAAGTCAGAGTATGTCATTACCCTGGTATTAGCCTTCCAATTCTGCCCATTTCACTCTGCATAAAATTTAAAGCCCTTATCATGTTCATGTGATTGGGTCCTGGCTACCTCTAGGATCATCTTTTTCACTGCTCTTTTCCCTTGTTCACTGTCTTAACATAACAAAAATATTCCCTTCTACCTCAGGGATCTATTTTCCAGTTCTTTCTGCATTTAATACTATTCTTTTCTATATTCATATGGCTCCCTTTCTCCCCTTTATTCACATAGCCTTCAAATGCCACCACCATTTTAAATGACCACTGTAACTACACTAGGATCCTTATGTCACTTTATGCCCTCTTAAATCATTTCTAATGACCCTGTTAGCCCTTCCTTCTTGGTACACCATACAAGTATTGAATAGAAAGGTCAGCAGGAAAAACTCACTCAGTCCTCTTGACTTCAAATTTCTCATCTAAAAACAGGAAAGAGTAAATCAATTTCTAGGAATCTGCCAATATCCATGCAATCTCATAATAAAAATATATTTATTAGATTAAGTTTGGTTTAGTGGCAGTTGTTTTACTCAGCAATCATATTTTTTTGGAAGTTTCTTGAGGGATTGGTATTTTTTTCTCCAATATTTAGCAATAAATACTAATGTGTTCTCTTGAGATAGTGAGACTTTTGAAACAGATTTCTTTCCGGATGGAGATGATGGGGATAAGTGAAGCAATAAGGAAGGCTACAAACCCTCTTCCAACATTTGCGGAGTGCAGGGCAAGGGACCCATAAACTTATTTCTACATATGTAAAGATTATAACTCAAACTATTCTCATGGCCTAGATTAGTTCCCCCCAGATTACCCACTCTCACCCAAAACTGTTCCTTAAATATAGAATATGGAATCTAGAGGCTGAAGGGGGCATGATTTTCCCAGCCAGCCTAGCCGTATAGCTGTCTAGCAGCCTAACTGGAAATGAGGACCTGAGGTAACAAGGCAGGGCAGAGCCTGGGTGGTGACAGACCCTGCCTGGACCTGTGACAAATCAAACTTCCCAACGAGCCAGAGAGAGCAACTTTTCTACCCCAATACATCGCTTTTCTGAGTCAGATTTCCAGGCAAGTCTAGCTATGCCACCCACTTTCAGACATTTGGGACAGTGAAGCTTGAATATTCTATGGTTTTCCCAGACAAAGTCTGTAATTTTCTCATCTCACCACCCTCCAACAACAGCACACACACACACACACACACACACAAACACACACACACAGCCTCCACACACTCCCCCTCTGGTATGAGTGTCTCCGTTCAGATTAATTATCTTTCTCCTGTAGTTTTCATAGCCCAAGTTATTACCAAGTTTCCCAAAACTTTTCTATTTCTTGTTGTTGTTGTTGTTGTTGTTGTTGTTGAGACAGGGTCTCACTCTAGTCACCCAAGCTGAAGTGCAGTGGCACGATCATGGCTCACTGCAACCTCCACCTCCCAGGTTCAACAGATCCTGCTGCTTCAGCTTCCTGAGTAGCTGGAACAATAGGTGTACATCACCACAGTTTTACTCTTGTAGACATAATGTCTCACTATGTTACCCAGGCTGGTCTCAAACTCCTGGCCTCAAACAGTACTCTTGTTTTGGCCTCCCAAAGTGTTGGGATTAAAGGCATGAGCCACTGCACCCAGCCAAAAACTTTCCTTATGTACCCAAAATACAACAAAACATCTTTGTGTATTGTTATTTGTAATATGTGGGATCCTCTCAGTCTTCGGTTTCATAGTAAAGATTCCTGTTTCCCAGGTGTGAGGGCAGGACTGGTCAACCATATCATGCAGATTATCCAGAAAATGACTCAGTTGTCAGGGGTCCACTGACTTACTCTGACCTTTGGACGCTCCACTTAACATCTCAGGAATGTTTTTTCCTTTTGGTATAATCATTTTAGCAATGAAAAAAACCTCTACCTCTATCATGAGAACATATACAAGGTCAGTTTTAATACCCTGAGATTGCTTCATGGGAAATCCAGAATAATTCAGAAACTTGGGCTGTCTTAAATAATGTACCTCCTAGATGTTTTAGAGAAAATTTTAATATTTTGTGTCTAAAAATTTTATTGAATAATAAACAATTTGCATTATACTGGTTATCAAAAAGAATCTTTCCTTCAGTTAATCTAAGTTAAATGATAAGTTTAATACAATAACACCTTTAGATAATAACTAACAATAATCATTTACTATTTGCATAATATTAATGTATATATTATTAATTGCATATTAGTATAAATTTAATTAATACTTTGCATATTATTAATTATGTGATATTAATGTAAGTTTAGTTATAAGTGGATAATAAATAGTTGCTTAGTTTGTAAAATATGCTATTTAGCTAATAGGAAAGTTGTTATTAATTGAATTCTTATTTAGTATAACTAGACTGTATTTTAGGAGCACAGACTGGACCATTGTATGTACCAAGGCTGAGAGACTGTGGATGGACCTAGTAAGAACCATCTATAAAAGTGAAGATTATTATAACTGTCGTAATTGTAATTACAATAATAATATTTTAAAAGTTCTAAATACATTTTTACATATTTTAGGTGTCAGATATATTAACTTTTCATTTAAATATGTCATGTTAGCATATATGTTAACCTTGGCTCTATGGAAAAGTTGAATTGAAACAATAAATATGTCAACATATTTACTGAGGTTCAATTTAGGATAAGGCATAGTGTTCTAAGAGGGATTCAAAGTTGGGTAAGATATCCTTGATCCTAAGCATGTATTAACCAATGCATATATTAGTATAGCATAACCTGAAACACACTTAAGTAACACAGGTGTTTAGAAACAAATTACTCCCAGTGAAGAAACTACACATGGTTTTGCAAAGAAAGCCTCACAAAGAAATGGCATCACAGTACTTAGTAAAATACAATTTCTACTCTAAATAAAGACATCTGAATAAAAAGCAATTTCTATTTTCATTTATATATATTTAAATTTATATGGTATTCTTGTGTGTATATAAAATCTTGAAAAAGCCTTTTTACATATATTATCATAAACATCTTGAAAGCTGGCCAGCTATCTCATATTATTAATATTATAGATAAGGTTGTGACTTGACAGCTTTCATGGGTTCATAAAAGAGGGACTGACATTGGAATTCATAAGTCTTTGAGTGCTTTTCACTCACATGATGCTTTTCTTTTCAAATGAGACGTGGTGAATTTTACCATAAAAAATCAAACTTATTTTAATATAAGTCTAAGCAATGTATAATTAGGTGTCTTATGAGTCAATTATGGATCCAATAAAATGGGTATAGATTAGGTTTACTGAAATTGTTTTTAAATAGGAGTTGACTAGTCTTAGGCTATTTCTCAAATCTGAGTTAAGGCTGCATGGGGGCTCATTTGTTCCATAGATCAATGTTAAAGTGCTCAGTACATGTTATCTATTATTACTTTTAGACTCTTTTTCAGTTCAGTGGAAAACCAATAAAATCTTCAGCTCCAACAGAAATCCTAGGCAGCAGACACCAAACTCTGTGCCCAGCAGGGGGTTGGGACAGATATTTTAGAACATTGCTCTCACACTGAGCCAGAGACATTTGCCAGGAAGACTGCTGGTGATAGTCTCATTGCAGCAATTGGCTTCATAGTTTCTAATTTATCACAAGTTCTTCATTGTCGAAAGTGAGAAAGACAAAAGATGGAAGAGGAAGAATATTTGACATGCTATACTAATAACTGCCTCATTCTACCTGCTTTCACCCCCCAATCTATGTGAGGGAAGTTTGAAAACTGACACTAATCTCGGGAAAAAAAATAGCTGGAGCTGCAGGGATGACCAAGGTCTGGTCCATAATGAGATAAATCAAGCTCAGAGAATCTCGATACTGTCTGTTTACAAGTAAATTTTTTTTAACCAGATGTAATTTGATTACTTTTTTCTACAGTATTTCTGAAGGAAACATTCTCCATTGTTCATAATTAATAAACTGATTTTATTTTATCTATCTCCACACTAGACTGTGATCCTCTCCTATAGTTTGAATATTTGTCCCTTCCAAAATTCATGTTGAAATTTAATTGCCATCATAAAAGAATTAAGAAGTGGAACTCTCAAGAAGTAATTAGGTCATGAGGATAATACCCTCATGGATGAAAGGGGTGCTGTTAAATAAAGGGCAAGTTTGGCCCTCTCTTGCTCTCTCTTGGCCTTTCACTTTCTGCCAAGGGGTAAACAGCAGGAAGGTACTCATCAGACTCTGATCCCCAGATTTGGACTATCCAGCCTTCAACACCTTGAGCAAATAAATTTTGGTTCATTATAAAAAGAGGGGGGCACTAAAGATGGCCAAATAGGAACAATTCCAGCCTCCAGCTCCCAGCACGAGCAACACAGAAGATGGGTGATTTCTGCATTTTCAACTGAGGTACCGGGATCATCTCACTTGGCATGTTGGACAGTCGGTGCTGGTCAGCAGGTGCCACACGACCAACAAGAGCTGAAGCAGGGCAAGGCATCGCCTCACCTGGGAAGTGCAAGGCAGAAGGGAATTCCTTTTCCTAGCCAAGGGAAACTGAGACACACACACAACATCTGGAAAATTGGGTAACTCCCGCCCTAATACTGGACTTTACCAAGGGTCTTAGCAAATGGCACACCAGGAGATTATATGCCACACCTGGCCCAGAGGGTTCCATGCCCAAGGAGCCTCCCTCATTTCTAACACAGAAGTCTGAGATCTAACTGCAAGGTGGCAGCGAGGCTGGGAGAGGGGCACTTGCCATTGCTGAGGCTTAAGTAGGTAAACAAAACCGCCTGGAAGCTGGAATTAGGTGTAGCCCACTGCAGCTCAAGGAGGCCTGCTGACTCTGTAGACTCCACCTCTGGGGACAGGGCATAGCTAAACAAAAAGCAGCAGAAACCTCTGCAGATGTAAATGTCCCGGTCTGACAGCTTTGAAGAGAGCAGTGGTTCTCCCAGCACAGAGGTTGAGATCTGAGAATGGACAGACTGCCTGTGCAAGTGGGTCCCTGAACCCTGAGTAGTCTAACTGGGAGACATCTCCCACTAGGTGCAGACCGACACCTCACATCTCACACGGCTGGGTACACCTCTGAGACAAAGCTTCCAGAGCAAGAATCAGACAACAACACTCACTGTTCAGGAATAGTCTATCTTCTACAGCCTCTGCTCCTGATACACAGGCAAACAGGGTCTGGAGTGGACCTCAAGCAAACTCCAACAGACCTGCAGCTGAGGGTCCTGACTGTTAGAAGGAAAACTAACAAACAGAAAGGACACCCACACCAAAACCCCATCATTACATCACCATCATCAAAGACCAAAGGCAGATAAAACCACAAAGATGGGGAAAAAGCAGTGCTGAAAAACTGAAAACTCAAAAAATCAGAGTGGATCTCTCCCTCCAAAGGAATTCAACTCATCACCAGCAATAGAACGAAGCTGGATGGAGAATGACTTTGATGAGTTGAGAGAAGAAGGCTTCAGTTGATCAAACTTCTCAGCGCTAAAGGAGGAACTATGTTCCCAGCACGAAGAAACTAAAAACCTTGAAAAAAGAATGGAAGAATGGATAACTAGAATAATCACTGCGGAGAAGACCATAAATGAACTGATAGAGATGAAAACCATGACATGACAACTACGGGACATATTCACAAGTTTCAGTAACCGACTCGATCAACTGGAAGAAAGAGTATCAGTGATTGAAGATCAAATGAATGAAATGAAGCCAGAAGAGAAGTGATGAGAAAAAAAAGTAAAACTAAATGAACAAAGCCTCCAAGAAATATGGGATTATATGAAAAGAACAAATCTACATCTGATTGATGTGCCTGAAAGTAATGGGGAAAATGGAACCAAGTTGGAAAACACTCTGCAGGATATCATCCAGGGGAAATTCCCCAACCTAGTAATGCAGACGAACATTCAAATTCAGGAAATACAGAGAATGTCACAAAGATACTCCTCCAGAAGAGCAACTCCAAGACACATAATTGCCAGATTCACCAAAGTTGAAATGAAGGGAAAAATGCTAAGAGTAGTCAGAGAGAAAGGTCAGATTACCCACAAACGAAAGCCGATCAGACTAAAAGCAAATTCTTGGCAGAAACTCAACAAGCCAAAAGAGAGTGGTGGCCAATATTCAACATTCTTTTTTATTTATTTATATATTTTTTATTATACTTTAAGGTCTAGGGTACATGTGCATAACTTGGAGGTTTGTTACATATGTATACTTGTGCCATGATGGGGTACTGCACCCATCAACTGGTCAGCACCCATCAATTTATCATTTATATCATGTATAACTCCCAATGCAATCCCTCCCCCCACCCGCCTCCCCATGATAGGCCCCGGTGTGTGATGTTCCCCCTCCCGAGTCCAAGTGATCTCATTGTTCAGTTCCCACCTATGAGTGAGAACATGTGGTGTTTGGTTTTCTGTTCTTGTGATAGTTTGCTAAGAATGATGGTTTCCAGCTGCATCCATGTCCCTACGAAGGACGCAAACTCATCCTTTTTTATGGCTGCATAGTATTCCATGGTGTATATGTGCCACATTTTCTTAATCCAGTCTGTCACTGATGGACATTTGGGTTGATTCCAAGTCTTTGCTATTGTGAATAGTGCCGCAATAAACATACGTGTGCATGTGTCTTTATAGCAGCATGATTTACAATCCTGTGGGTATATACCCAGTAGTGGGATGGCTGGGTCATATGGTACATCTAGTTCTAGATCCTTGAGGAATTGCCCTACTGTTTTTCATAATGGTTGAACTAGTTTACAATCCCACCAACAGTGTAAAAATGTTCGTATTTCTCCACATCCTCTCCAACACCTGTAGTCTCCTGACATTTTAATGATTGCCATTCTAACTGGTGTGAGATGGTATCTCATTGTGGTTTCAATTTGCATCTCTCTGATGGCCAGTGATGATGAGCATTTTTTCATGTGTCTGTTGACTGTATGAATGTCTTCTTTTGAGAAATGTCTGTTCATATACTTTGCCCACTTTTGATGGGGTTGTTTGTTTTTTTCTTGTAAATTTGTTGAGTTCTTTCTAGGTTCTGGATATTAGCCTTTTGTCAGATGAGTAGATTTCAACAATTTTCTCCCATTCTGTAGGTTGCCTGTTCACTCTGATGGTAGTTTCTTTAGCTGCGCAGAAGCTCTTTAGTTTAATTAGATCCCGTTTGTCAATTTTGGCTTTTGCTGCCGTTGCTTTTGGTGTTTTAGACATGAAGTCCTTGCCCATGCCTATGTCCTGAATGGTACTACCTAGGTTTTCTTCTAGCGTTTTTATGGTATGAGGTCTAACATTTAAGTCTCTAATCCACCTTGAATTAACTGTCGTATAAGGAGTAAGGAAAGGATCCAGTTTCAGCTTTTTACTTATGGCTAGCCAATTTTCCCAGCACCATTTATTAAATAGGGAATCCTTTCCCCATTTCTTGTTTCTCTCAGGTTTGTCAAAGATCAGATGGCTGTAGATGTGTGGTATTATTTCTGAGGACTCTGTTGTGTTCCATTGGCCTATATCTCTGTTTTGGTAGCAGTACCATGATGTTTTGGTTACCGTAGAATTGTAGTATAATTTGAAGTCAGGTAGTGTGACGCCTCCAGCTTTGTCCTTTTGACTTAGGATTGTCTTGGCAATGCGGGGTCTTTTTTGATTCCATATGAACTTTAAAGCAGTTTTTTCCAATTCAGTGAAGAAATTCATTGGTAGCTTGATGGGGATGGCATTGAATCTATAAATAACCTTGGTCAGTATGGCCATTTTCACGATATTGATTCTTCCTATCCATGAGCATGGTATGTTCTTCCATTTGTTAGTGTCCTCTTTTATTTCACTGAGCAGTGGTTTGTAATTCTCCTTGAAGAGGTCCTTTACATCCCTTGTAAGCTGGATTCCTAGGTATTTTATTCTCTTTGAAGCAATTGTGAATGGAAGTTCATTCATGATTTGGCTCTCTGTTTGTCTGTTACTGGTGTATAAGAATGTTTGTGATTTTTGTACATTAATTTTGTATCCTGAGACTTGGCTGAAGTTACTTATCAGCTTAAGGAGATTTTGGCCTGAGATGATGGGGTTTTCTAAATATACAATCATGTCATCTGCAAACAGGGACAATTTGACTTCTTCTTTTCCTAACTGGATACTCTTGATTTCTTTCTCTTGCCTGATTGCCCTAGCCAGAACTTCCAATACTATGTTGAATAGGAGTGGTGAGAGAGGGCATCCTTGTCTTGTGTCAGTTTTCAAAGGGAATTTTTCCAGTTTTTGCCCATTCAGTATGATATTAGCTGTGGGTTTGTCATAAATAGCTCTTATTATTTTGAGGTACATTCCATCAATACCGAATTTATTGAGCGTTTTAAGCATGAAGGGCTGTTGAATTTTGTCAAAAGCCTTTTCTGCAGCTATTGAGGTAATCATGTGATTCTTGTCTTTGGTTCTGTTTATATGCTGGATTACATTTATTGATTTGCGTATTTTGAACCAGCCTTGATCCCAGGGATGAAGCCCACTTGATCATGGTGGATAAGCTTTTTGATGTGCTGCTGAATCCGGTTTGCCAGTTTTTTATTGAGAATTTTTGCATCGATGTTCATCAGGGATATTGGTCTAAAATTCTCTTTTTTTGTTGTGTCTCTGTCAGGCTTTGGTATCAGGATGATGTTGGCCTCATAAAATGAGTTAGGGAGGATTCCCTCTCTTTGTATTGATTGGAATAGTTTCAGAAGGAATGGTACCAGCTCCTCCTTGTACCTCTGGTAGAATTCAGCTGTGAATCCATCTCGTCCTGGACTTTTTTTGGTTGGTAGGCTATTAATTATTGCCTCAATTTCAGATCCTGCTATTGGTCTATTCAGGGATTCAACTTCTTCCTGGTTTAGTCTTGGAAGAGTGTAAGTGTCCAGGAAATGATCCACTTCTTGTACATTTTCTAGTTGACTTTCATAGAGGAGTTTATAGTATTCTCTGATGGTAGTTTGTATTTCTGTGAGGTCGGCGGTGATATCCCCTTTATCATTTTTTATTGTGTCTATTTGATTCCTCTCTATTTTCTTCTTTATTAGTCTTGCTAGCAGTCTGTCAATTTTGTTGATCTTTTCAAAAAACCAACTCCTGGATTCATTAATTTTTAGAGGGTTTTTTGTGTCTCTATCTCCTTCAGTTCTGCTCTGATCTTAGTTATTTCTTCCCTTCTGCTAGCTTTTGAATGTGTTTGCTCTTGCCACTCTAGTTCTTTTAATTGTGATATTAGAGTGTCCATTTTAGATCTTTCCTGCTTTCTCTTGTGGGCATTTAGTGCTATAAATTTCCCTCTACACACTGCTTTAAATGTGTCCCAGAGATTCTGGTATGTTGTATCTTTGTTCTCATTGGTTTCAAAGAACATCTTTATTTCTGTCTTCATTTTGTTATGTACCCAGTAGTTATTCAGGAGCAGGTTGTTCAGTTTCCATGTAGTTGAGCAGTTTTGAATGAGTTTCTTAGTCCTGAGTTCTTGTTTGATTGCACTGTGGTCTGAGAGACAGTTTGTATAATTTCTGTTCTTTTCCATTTGCTGAGGAGTGCTTTACTTCCAATTATGTGGTCAATTTTGGAATAAGTGCAATGTGGTGCTGCGAAGAATGTATATTCTGTTGATTTGGGGTGGAGAGTTCTATAGATGTCTATTAGGTCCGCTTGGTGCAGAGATGAGTTTAATTCCTGGATATACATGTTAACTTTCTGTCTTGATCTGTCTAATGTTGACAGTGGAGTGTTGAAGTCTCCCATTATTATTGTATGGGAGTCTAAGTCTCTTTGAAAGTCTCTAAGGACTTACTTTATGAATCTGGGTGCTCCTGTTTTGGGTGCATATATATTTAGGATAGTTAGCTCTTCCTGTTGAATTGATCCCTTTACCATTATGTAATGGCTTTCTTTGTCTCTTTTGATCTTTGATGGTTTAAAGTCTCTTTTATCAGAGACTAGTATGGCAACCCCTGCTCTTTTTTGTTCTCCATTTACTTGGTAGATCTTCCTCCATCCCTTTATTTTGAGCCTATGTTTATCTCTGCATGTGAGATGGGTCTCCTGAATACAGCAGACTGATGGGTCTTGACTCTTTATCCAGTTTGCAGGTCTGTGTCTTTTAATTGGAGCATTTAGTCCATTTACATTGAAGGTTAATTTTGTTATGTGTGAACTTGATCCTGCCATTATGATATTAACTGGTTATTTTGCTCGTTAGTTGATGCAGTTTCTTCCTAGCCTCGATGGTCTTTACATTTTGGCATGTTTTTGCAATGGCTGGTACCGGTTGTTCCTTTCCATGCTTAGGGCTTCCTTCAGGGTCTCTTGTAAGGCAGGCCTGGTGGTGACAAAATCTCTAAGCATTTGCTTATCTGTAAAGGATTTTATTTCTCCTTCACTGATGAAACTTACTTTGGCTGGATATGAAATTCTGGGTTGAAAATTCTTTTCTTTAAGAATGTTGAATATTGTCCCCCACTCTCTTCTGACTTTTCTGCCAAGAGATCTGCTGTTAGTCTGATGGGCTTACCTTTGTGGGTAACCTGACCTTTCTCTCTGGCTGCCCTTAAGAATTTTTTCTTCATTTTACCTTTGGTGAATCTGGCAATTATGTGTCTTGTAGTTGCTCTTCTGGAGGACTGTCTTTGTGGTGTTCTCTGTATTTCCTGAATTTGAATGTTGGCCTGCCCTATTAGGTTGGGGACATTCTCCTGGTTGATATCCCGAAGAGTGTTTACCAACTTGGTTCCATTTTCCTCCTCACTTTCAGGCACCCCAATTAGACGTAGATTTGGTCTTTTTACATAATCCCATACTTCTTGCTGGCTTTCTTCATTTCTTTTTCTTCTTTTTTCTTTTGGTTTCTCTTCTCACTTCATTTCATTCATTTGATCCTCAATTGCTGATACTCTTTCTTCCAGTTGATGGAGTCGGTTACTGAAGCTTGTGCATTTGTCACGTATTTCTCGTGTCATGGTTTTCATCTCTGTCATTTCGTTTATGACCTTCTCTGCATTAATTAGTCTAGCTGTCAATTCTTCCACTCTTTTTTTTAAGATTTTTAGTTTCTTTGTGCTGGGTATGTAATTCCTCCTTTAGCTCTGAGAAGTTTGATGGACTGAAGCCTTGTTCTCTCATCTCATCAAAGTCATTCTCTGACCAGCTTCAATCCGTTGCTGGCAATGGGCTGCGCTCCTTTGCAGGGGGAGATGCGCTCGTATTTTTTGAATTTCCAGCTTTTCTGCCCTGTTTTTTCCCCATCTTTGTGGTTTTATCTGTCTCTGGTCTTTGATGATGGTGACGTACTGATGGGGTTTTGGTATAGGTGTCCTTCCTGTTTGATAGTTTTCCTTCTAATAGTCAGGACCCTAAGCTGTAGGTCTGTTGGAGATTGCTTGAGGTCCACTCCAGACCCTGTTTGCCTGGGTATCAGCAGCAGAGGTTGCAGAAGATAGAATATTGCTGAACAGCGAGTGTACCTGTCTGATTCTTACTTTGGAAGCTTCCTCTCAGGGGTGTACTCCACCCTGTGAGGTGTGGGGTGTCAGACTGCCCCTAGTGGGGGATGTCTCCCAGTTAGGCTACTCAGGGGTCAGGGACCCACTTGAGCAGGCAGTCTGTCCCTTCTCAGATCTCAACCTCCGTGTTGGGAGATCCACTGCTCTCTTCAAAGCTGTCAGAGAGAGTCGTTTGCATCTGCAGAGGTTCTACTGCATTTTTGTTGTTATTGTTTAGCTGTGCCCTGTCCCCAGAAGTGGAGTCTACAGAGACAGGCAGGTTTCCTTGAGCTGCTGTGAGCTCCACCCAGTTCAAGCTTCCCAGCGGCTTTGTTTACCTACTTAAGCCTCAGCAATGGTGAGTGTCCCACCCCCAGCCTCACTGCTGTCTTGTGGTTAGATCGCAGACTGCAGTGTTAGCAATGAGGGAGGCTCCATGGCCGTGGGACCCTCCAGGCCAGGTGTGGGTATAATCTCCTGGTTTGCCCGTTTGCTTAAAGCATAGTATTGGGGTGGGAGTTACCTGACCTTCCAAGTGTTGTGTGTCTCAGTTCCCCTGGCTAGGAAAAGGGATTCTCTTCCCCCTTGCGCTTCCCAGGTGAAGCGATGCCTCGCTCTGCTTCAGCTCTCGCTTGTCGGGTTGCAGCGGCCGACCAGCACCGATTGTCCGGCACTCCCTAGTGAGATGACCCCAGTACCTCAGTTGAAAATGCAGAAATCACTGGTCTTCTGTGTCGCTCGCACTGGGAGTTGGAGACTGGAGCTGTTCCTATTGGGCCATCTTGCTCCACCCCCTTAACATTCTTAAAGAAAAGAATTTTCAAGCCAGAATTTCATATCCAGCCAAACTAAGTTTCATAAGTGAAGGAGAAATGAAATCCTTTATAGACAAGCAAATGCTCAGAGATTTTCTCACCACCACGCCTGCCCTACAAGAGATCATGAAGGAAGCCCTAAACATGGAAAGGAACAACCGGTACCAGCCATTACAAAAACATGTCAAAATATAACGACCATTGATGCTAGGGAAAAATGGTATCAACTAACAAACAAAATAACCAGCTAATATCATAATGACAGGATCAAGTTCACACATTACAATATTAACCTTAAATGTAAATGGACTAAACGGTCCAATCTCACATGCAGAGACACACATAGGCTCAAAATAAAGGGATAGAGGAAGATCTACCAAGCAAATGGGGAACAAAAAAAGGCAGGGGTCACAATTCTAGTCTCTGATAAAATAGACTTTATACCATCAAAGATAAAAAGAGACAAAGAAGGACATTACATAATGGTAAAGGGATCAATTCAACAGGAAGAGCTAACTATCCTATATATATGCACCCAATGCAGAAGCACCTAAATTCATAAAGCAAGTCCTTAGAGACTTACAAAGAGACTTAGACTCCCATACAATAGTAATGGGAGACTTCAACACTCCACTGTCAACATTAGACAGATCAACGAGACAGAAAGTTAACAAGGATATCCAGGAATTGAACTCAACTCTGCACCAAGCAGACCTAATAGACATCTATAGAACTCTCCACACCAAATCAACAGAATGTACATTCTTCTGAGCACCACATTGCACTTATTCCAAAATTGATCACCTACTTGGAAGTAAAGCACTCCTCAGCAAATGTACAAGAACAGAAATTATAACAAACTGTCATTCAGACCACAGTGCAAACAAAATAGAACTCAGGACTAAGAAACTGACTCAAAACCGCTCAACTACATGGAAACTGAACAACCTGTTCCTGAATGACTACTGGGTACATAACAAAATGAAGACAGAAATAAAGATGTTCTTTGAAACCAATGAGAACAAAGATACAACATACCAGAATCTCTGGGTCACATTTAAAGCAGTGTGTAGAGGAAAATTTATAGCACTAAATGCCCACAAAAGAAAGCTGGAAAGATCTAAAATTGACACTCTAAAATCACAAGTAAAAGAACCTAGAGAAGCAAGAGCAAACACATTCAAAAGCTAGCAGAAGGCAAGAAATAACTAAGATCAGAGAAGAATTGAAGGAGATAGAGACACAAGAAACCCTTCAAAAAATCAATGAATCTGGGAGCATGTGTTCTGAAAAGATCAACAAAATTGATAGACAGCTAGCAAGACTAATAAAGAAGAAAAGAGAGAAGAATCAAATAGATACAATAAAAATGATAAAGGGGATATCACCGCCGACCCCACAGAAATACAAACTACCGTCAGAGAATACTATAAACACCTCTACGCAAATCAAGTAGAAAACCTAGAAGAAATGGATAATTTCCTGGACACTTACATTCTCCCAAGACTAAACCAGGAAGAAGTTGAATCCCCGAAGAGACCAATAACAGGCTCTGAAATTGAGGCAATAATTAATAGCTTACCAACTAAAAAAAGTGCAGGACAAGACGAATTCACAGCCGAATTCTACCAGAGGTACAAGGAGGAGCTGGTACCATTCCTTCTGAAACAATTCCAATCAATAGACAAAAAGGGAATCCTCCCTAACTCATTTTACGAGGTGAACATCATCCTGATACCAAAGCCTGGCAGAGACAAAATAAGAAAAGATAATTTTAGACCAATATCCCTAATGAACATCGATGCAAATATCCTCAATAAAATACTGGCAAATCGAATTCATCAGCACATCAAAAAGCTTATCCATCATGATCAAGTGGGCTTTCATCCCGGGGATACAAGACTTGTTCAACATACGAAAATCAGTAAACGTAATCCAGCATAAAAACAGAACCAAAGACAAAAACCACATGATTATCTCAACAGATGAAGAAAAGGCCTGTGACAAAATTCAAGAAACCTTCATGCTAAAAACTCTCAATAAATTCGGTGTTGGTGGAACATACCTCAAAATAATAAGAGCTATTTATGATAAACCCACAGCCAATATCATACTGAATGTGTAAAAACTGGAAGCATTCCATTTGAAAATTGGCACAAGACAGGGATGCCCTCTCTCACCACTCCTATTCAACATGATGTTGAAAGTACTGGCTAGGGCAATCAGGCAAGAGAAAGAAATCAAGGGTATTCAGTCAGGAAAAATAAAAAAGTCAAATTGTCCCTGTTTGCAGATGACATGATTGCATATTTAGAAAACCCCATCGTCTCAGTTCAAAATCTCCTTAAGCTGATAAGCAACTTCAGCAGTCTCAGGATACAAAATCAGTGTGCAAAAATCACAAGCATTCTTATACACCAGTAACAGACTAACAGAGAGCCAAATCATAAATGACCTCCCATTCACAATAGCTTCAAAGAGAATAAAATACCTAGGAATCCAACTTACAAGGGATGTCAAGGACCTCTTCAAGGAGAACTACAAACCACTGATCAGTGAAATAAAAGAGGACACTAACAAATGGAAGAACATACTATGCTCATGGATAAGAAGAATCAATATCGTGAAAATGGCCGTACTGACCAAGGTTATTTATAGATTCAGTGCCATCCCCATCAAGTTACCAATGCCTTTCTTTACAGAACTGGAAAAAACTGCTTCAAATTTCATATGGAACCAAAAAAGACCCCACATTGCCAAGACAATCCTAAGCCAAAAGAACAAAGCTGGAGGCATCACGCTACCTGACTTCAAATTATACTACAAGGCTACAGTAACCAAAACAGCATGGTACTGCTACCAAAACAGAGATATAGACCAATGGAACAGAACAGAGTCCTCAGAAATAATACCACACATCTACAGCCATCTGATCTTTGACAAACCTGAGAGAAACAAGAAATGGGGAAAGGATTCCTATTTAATAAATGGTGCTGGGAAAATTGGCTAGCCATAAGTAAAAAGCTGAAACTGGATCCTTTCCTTACTCCTTATACGACAATTAATTCAAGGTGGATTAGAGACTTAAATGTTAGACCTCATACCATAAAAACCCTAGAAGAAAACCTAGGTAGTACCATTCAGGACATAGGCATGGGCAAGGACTTCATGGCTAAAACACCAAAAGCAACAGCAGCAAAAGCCAAAATTGACAAACGGGATCTAAACTAAAGAGCTTCCGCACAGCAAAAGAAACTACCATCAGAGTGAACAGGCAACCTACAGAATGGGAGAAAATTTTTACAATCTACTCATCTGACAAAGGGCTAATATCCAGAATCTACAAAGAACTCAAACAAATTTACAAGAAAAAAAAAAAAACCCTCATTCAAAAGTGGGCAAAGGATATGAACAGACACTTCTGAAAAGCAGACATTCATACAGCCAACAGACACATGAAAAAATGTTCATCATCACTGGCCATCAGAGAAATGCAAATCAAAACCACAATGAGATACCATCTCATACCAGTTAGAATGGCAATCATTAAAAAATCAGGAAACAGCAGGTGCTGGAGAGGATGTGGAGAAATAGGAACACTTTTACACTGTTGCTGGGACTGTAAACTAGTTCAATCATTGTGGAAAACAATGTGGCGATTCCACAAGGATCTAGAACTAGAAATACCATTCGACCCAGCCATCTCATTACTGTGTATATACCTAAAGGATTATAAATCGTGCTGCTATAAAGACACATGCGTATGTATGTTTATTGCAGCACTATTCACAATAGCAAAGACTTGGAATCAACCCCAATGTCCATCAGTTACAGACTGGATTAAGAAAATTTGGAATTAATACACCATGGAATACCATGCAGCCATAAAAAATGATGAGTTAATGTCCTTTGTAGGGACATGGATGAGGGTAGAAACCATTATTCTCAGCAAACTATCGCAAGGACACAAAACCAAACACAGCATGTTCTCATTCATAGGTGGGAATTGAACAATGAGAACACTTGGACACAGGAAGGGGAACATCACAAACCGGGCCTTTTGTGGGGTTGTGGGAGGAGGGAGAGGTAGCATTAGGAAATATACCTAATATAAACGACAAGTTAAGGGATGCAACACACCAACATGGCACATGTGTACGTATGTAACAAACCTGCACATTGTGCACATGTACCCTAGAACTTAAAGTGAAATAAAAATTAAAAAGTTAAAAAATAAAAAATAAAAATAATAACAATAAAAATAAAATAAAATTTCCAGTCTCAGGTATTTTGTTACAATGTCACAAAATGGATTCCAAGGTGGAAAAAAATGTATTCTCTTTAATGCCATCTAGCTCTGTAATAATGCTGAGCACAGGACAGTTCACACATGAATAATTAATGATACTAAGTATGTCATACATAAGGAATCCACCTGATAATCTCTTGAAATTATCTAGACCCTTTTAAAAAATAATTGAGTACAGATCTGATATGCAACCCAAATAGAAATACTATAATGAATACCATGAAACAACACTGAAAATGGAAAAGAAGCACTGGCAATATAAGAATAATTTTTAATTTGTAGATTCTACAAATATCTGAAGATTGTAAGTGCAGAAAAAACAATACAGTTTTGGCTGGGCACAGGGGCTCACGCTTCTAATCCCAGCATTTTGGGAGGCTGAGGTGGGTAGATGATGAGGTCGGGAGCTCCAGACCAGCCTGACCAACATGGTGAAACCCCATCTCTACTAAAAATAGAAAAATTAGCCAGGTGTGGTGGCATGCACCTGTCATCCCAGCTACTCAGGAGGCTGAGGCAGGAGAATCACCTGAACCCAGGAGGTGGAAGGTTGCAATGAGCTGAGATCGCACCACTGCACTCCAAGCTGGGTGACACGGTGAGACTCCATCTCTAAATAAATAAATAAATAAATAAATAAATAAATAAATTACAGTTTTCTTTTCAGATAAATAGGCCTGAAAACTTGAAACCAAACATTTCCTAGCGGCTGTGGTGCTCTTTGTAAGACATAATTGTATTTACTTGCTTTGAAACCGCTAAACTCTTTATGTGACTTGTGGGAGTTGATTTTTGGGCCATTTTTTCTAGCTGCTAAAAGAATGCAGTACATTTGGATGTGTGAGGTTTTTAGTAAATGGCTCCTTATGTCATATTTGCAAGACAGATGTCTACAAATTGAAGTTTGTTTTTGTAATTATGTGTATATTCAGCTCATCCTGACTTTGTGCAATTTAAAGTTTGTCCTCAGTTCACACTGAAGTGGTGTAAGTCAGTGTTTTCCTCTCCAGGAGAACAATTTTGTCTGCTGCGTGTTAACCAGTTGGCTCTCTTCTTAACTGTTGAACTGTATTAAATAAAACATCAGTTTCAGTGAATGGATGAATTATTTGAGACATGTTAAAACAATCTAAATTGTTTTTTCACTCGAAAGCATTTATTGTAACCATTTTTAAGAATAAAGTTTTTGTCACTGGATATCAAATATTTGCTCAGTGAAATCAAAGTTTCATACATGTTTTATAAAAGTAGACTGGACAATGCAGGTAAACAATTTTTCTTCTTTCCTACTCTCTTTTTCATTTTTATACTCTCTCTTTATGATGCTTAATTTTGTTGATCACAGTATTTGATGAATGGGAAATATTTACCAAATATTCTTTAATTAAAATAATCTATAAATAAAATTTAATAGAATACATTAACCTGCCCATGGCATTTTCTTTTTCAAATAAACAAGCTTTATTTTAAAGCAGTTTTAAGTTTACAGCACAACTGAGCAGAAGGTACAGAGAGTTTCTGTTTACACCCTGTTAGTGCACATGTACAACCTCCAGTACAACATGGGTACATTTATTAAATTTGATGAACTTACATTGACACATCATGATCACCCAGTGTTCATAATTTACCTTGGGTTCCACTCTTGGAGTTGAATGTTCTTTGAGTTTTGACAAATTTATAGTGACATGAATCCACCATATTCAGAATAGTTTCAATGCTTTATTAATTAATGTGATTAGGGAAATAGTTGTATTATTGTCTACCATATTTATTCGTTTTATGTTTCTTTCCCTATTCTTTGTTCCTTTTTCCTATTTCATACTTTTTCTGCCTTTGTGGCTTTAATTGAGCATTTATATGATATTAATTTTTTTATTCTTTCTTAGTACATCAGTTACAGTTTCTTCTTTTACTTTTTCTAGTGGTTGCCCTCAAGTTTGCAATATAGATTTACTATTATTCCTAGTCATCTTTCAAATAACACTATACTATTTTGTGACTAGCACAAGTACCTTATAATAACAATATATTTTAAATATAGTAGTCCCTTTTATTTGCAGTTTCACTTTCTGTGGTTTTAGATATCTGTGGTAAATCACAGTTTGAAAATATTAAGTAGAAAATTCCAGAAATAAAGAATTTATGTTTTATTTATTTATTTATTTTTATTTATTATACTTTAAGTTCTAGGGTACATGTGCATAACGTGCAGGTTTGTTACATATGTATACTTGTGCCATGTTGGTGTGCTGCACCCATCAACTCGTCAGCACCCATCAATTCATCATTTATATCAGGTATAACTCCCAATGCAATCCCTCCCCTCCCATCCTCCCCATGATAGGCCCCGATGTGTGATGTTCCCCTTCACGAGTCCAAGTGATCTCATTGTTCAGTTCCCACCTATGAGTGAGAACATACGGTGTTTGATTTTCTCTTCTTGTGATACTTTGCTAAGAATGATGGTTTCCAGCTGCATCCATGTCCCTACAAAGGATGCAAACTCATTCTTTTTTATGGCTGCATAGTATTCCATGGTGTATATGTGCCACATTTTCTTAATCCAGTCTGTCACAGATGGACATTTGGGTTGATTCCAAGTCTTTGCTATTGTGAATAGTGCCGCAATAAACATACGTGTGCATGTGTCTTTAGAGCAGCATGATTTATAATCCGTTGGGTATATACCCAGTAGTGGGATGGCTGGGTCATATGGTAAATCTAGATCTAGATCCTTGTGGAATCGCCATATTGTTTTCCATAATGGTTGAACTAGTTTACAATCTCACCAACAGTGTAAAAGTGTTCCTATTTCTCCACATCCTCTCCAGCACCTGTTGTTTCCTGACTTTTGAATGATTGCCATTCTAAATGGTGTGAGATGGTATCTCATTGTGGTTTTGATTTGCATTTCTCTGATGGCCAGTGATGATGAGCATTTTTTCATGTGTCTGTTGGCTGCATGAATGTCTTCTTTTGAGAAATGTCTGTTCATATCCTTTGCCCACTTTTTGATGGGATTGCTTGTTTTTTTCTTGTAAATTTGTTTGAGTTCTTTGTAGATTCTGGATATTAGCCCTTTGTCAGATGAGTAGATTGCAAAAATTTTCTCCCATTATGCAGATTGCCTGCTCACTCTGATGGTAGTTTCTTTAGCTGTGCAGAAGCTCTTTAGTTTAATTAGATCCCATTTGTCAATTTTGGCTTTTGCTGCCGTTGCTTTTGGTGTTTTAGACATGAAGTCCTTGCCCATGCCTATGTCCTGAATGGTACTACCTAGGTTTTCTTCTAGGGTTTTTATGGTATGAGGTCTAACATTTAAGTCTCTAATCCACCTTGAATTAATTGTCGTATAAGGAGTAAGGAAAGGATCCAGTTTCAGCTTTTCACTTATGGCTACCCAATTTTCCCAGCACCATTTATTAAATAGGGAATCCTTTCCCCATTTCTTGTTTCTCTCAGGTTTGTCAAGGATCAGAGGGCTATAGATGTGTGGTATTATTTCTGAGGACTCTGTTGTGTTCCATTGGTCTATATCTCTGTTTTGGTACCAGTACCATGCTGCTTTGGTTATTGTAGCCTTGTAGTATAGTTTGAAGTCAGGTAGCGTGATGCCTCCAGCTTTGTTCTTTTGATTTAGGATTGTCTTGGCAACGTGGGCTCTTTTTTGGTTCCATATGAACTTTAAAGCAGTTTTTTTCCAATTCGGTGAAGAAACTCATTGGTAACTTGATGGGGATGGCATTGAATCTATAAATAACCTTGGTCAGTATGGCCATTTTCACGATATTGATTCTTCCTATCCATGAGCATGGTATGTTCTTCCATTTGTTAGTGTCCTCTTTGATTTCACTGAGCAGTGGTTTGTAGTTCTCCTTGAAGAGGTCCTTTACATCCCTAGTAAATTGGATTCCGAGGTATTTTATTCTCTTTGACGCAATTGTGAATGGAAGTTCATTCATGATTTGACTCTCTGTTTGTCTGTTACTGGTGTATAAGAATGCCCGTGGTTTTTGCACATTAATTTTGTATCCTGAGACTTTGCTGAAGTTGCTCATTAGCTTAAGAAGATTTGGGGCTGAGACAATGGGGTTTTCTAAATATACAATCATGTCATCTGCAAACAGGGACAATTTGACTACTTCTTTTCCTAACTGGATACCCTTGATTTCTTTCTCTTGCCTGATTGCCCTAGCCACAACTTCCAACACTATGTTGAATAGGAGTGGTGAGAGAGGGCATCCCTGTCTTCTGCCAGTTTTCAAAGAGAATTTTTCCAGCTTTTGCCCATTCAGTATGAAATTGGCTGTGGGTTTGTCATAAATAGCTCTTATTATTTTGAGGTACGTTCCATCAATACCGAATTTATTGAGCGTTTTAAGCATGAAGGGCTGTTGAATTTTGTCAAAAGCCTTTTCTGCAGCTATTGAGATAATCATGTGGTTCTTGTCTTTGGTTCTGTTTATATGCTGGATTACGTTGATTGATTTACGAATGTTGAACCAGCCTTGCATCCCAGAGATGAAGCCCACTTGATCATGGTGGATAAGCTTTTTGATGTGCTGCTGAATCCGGTTTGCCGGTATTTTATTGAGGATTTTTGCATCGATGTTCATCAGGGATATTGGTCTAAAATTTTCTTTTTTTGTTGTGTCTCTGCCAGGCTTTGGTATCAGGAGGATGTTGGCCTCATAAAATGAGTTAGGGAGGATTCCTTCTCTTTGTATTGATTGGAATAGTTTCAGAAGGAATTATACCAGCTCCTCCTTGTACCTCTCTGGTAGAATTCAGCTGTGAATCCATCTGGTCCTGAACTTTTTTTGGTGGGTAGGCTATTAATTATTGCCTTAATTTCAGAGCCTGTTATTGGTCTATTCAGGGATTCAACTTCTTCCTGGTTTAGTCTTGGAAGAGTGTAAGTGTCCAGGAAATTATCCATTTCTTCTAGATTTTCTAGTTGATTTGCGTAGAGGTGTTTATAGTATTCTCTGATGGTAGTTTGTATTTCAGTGAGGTTGGTGGTAATATCCCTCTTATCATTTTTTATTGCATCTATTTGATTCTTCTCTCTTTTCTTCTTTATTAGTCTTGCTAGCGGTCTGTCAATTTTGTTGATCTTTTCAAAAAACCAACTCCTGGATTCATTGATTTTTTGGAGGGTTTTTTGTGTCTCTATCTCCTTCAGTTCTGCTCTGATCTTAGTTATTTCTTGCCTTCTACTAGCTTTTGAATGTGTTTGCTCTTGCTTCTCCAGTTCTTTTAATTGTGATGTTAGAGTGTCCATTTTAGGTCTTTCCTGCTTTCTCTTGTGGGCATTTAGTGCTATAAATTTCCCTCTACACACTGCTTTCAATGTGTCCCAGAGATTCTGGTATGTTGTATCTTTGTTCTCATTGGTTTCAAAGAACAACTTTATTTCTGCCTTCATTTTGTTATGTACCCAGTAGTCATTCAGGAGCAGGTTGTTCAGTTTCCATGTAGTTGAGCAGTTTTGATTGAGTTTCTTAGTCCTGAGTTCTAGTTTGATTGCACTGTGGTCTCGGAGACCATTTGTTATAATTTCTGTTCTTTTCCATTTGCTGAGGAGTGCTTTACTTCCAATTATGTGGTCAATTTTGGAATAAGTGCGATGTGGTGCTGAGAAGAATGTATATTCTGTTGATTTGGGGTGGAGAGTTCTATAGATGTCTATTAGGTCCGCTTGGTGCAGAGATGAGTTCAATTCCTAGATATTGTTGTTAACTTTCTCTCTCGTTGATCTGTCTAATGTTGACAGTGTAGTGCTGAAGTCTCTCATTATTATTGTATGGGAGTCTAAGTCTCTTTGTAAGTCTCTAAGGGCTTGCTTTATGAATCTGGGTATTCCTGTATTGGGTGCATATATATTTAGGATAGTTAGCTCTTCCTGTTGAATTGATCCCTTTACAATTATGTAATGGCCTTCTTTGTCTCTTTTGATCTTTGATGGCTTAAAGTCTATTTTATCAGAGACTAGGATTGCAACTCCTGCTCTTTTTTGTTCTCCATTTGCTTGGTAGATCTTCCTCTATCCCTTTATTTTGAGCCTATGTGTGTCTCTGCATGTAAGATGGGTCTCCTGAATACAGCAGACTGATGGGTCTTGACTCTTTATCCAGTTTGCCAGTCTGTGTCTTTTCATTGGAGCATTTAGTCCATTTACATTGAAGGTTAATATTGTTATGTGTGAACTTGATCCTGCCATTATGATATTAGCTGGTTATTTTCCTCGTTAGTTGATGCAGTTTCTTCCTAGCCTCGATGGTCTTTACATTTTGGCATGTTTTTGCAATGGCTGGTACCGGTTGTTCCTTTCCATGTTTAGGGCTTCCTTCAGGGTCTCTTGTAAGGCAGGCCTGGTGGTGACAAAATCTCTAAGCATTTGCTTATCTGTAAAGGATTTTATTTCTCCTTCACTGATGAAACTTAGCTTGGCTGGATATGAAATTCTGGGTTGAAAATTCTTTTCTTTAAGAATGTTGCATATTGGCCCCCACTCTCTTCTGGCTTGTAGAGTTTCTGCCGAGAGGTCTGCTGTTAGTCTGATGGGCTTCCCTTTGTGGGTAACCCGACCTTTCTCTCCAGCTGCACTTACGATTTTTTCCCTCATTTCAAGTTTGGTGAATCTGGCAATTATGTGTCTTGGAGTTGCTCTTCTCGAGGAGTATCTTTGTGGTATTCTCTGTATTTCCTGAATTTGAATGTTGGCCTGCCCTAGTAGGTTGGGGAAGTTCTCCTGGATGATATCGTGAAGAATGTTTTCCAACTTGGTTCCATTTTCCTCCTCACTTTTAGGCACCCCAATAAGACGTAGATTTGATCTTTTTACAATACCCCCATACTTCTTGCAGCGTTTGTTCATTTCTTTTTATTCTTTTTTCTTTTGGTTTCTCTTCTCGCTTCATTTCATTCATTTGATCCTCAATCGCTGATACTCTTTCTTCCAGTTGATCGAGTCGGTTACTGAAGCTTGTGTATTTGTCACCTATTTCTCGTGTCATATTTTTCATCTCTATCATTTCGTTTATCACCTTCTCTGCATTAATTATTCTAGCTATCAATTCTTCCACTATTTTTTCAAGATTTTTAGTTTCTTTGCGATGGGTACGTAATTCTTTCTTTAGCTCTGAGACACTTGATTGACTGAAGCCTTCTTCCCTCATCTCATAATATTAAATAATAAAAACTTAAGTACTATTAAAGATATAATCTTGTTACTGTGTATGCTTATTTTTACTCTGGCAACTTTACCTCTAGGCCCTTGCAGCAGCCAGAGGTAGGAAAAAATACACACCCCCATCTCCACCACACCCACACCCACACACAAATGTATACAGTATACATACACCTACATACATTTCCGTGTGCACATATACCTGCATATACACAGCCACACATATTTTAGAAATCAGAAGTTTGCACAGAACCCTACAATTCCAATCCATCCCTACAGTTTTTTCTCTTGCTTTTCTCTATTTCATGTGTGCATGTTTTCTTCCACAGTGAGAACCCTGACTCCCAGCAGCCATTAACACGTGATCAGTCTACAACATATGTAAAATAGTTTCAGAGTTGGTTCATCTATATTTATTACCTAGGTAACTCTGACATTACTAGTATGTTTCCAGTTCTGATCCAGCAGAAATAAGTCTTTATTATTTCCATTTGAGAATGAGCCTGCTTTTTCACCGTGTAAAGAGGATATGTGCTAGCACACATTTATTATTGTAGTCTGTGTGTGCGTGTATGTGTATGTGTGTAGTATTGATAGGGAAAATATCTTCTTCCTCATGCATTAGAATTTGTTTCAAGCACCTCTTTCCTAACTAACTGTGAGAAGTTTGTGGAAAGGAACTTTAAACAGAATTCATTTAGAATACAAATTAAAACTGAAGAGGGACTTACCCAAATACTTTACCTCAGTTTATCACTGTTTTTACTCAAACCGTCACTTCACTTTATGTTCCTTCAATACTTTGACTCTCTTTTCAGAGTCAGTTGTGAAGAAATTAAGAAAACTATCATTAAGAGTAGTGAATACCCAGGCAGACAAAAATCTAATTTCAAGACCTACATTCACCACCTACTTCTCTAAGCAGTCATATATACTCACCTAATGGAAATGCCTGCTTTGTGATGAAAATGAATAATTTATATAAAAGTATTTAGTATAGGTGCCTGGTACAAAAGAAGAGTTTAATAATTACTAGTTACTATTATTGTTATGTAAAGTCTAGAGTATCTGCATACACAATTTAATCCACTTAGAATCTTAGCTCGTTATTTTAAATTGTGGTTGTATCCCTCACATTTTAATTGTATTTCAGAATTGAAACCCACTTAGTAAATTTATTGCTGTATTTCAGTCATTCAGTCTTTATGAGATATAACTGGTGGCAGTCAGTTTTAATTTTCTTCTTCAATTAGTTTATTATAGTTTAACACTGCTTTCTGCAATTACTCAAATCATGTATTGGCTAGTTCCTAACTAGCAAATAGTTTCATTGTTCATAAAGTGCATTCGTTAAAAAGTCAATCTTAAAAATAAAAAGGTTGTAAAGCCTAAAAAAAGAAAGCCATTTGAAAGGTATAGATGAGAGGAAGTTGGTCTATAAAATGCTGACCTTTCATGAAGTACTGATTTTTCTGCTTTCCTGTGGGAGCATTAAGGAGGGAGTGATCTCATAGATTTCCACTAATGTCAAGACCTATAGCTCCTGCCCACCATTTCTGCTGATTATGGAGTCTTCCTTATCATCTTCACAATGTGCTTACTTGTTTTCTTATGCTAGGCTGACAGCTTGTTCACTTCCGTTGGCCTTAACCTTGGGTTTGACATCCACAGGAGGTAGGCAGGCTGTCAATATCAACATCAGAACAGGGCAGAGACCGTCTGGAAGCTAGAATCTGGGACAACTTTGGCAGCTCCTGCAGATTTGTATTTTTCATGTGATTATTCAGCTAGCTCCCCCAACCTAAAGTGTTAGAAGGCATTCCAATACCAGAGGGCTAATGCATGTAATTAGAGAGGCGTGGTTTTTGCTATTCCCAACCCATCTGCCATAGCTTGAGTACCACTGCATTGCTCATTAGGAGTCATAAATCCTGACCTGATGGATACCCAAAAGGCTCAAAGGCTAGGGGTGGGCAGCTTGCAAGAGAGCTGTGATTGCTTCTGACCTTGGATAGCCAAATGAGCCCAAACAAGATTTATATTTTGCATCTCACATTTTATACAAATATTTTAAAAGATTCCACTCTTATGTGTTTCCATGAGACCTATTACTTTTAGCTATTTTTATTTTCTTTTTACATTTTTAAAGTTAGGGAGCAGTGTAAATGTAGTGATATCACGTAGCAAATTAACAGTTTCCCAAAAAGATTCAAAAGATGAAAAAATTGAAATGCATATTGGAAAAATAACATTTAGTTATTATTTTCATACTAATAATAGAATGCACTAATGTTTATTGTTAAAAATTAGAAGAGATTCAGAAGAACTGAATTTGCAACCCTTTTGTTTCTTTCTAGAAATAACTCCCACCTAATTGGGTTTATCATTTGGGCAACTTGATATTCTAAACAAATCAGGTGGTGCATAAGAAAACAGGTGTAGAAAGACTGTAGTCTTTGAAATCTTTCAGTATCTCTTTAGCCAGAGCAAGAAAATGGACAAATGGACTGAGTTAAAAAAAATAAATAAATAAAAAAATAAAAGCTTCCCAGCTTCCCAACAATGTCTCTTCTCATCTTGCTTTTGATTTTGAGGGGAGACTTCCAGGGTATTTTCCCAATAGTGACATTATACCCAACGATAACCTCATCCTCAGTCTTGCACATTGATGGCCACAGTGATGTCTGGAAATGGAGAAAAGCTGTATGGAGGTGGAGGGAGAGAGGGAGGAAGGAGTAAGTGAGAAAAGGGGGAAAGAAGGAGAGAGAGAGGGAGAGTAAGGAAGGAAAGAGGAGGGAAGGAAGGAAAGGGTGGCAGGAGGGGGAGAAAAAAGAACACAATTATGTGGTTTTTGTCTTTGGTTCTGTTTATATGCTGGATTACGTTTATTGATTTGCATATGTTGAACCAGCCTTGCATCCCAGGGATGAAGCCCACTTGATCATGGTGGATAAGCTTTCTGATGTGCTGCTGGATCCGGTTTGCCAGTATTTTATTGAGGATTTTTGCATCGATGTTCCTCAGGGATATTGGTCTAAAATTCTTCTTTTTTGTTGTGTCTCTGCCAGGCTTTGGTATTAAGATGATGTTGGCCTCATAAAATGAGTTAGGGAGGATTCCCTCTTTTTCTATTGACTGGGATAGTTTCAGAAGGAATGTTACCAGCTCCTCCTTGTACCTCTGGTGGAATTCAGCTGTGAATACATCTGGTCCTGGACTTTTTTTGGTTGGTAGGCTATTAATTATTGCCTCAATTTCAGAGCCTACTATTGGTCTACTCAGGGATTCAGCTTCTTCCTGGTTTAGTCTTGGGAGAGTGGAAGTGTCTAGGAAATTATCCATTTCTTCTAGATTTTCTAGTTGATTTGCGTAGAGGTGTTTATAGTATTCTCTGATGGTAGTTTGTATTTCTGTGGGGTCGGTGGTGATATCCCCTTTATCATTTTTTATTGCATCTATTTGATTCTTCTGTCTTTTCTTCTTTATTAGTCTTGCTAGTAGTCTATCAATTTTGTTGATTTTTTCAAAAAATCAACTCCTAGATTCATTGATTCATTGGAGTGTTTTTTGTGTCTCTATCTCCTTCAGTTCTGCTCTGATCTTAGTTATTTCTTGCCTTCTGCTAGCTTTTGAATGTATTCTCACTCATAAGGGGGAACTGAACAATGAGATCACTTGGACTCGGGAAGGGGAACATCACACACCAGGGCCTATCATGGGGAGGGGGGAGGGGGAGGGATTGCATTGGGAGTTATACCTGATGTAAATGATGAGTTGATGGGTGCTGACGAGTTGATGGGTGCAGCACACCAACATGGCACAAGTATACATATGTAACAAACCTGCACGTTATGCACATGTACCCTAGAACTTAAAGTATAATAAAAAAAAAAAGAAAAGAAAAGAACACAAAGGATTTTCACCTATTTATTTTGTACTCCTCAAGGATTTTTTTTTAAGTAAATGTAAAGCCATGTCACAAATAATTAGCGAGAAAGTTACTTTCCCTTTGCCTCCCCTTCCCCATAATAATTCTCTTTTCTTAGGGTTTATCTCATTAAATGACAATCTCATTCTTTAAGTTATGCAGCTCAGTGATCTTGGGGTCATCCTTGCCTCCTCTCTTTCTCTTATATTCCACATCTGAAAATCCTGTAATCTCTACATTCAAAACAAATATTTAGAAGTTTATAATTCTTCTTTGCTTCTGTGAATTTCATTCTGGTATAAACTTCTGTTGTTTCATTCTTGGAGCATTGCTTTAGCTTTCTAACTGAATTCATGTTTCCATCTCTGTCATGTATCAGAGTCTCAATAAAGCATCAAGAAACATTCTTTTAAAATCATAGATCAGTTCATGGCATACTTTTGCTTTTTTAAAAAAGAATGTTTTCCCCTCTGAGAGTAAAAACCAATAACTTGACTATGACTTATGAGATGCTATCTATTCAACTTCTCTATCTCCACTCACTGCAACCATGTCACAATTAGTTTTTTGAACTCAACTGTTATAATTCCTTCCTTCCCACATCTTCACTTTGCTTAGCAATTCTCAGCAATACAAAACATGTTATTGCTTCTGGAAATTTATCCTCTCTCTGAAAATATTTCTCAATTTTACACAAATAACCTGATACCAGTCAGGTCTCTTCTGTCCATTTATTTATCAATAGCTAACATAAGGTCTATTTTACTTATTTACTCATTCATCATTTGTGAATAATAAATCCCCTACTCTCTCTACTAGAAAATAGAAATTTTGTGAAGGTAGAACTTTGCAGTTCTATTTATTATTAAGTTCCCATGCCCTAGAAGTGATTGAATTCAGGATATAGCCAGGATATAGCAGACATTCAGTAATTAACTGAGGTAATTAACGTATGATTTTGCAGAAGAAATAATTTGTAATATAACAGAAAAAGCTGGGCATAGGCAAAAGTTTGAAGGAAGCTTAGTTCATTTTTTATCTCCCTCAATACCTTTTCATTTTCTTTCTCCTCCTTTTGGAGATTGGCAGTAGTGTGATGGAAAGAACATGGAGTCTAGGATGGCAAAGATTTGTGTTTGATTCCTGGTTATATAATATTGGACAATGTACTTACCTCCCTAAGACTTGGTTGTTCTCTCCTTCAAAGTGAGAATGATAATCTTACTTTGTAGAATTGTTATTAATATTACATAATGTTGATGTAAAATAAATTGTTTAGTTCAGTTTTGACACATTGTAGCTATTCAATTAATACTCTTTTATTTTTTCTCTTTCAGCATCCTTTCTTTTCTACTTAATGCTACTCAAGAGTCCACAGGACTAAATGCTGTGCTTCAGGGTCTAACAAAGATCTTGAACTCTCTGGAGACTAATGAGATCTCATACCACTAGCTTATTTTAAAACAATTGCTTTAAATTGAGATCTTAGAGATGTGTGGTATACACACTCTATGGCGGTGTATGGTACAGCCACTGTATAGTCATAGACACTATTAGGGATTTGTCCAGATTATCTCAGATCCCTTCCACTCCTCTATGTTTATCTCCTCAGGTGTCTATGTGCTTCTGCTTGGGGCCAGCACCTAGTATCCTGTGGGGGAACTACTCTTGGGCTACTAAAGCCACTTTTTCCCTGGAATTAGAGAGGCAAAAATACTTAAGAGTTTATATCCACCCACCATCACACCCGTTAACTGACTCATGTGGGAGCATAAAAGGTCAGTTTTGGCCCAGTGCAGTGACTCATGCCTGTAATCCCAGCACTTTGGGAGACCAAGGTGGGTGGATCACCTGAGGTCAGGAGTTCGAGATCAGCCTGACCAATATGGTGAAACCCTGTCTCTACTAAAAATACGAACATTAGCTGGGTGTGGTAGAGAACACCTGTCATCCCAGCTACTCAGGAGGCTGAGGCAGGAGAATTGCTTGAACCCAGGAGGTGGAGGTTGCAGTAAGCTGAGATTGTGCCACTGCACTCCAGCCTGGGTGACAGAGCAAGATGAAAAAAAAAAAGAAAGAAAAGAGTCAGTTTCCTTGCCTCTAAACAGGATAAATTCTGAAATCTCCTCTAGAATCAGGCTGAAGCCTCCCTCCATGGGATTGTGTCTCCTTCAGATCCTAAGGGTGGTCTGCAGCACTGGCTCTTTTGTGCTGATTTCTTAACATGCTTGGCAGTTCCCTGAGGCTGACCCCAATCCTGCATGCTGAGTCACCACATATTAGGACTCTCTTCTCTGTCTCCCATTCTCCCCGAAGATAAGCGCCATCTCTGCCCATGACCCAGGTTGACGTTCTTTTAAATGACAGGGAAAGGGGCACTTATTTCCCCTCAAATCATTTTTCTATTCTATAATTATGGCCCCAACTCTTTGCTTAATTTTTCTTGGACATTTTGTTTGGTCCTTCAAAAGGCAATATGGAAGTTAACAAACCAAACACGAATCCTTCCTTTTTTCCTCTCTCATTCCCTTGTAACAATTCTACTTCTCTTTGAACCAATGCAAAGGGCTGATGGCACTGATGGACTAAAAGAGAACTGGAGAAAATAAAATAATGAATATATATAATTCAAAATAACTTATCAATGCATTCTACTTTAGAAATCAGGATTAGAAAACAGGGTTTCACTGTAGTCTATAGATTTCTTATTGGTTTGTTTAACAGACATCTTGCTATGCTCCAGAAGTGCTAGATGAATAATACACGTTCCTTGCCCTTGTGGACCTTACAGTCTATGAGACTTTACCATGCAAAATGTGTTCCTAGAGTGCAATGGTAGCACAGAGAAGTAGCACTGAGTTAATGTGGCTTAGTGAAATGTGCATTAGAGGTGAGGACACTGAAACTGTATTGAAAGATGAGAAAGGTCTAGTCAGGTTAGGAAAAGAGAAAAATAATCTCACATCAAGTGAGTAGCCAGAGAAAAGCCCTTAAGACTTATTCAGAGTGTTCTGGGACAAGGACTAAAAACAGATTTGTGTTATTTAAACATATAATATGAGACAGGCACTGCTGGAGATGAGGTGAAAGAGAAGAGACAGATTTTGTGTTCATGAATTTGATCATGAAAGGCTTGGAGTAGGAGAATAACATTGCCAAATTTATGTTTTCTGTTAGTTTTCACTGATTATGTAAAAAAAATGGACTCCAGGAAGCAAGACTGAAATCCTGGCACAATTGTTGTGAGCCTGAATTAGAACAGGGCCAAGGAAGGATGATCAGGAAGGAAAAGTTTCCAGAAAGAAACTTCAATGGCAAGAATCTAGAAAGGGTCTAGAAATTCTGCACTCCCTCTTTAGCTGCCTTTCCCTGGCCTCCACATCACTCTTGGTAAGAAATAGTAAGATGCCTCAGACTTTCTCGCTGCTGGCAAGAAATCCTCTCCATTCACGTGTCAGTAAAAATCTCATTATTCCCTTTATCCCCATTTACATCATTCATCACAAGAAGCCCAGAGACTCCCAGGTCATTCTTCATCCCTGGATTTTAATCCCCATCTGGCTCTTGAAGCAGTGACATACTCCCCTTCTTTCTGGCTGTCCCTAAACATTTTCCTCAAGATTCATTTTTCTTCAAAGCATTTATCACCTTCTGACATGTTGTAGATTTTCCTTATTTATTTGATCGTTTCATTCTCTCACCCCCTCCCCCACCATCGACACACGTACTAGAATTTAAACTCTATCATGGCAACAATTTTTGTCAATTTATTCATGGCTATTTCCCCAGTGCTTAGGGCAATATTTGACACAATAAGTATTTGTAGAATTACTAAATTTGAAAGTTACAACAGGATCTGTCTGTCAACTATACTTCTAGGGTAAGAGAAAGAGAGCAGTGGCAACTGATTTCAAGTTTTTGGCTTCAGAGACCTGAGAGCATAATTTTAAGTATTTGCTAAAATCAAAAATTGTTCCCTTCTACAGGCTCTACTAATTCTTTTTTAAATTTTAGTCAGAGAGCATTTCCATGGAAGTTTGCAAGCATTGCACGTTTTATTTGTTGCAACCAGTAAAATTTATCTTTGGGGAAAACTTCACAAAGATTGAAGCATGACGGTTTTCAGTGCAATGGTGAACAGGAATAATTAGCTAATCCATTTGTTACCCAAGAATGTGAGAAGTCATTGATTTTATGTTAAATATTAGAGGACTTCAGGCTATAAAGATACATTTTTCCAGGTGCCGTTCTGGAACATTGGCATCAGGAAATAAGAGAGCAAAGGAGGAAAAAAAAGAGATTTGGAGTTGAGAGGAGGAAGATGAAAAGGTAAATCTTTTAAAAATATTTCTAAAGAAAGACAACTTCAACAAAGAATAATAGACAAATAAGCAAAAACAGTGGTTGTTGGTGGAGGGGAGAAATTTGACAAATGGCATCAAACCCTTTCTCAACCAAGGATAGCATATTCATATCCTGGTGCATAGTTCAAGCTATTATTTTATTATTCATAAGAAACAGCTTGATATCTGGATATCTGACTTTCCATTAAAAAAATCTCTAACTCCATTCACCCCCCATACACTATATTGGTCAATATGTCTATGAACCAAATATACATATACAAAACCTTCTATCAAAGATTATACATTTAGATTCCTGACTAATTTTGGTTGCTGCAGAAGTATTATATGTAGTTATATATAAGTGGTTAAGAAGATAGAAGGATTTAAAAAATAGATAGTCTACCAGGAAAGGACATTAAGTGGGAAAGTGGAAATAGAGCTCTCATTTATTGACTGACTTTTGGGGACACCTACAATATTTACATGCCTTAAACATATTCTCAATTAATCATTACCAAAATTTTGGAAAATACATATTATCTCCCCAAGTTTATAGATGATAACAAATAAAGTCACTCAGCCAAGCTGTAAAACTGAGATGATGAAAATCTAATGCATGTTTTCCAATTTCAAATGAACTATTTGTCACCAACATATTTCATGCAATATTGTAAAAGAAAAAACAATTTATATGTATAAAGTTCTAAAAGACTAATTGTACAAAATGAAGCACATGGTCCTCCTGTTAAGATTGCCAGAACTCCCATGCTTTGTTGGCTTTTATAAAGTTCTACTAAATTTGGCTTAGAAGCAATACATACACTACAAGGGAGCAGTTGTTTTTGAGTGTGTTGGGAAGGAGGAAAGAAAGCAAGAATGCATTGTGGGAGTGCAGACAAAGAGCAATGTTCCTAGTGTGCAGCAGTGACTAAGAAAGATTTCGAGCTTCAGAAACAGAGTAGGGGAAACAGAGCAATAAACAAGATCAACCTCCATTATCATAAAATGTAAAGACTCGGTTTCTACCACATTTGCCATGCTCAAATATCTCAAATATTATTATTATTATTGTTGTTGTTGTTATTATTATTATTATTATTATTATTATTATTATTGAGATGGAGTCTCCTTCTGTTTCCTAGGCTGGAGTCCAGTGGCACGATCTCAGCTCACTGCAACCTCTGTCTCCCAGGTTCAAGTGATTCTCTTGCTTCAGCCTCCCGAGTAGCTGGGATTACAGGCACCTGTCACCACTCCCAGCTAATTTTTGTATTTTTAGTAGACATGGGGTTTCACCATGTCGGCCATGGTTGGTCAGGCTGGTTTCGAGCTCCTGACCTCAGATGATCCGCCCTCCTTGGCCTCCCAAAGTGCTGGGATTACAGACATGAGCCACTGTATCCAGCCTCAAACATTATTTTGTATTAGTGTATATACTTCTTATTCAACGGCACCAACATACTTATTCATGGCCTAAAATTAAGAAAAGGAAAAATGAACAGAAATTCACAAACACTTTTCCACTGAAGAAGAATAGCTATGTAATTACAGAGATATGCCATTTAAGTGAATGGAGTGAAATGCCATTGAGATGCTCAATAAGGATATTGCTAAAGTTGTTCTTCTGTGACATTGTAAATGTAATAGATTTATCTGCTTATTTATTTATTTTTGGCATGGTGTGCATAACCTTATCTTATTTTCCAAGTTCTAAACTAATGGCTTTGGCTGACCGTGGTGGCTTATGACTATAATCCCAGCACTTTGGGAGGCTGAGGCTGCTTGAGGCCAGGGTTTTGAGACCAGCTGAGGCAACAAGACCCCATCTCAACAAAAAATACAAAAATTAGTTGGGTGTGGTGGCATGTGTCTGTAGTCCCAGTTACTTGAGAGGCTGAGATGGGAGGATTGCTTGAGCTCAGAAGGTTGAAGTTACAGTGAGCTGAGATCATGCCACTGTACTTCAGCCTGGGCAACAGAGGGAGATCCTGTCACAATCAATCAATCAATAAAACAAACTAATGGCTTAACCAATAAACTTTTGGAACATAAGCATTCTTAAATATAAATTTGCCTACATTATGAGCTTGCCTTGAAGTCAGTAAACAGCTATATACAACTAGGAGCCAGTTATCACATTGCCCCAGACCAACTCCTTTCCTGAAGTAGAAAGGGCTTTTTAAAATCCTATCTCAATAACTTTATGAGATTTGACATAATTGAGTATATTCTGAACCTTGTCTTTAACATGAGATTATTGGGATTAAATGAGAAAACATATAAAAGTTCAGTGGTCGTTACATGTTAAGCATTCCATAATGGTAGTTACTGTTCTTGCTTTTTAGCCATTAATTGAAAAGGAGAAGGAAAAGGACAATAGAAAGAGAAGAAAAGGGTAGAAGGATAGAAAAACAAAAACAAGATAGTGTTGTTATAACACTTCATGTTGAGAAATCATTAAGTTTCATCTAAAACATCTATGGACTTCAAATCTTCGAGTGACCTAATAAGCCATAGGATAATAAAAATGCATTAGATGAAATGTGTCAGTTCAGTGCAACTATTTTTCAGGGGTGAGTAAATGCACATTTCAATGTTGACCCGGCTTCCCACGGGGAAATAATCCTACATTTTTATTGTTTTATGGGGAAAAGAAAATACTTTATAATTAGAGTATTATAAATGAATCAACAAATTCTGCTAACATTCAAATTAAAAGGCCTTAAAAGCAAGATATATGCTAAAAGTTTAAAAGTTTGTTTCAAATTACATTTTGCTATCCAAGTTTATATCACTGCCAACTTACATTCTTCAGGATGGTTTACATCTGCAAAATTCCAACTATCTGAACATCTCTAAATAACAAAGAAATTATCTGCCTGAGTTCTGGATCAAATGTTTCTAAAGATATATAAACAAAATTGGAAGAGTCTAACAGTCATTTGCTGAAAAAAGAGAAATGTGATTTGCAGAGTCCCAGATCCAAGTATAGATAGGCCAGTTTAAAGCTGAGACAATGGCTTAATAATTACACATTGCCAGTAGCACGCATACTATTCCATTGTCCTGTAGTTAATTTATCCCTTAAACCTGTATTCTTCAATAATTTCCATCTACCAGGAACTCTAGAGAGCACGAATATAGTAGTGAAAAAAATGGACTAAGTCGCTGCCCTGGTGGAGTTTACATTCTAGTGGGAAAAGGCCAATAGTAACGATTTTTTTTTTTTTTTTTTTTTTTTTTGAGACGGAGTCTCGCTCTGTCACCCAGGCTGGAGTGCAGTGGCCGGATCTCAGCTCACTGCAAGCTCCGCCTCCCGGGTTTACGCCATTCTCCTGCCTCAGCCTCCCGAGTAGCTGGGACTACAAGCGCCGGCCACCTCGCCCGGCTGGTTTTTTATATTTTTTAGTAGAGACGGGGTTTCACCGGGTTAGCCAGGATGGTCTCGTTCTCCTGACCTTGTGATCCGGCCGTCTCGGCCTCCCAAAGTGCTGGGATTACAGGCTTGAGCCACCGCGCCCGGCCAGTAACGATTTTAACAAATGAAAAAGGTAAGTGCTGCAAAAACAATAAACAAGAAATTTCTTATGCCCTTTATATTGTTTAATAGCAATTGTTAACTGGTTCTCCAGCATCTTGCTCTCAGTAGGCAATTGGTTCTAAGTAACTTCAGTCAAGCACTTAAATAGCTGTTTCGCCACTTCATCTGCTACTGTGAGTTTCTTGGTTCCATTACGAGGAGACGAATGGAAGTTTTGCTGCTTTCATTTTATTTGTTTATTCATTTTTGAGATGAAGTCTCACTCTGTCGCCCAGGCTGGAGTGCAGTGGCATGCTCACTGCAACCTCCATCTCCCGGGTTCAAGTGATTCTCCTGCCTTAGCCTCCTAAATAGCTGGGATTATGGCACCTACCACCATGCGCAGCCAATTTTTGTATTTTTAGTAGAAGTGGGGTTTCGCCATATTGGCCAGGCTGGTCTCGAACTTCTAACCTCCGGTTATTCACCTGCCTCAGCCTCCCAAAGTGCCAAGATTACAGGCATGTGCCACTGATTTTAGCCCTGTCCTAGGCAACAGAATTAATTTCAAATATTTCTCATCACCCTAATGGTCTATATTTGCACCCTACTTCTGGCTACATTTGATGTATCCAGATACTTTATTGTAAGCTACAGAAACTAACTTAAGCTAAAAGAAAATTCACAAGATTGAAGATAAAGCTGAAGAAGCTACCTTGGGGAGTATAGAAACCAAGTATCTCCAAGGTATTTAGAGGCAGAAAAGGCTTACTAATCTCAACCATGTGCCATTGCTGAAATACATTTAAAAATCATATATATATATGTACATATATATGTGTGTGTGCGTTTACACTTTGCTGTAAAGATTACAAGAATTCATTTCCCTTACGTTTTATAAATGTTAGTGAAACAAGTCTTATATTTTCTCTGTCCTGGAGACTCAGACATACTAGAAGGTGGCTAGAGGGGATGCCCAGTAACAGGCACCACACTCTCCTCAAAATCACTGTATCCTCTGCATCATTCTTTATCCTATGGCTGATTTAGTGGTTCAGATTTTTTTTTTTTTTCTCTATTTCTTCTATGAAAAACAAAAAAACAAGATACATGTGCAGAACATGCAGGTATGTTACATGGGTATGTATGTGCCATGGTGGTTTGCTGCACTTATTGACCCATCCTCTAAGTTCCCTCCACAGACCTCCCGCCCCCCAACAGGTCCTGGTGTGTGTTGTTCCCCTCCCTGTGTCCATGTGTTCTCAATGTTCAACTCCCACTTATGAATGAGGACATGTGGTATTTGGTTTTCTGTTCCTGTGTTAGTTTGCTAAGGATGATGGCTTCCAGTTTCATCCATGTGCCTGCAAAGGACATGGTCTCATTCCTTTTTATGGCGGTTCAGATTTACAGTGCCCAGATTCTTTCTTTAGAATGAGTTTTCTTAAGCTTCTCAGTCTTCATATAAAATGGACCTCTGATGCCTCATTCACCAATTTACCAAACACTGCTTACTAACACTCTCAATTTGCATTGTTACATCTAAAGTCAGCCACCCCCATGAAAAAAGGGGTTCTCATTAATTCATGAATCATAGTACCAATTATTTCAACTGAACTCTAGGACGAGGACTCTAGTTATATAAAGCCACTTCTGGCTGTGATAATCTGTAAATCTGTGAGGGTCTAACTCTTTGAACTGCCCTTGGGATGACCAATTTGCTTTATTTGCAAGCCTTGCTTTTCCTGACTAGTTTAGTTAACTAATGGTGCTGGATGAATAACCTGATTTCTACCCTTTACCCACCTATGAGGCTGCTGATGAACTAAGGCCTTGCATTCATTTATTATACATTTCATGACCCAAATGTAATCTACCATTAATTCCATCTACTTCTGACACATGCCACAACAAAATGCCACTGAATTACTACTGGAAAGTTACAGTTTTAAACATATTGCTCATAAATATAATTTTACTTAACCAAATTATATTTAGTCTCCAGGACATAATATACTAATCTCTCCTCTCCTTTTTTTTTCAAAAAAAATAAAAAAAATTATCAAATTATTAAATAGAAAATTTAAGGACCTTTCTCTTTTACATTAAGTCACTTGACTCATTTTTAATTATAATATTAAATTAGTAATTTCCTCCACATTTTATGATACAACACGACATGAGCTTTGTTCTATAATGTAATAATTCCAACAAAAACATAAAGGAAGGTAGTAAAAAAAAACCCTGTGAATTTTTTAATCTAGTAAGAAGATACCCTAAGCCTTCAGTCAGTTGTATTAAAAGTAATAATTGGAATAATTATATAATTACTAATAAATAATTAGTTTCCTTCTTTGTAAATTTCTTACACAGAGGGGCAGAAAGTTCCTTCATTTATTTCTTGTAATTCCATTTCTTTCATTTCATCCTTTCAAAATCAAATGATTGAATAAGAGTAGATGTCATTGTTCTAAGTGCTAGAAACACAGCAGTGAATAAATCTTTATGGATGTACATTCTACTGTGGGAGACAGATAATAATCTGTAAATGAAACAAAATACTGAATATGTCACTTGGCATCAAGTGCAGAAAAGAAAAATAAAGCAAATAAGGGAGATAGGAAGCAATAAGAGGGATCGGTTTTTATGTAAAATGATAACTGAGATGATCACTTAAAGTACACACCAGTTTAAGGTGAGAGAAAAACTTTGCAGGTAGAAGGAGCAGCACTTGCTATGGATGACGTAGACATGTGCCTGCTGAGTTTGAAGAAAAACAAGCACATCTGTGTTGCGGGAGCAGAATTTGGGGGAAGGAGAAGTAGTCAATGGGATCAGTGAGGACTGTGGCTTTTAATGGGGCCATGATTCCCTTAGAGGATTGAGATTAGAGGAAAGACCTGGCCTGGCTTTTGTTGTAAAAGATTCACTGTAGCTATAGAGTTAGAGTTTGAGTAGGGAGGCAAAGTAGAGAGAAGTGGTCAAATTCAAAATGTAGAAAAAGTAGGAACTGCTGACAGATTGAATGTAAGGTAGACATGAAGCAGAGAAATGAAAGATAAAGTCATGATTTTTTACCTGAACAGACAGAATGTACATTAGATTTATAGCTGATATTTTATAATGATCAATTTAAAACAGAAATAAGTGGAGAAACTCTTTTGAAAACAAGTGTTACTGAATAATATTCTTAGAGAACACATTGAAATTTGTGTATACATATGTAGTTACTATTTTACACACACACATAACAAAATAAATAATGTTGATGAATATGAACAGACAAGATAGAACATTTAATTGATTGATCTGTGGGTCATTTGATGTGGAAAAGAGATGCCAGCTTTGACAAAGAAATTTATTAAGCCTATATTGAGAAATTGTACCAGTCGAGGTCCTAGCAAGAAAAAGATGGCTCACTCAATGAATTTAACTGAAGATATTTTAATGAAAGGGCTATTTACAGTGATATGGATAGAGGTAAGGGGACCAAAAAATATGGTGAAGCAGCTGCATAGAAACTAGTCAGAGCCTGTGTCCCATTCAGTAATAATTTCCTCCGCCTTGCCATTACCACTCCTAATGGCAAGGCGGAGGAAATTATTACTGAATGGGGCACAAGCTATAGCCATTGAGAAGACTATAGGAGCTGTGGACATAGAGGAAAGTAGCCAGGGACAGAACCATGGTGAAGGGAGGAAGTGAGACAAGGGAAATTTAAAAATCTGTTCTTTTTCTCCTATCCTTCTGTTTCTTTCTGGTCCCTCCTATTGGTCTAGTGTAGTCACAATACATAAGATCCCCGATAATGCAGTCCATGGAGTTCAGACAACAGGGAAGAAAGGGGTAGAAATAGAATGTAAAGCGACAAATTAAGAATATATAGCACAGAATTTCACATAGCTTACGGAAAATCTGAAGGTCAACACAATTGAGGAGGCTCCATGAAATACTAGTAAAATAAACTACCGATTGTATGTCTATGTTGTTATCACAGGAAACTCGGCTGCAACCGCCCATTTTCTCACTTAGTCTGTGCTGAAAAGCTCAGATTCTGGGAGAATAACCTCCATGACCTGGCTTGAATCAAGGAGTCACATTTGTCAGAGGAAGGTGCTGGCAGGATCCAGTGATTGGAGCCCAATTCTAATCAGTGTGAGGAGTTAGTTAGGAAGCAAGTGAGTTTCAAAGAAAGGGGTTATATAGTATTTAAAAATCAATGTAAGGCTCTCTCCTGCAACATTAAAATATTTATATATTAACAAATAAAAACAGGTAAGTCTCTCTAAATGGACACAAATATTTCAGAATATATGAATGCCGTTTAATTCACTTCTCAATTGCAATAAAGTCAAAGCTTGATATTTGTATTTTTGAGATTTTCTCTCTTTTTATGTCCAACCAAAACCTTTATGCCTAATTCCAGGTTTTTAAAATTGGTTTTAAGATTTGAAAAGTTTACAAAAGTCTTAAGAAGAGAAGAAGAATGGATCAGTGTACAATAATTGTCACTGATGGGGAGAAACAAAACAATAGATAAAGTCTTGAAATGTGGGGTTTTGTAAATTGCTAAGGTAAAAAAAAATTATAATGAGGAAACTGCTTTAACCCAATTTATGCATCTTAATTCACTCAGAGACAATAATAATAATAATCTCATTTATAATCGTGTGCAATTTCATTTCCAGACTTTCACTGAATTCCTTGCTAAAGAGGTGGAGAAAATCAGCTTTGAGATTCCAAGTTGATAATGGCCTCTTCGTTGGTGACAATATCCACTCCCTCTTTCTGAGACAACTAGTCATGAGGTTTGGCTTTGGAAGTGTAAGTTTAAAAAGGAATACAATTTTAAGAAGGAAATTAAAATTCATCAATTCAGTATTGGCAAATTATTAACCCTTTTTCATCTTGCTCATTCATTAATTGATCTGTTGATCAGACATGAAAAAATTTTTGATGTGAAGAAATGAGAGTTTCAAAATACATGTATACTTCTTACTAAAATAGAAACTACAGCACTTCAGTGAGGAACACAGGCAACTTTGGAGCTGATAGACTTATGATAAGAGGTAGCTCTCTCACATGAAAGCTATGTAAAATTTTTGTGTTAATAAGCTCTCCATCCTAGACTGTAAAATGGAGACAATATTGGCCTTACAAACATGTAGTGAGGTTTAAGTGAGACATCTATGGAGCATAGAGCACAGGACTCAGCACAGAGTACTATCATTAGATATTATAGAATGAATATTACACTCTAAAGTAAAAAACACAAGTCAGTAATTCTAAGAACCAACTTTACTCACACTTTAAGGTAAATGATGCACGTTAATAATTATAATTCACTATGATAATCATGTAGTAATAATATGTATAGTGATATACATATGTATATGCTCTAGGAGTACAGAGGAGGGAATTCTAGATGAAGCTGGAGGATTCCTGGAAGAGGTTCATTCATTCATTCATTCATTCATTCAACAAATATTTATAGAATTCCTACTTTGTGCCAGGGGTATAAGATTCAGTATTGAATTTTATAGGGAAGGTCATTGCTCTTATGGTGCCTTCTGATGTATCAGAAAAAAGTAAAATAAATATGCAAGTTAATTTAAGAAAGAAGCAGCACTAAATGGAATAAAACAGATAAAAACATAACGAGGGGAAGGAAGGGAGGAAGCTTAAATTGAAGAGCACGTCAGATATATTTTTTTCTCTACAGATACACTCTTTATCCTTTGCCCTGTCTTAGAAATATGAACAAACCTCTGAGCTATGGGGCTTCTATTGGGTTTGTCCAGAAGGAAACCCCAGCAAGAAGTTGGAGGGAGGGGGAAGAATGAAGAGAAGTTTTCCGCCTTGAGATTAAAATCTGTGCCTAATCATGTTAAGCTAGATAGAAGTTTATTAGGGAATTTTTTATTCTAGTGATCTATAACTATTATGGTCATTAAAATAATGCAACAGATGTTAAAAAGGAATTCAACAAGATTTAAAAAATATACTTAATTAAAATACACACACACACACACACACACACACACACACTTCTTACCTCTTATAGTGCTATTCTTTAAGATATAATCTGTATTTATATATTTTAATATATCTGCTTCAAACAAATAGAATAATAAGATAGTAGAAGTATTCTGAGGCTTTTCATTATAAGACATATAAAATTAATATTTTTCAAATGTAAACCAAGAAAATTCAAGAAGATAACAAAATAAAAATACATAATTCAAAGTAAGAAAGATAGAATATCTGTGCATGATAGAATTGCACATCAATTAGACAAAATAAAATAAAAATAGGATACTGCAAAGCATAGCATTTTTCCCCTTTTCTGTTCAGTTGCTAAACTACAGGCTTTAAAGAGTGTCTGTATATGGTAGGTATCCAATGAATATTTATTTTTATTTTTATTTTTTGAGAAGGAGTCTTGCTCGCTCTGTCGTCCAGGCTGAAGTGCAGTGGCATGATATCGGTTCACTGCAAGCTCCACCTCCCGGGTTCAAGCAATTCTCCTGCGCCTCCTGAGTAGCTGGGACTACAGGCACCCACCACCACACCGGTCAATTTTTTAAATTTTTAGTAGAGACGGGGTTTCACCGTGTTAGCCAGGATGGTCTGTATCTCCTGATCTCGTGATCCTTCTGTCTCGGGCTCCCAAAGTGCTGGGACTACAGGCGTGAGCCACCGGGCCAGGCCCAATATTTGTTGAAATAATGAATGAATGAAGATAATTTAGTAAAATACTTAGTTATAAGATGAAAATATAAAAGAAACACTTAAATTTTATTTTATAAAATATAACTCTCACAAAATTAGAATTCACACCAGATGCACATATGTTCATAATAATTACCAATATAAAAATACTTTGGAGAAAGCATCATAGTGTAACTAGAAAATAATTAATAGTTATATTACTAAGAAATGGAAATTCGATTAAGAAAAAATAAAACTATAATTAATTAAATGAGAAGTCATAGCAAGGGGTAAATCAAGAGGGAAAACAGAACATTCATTCACCTCCACTTCAGAATTAAGTTCCATTAAATAACAGAAATGATACATTTTAAAGAAATGGTACAAACCCCTGGGGAAAATAATAACAATTTCCCGACACTAGTAATTTCAAGACATTCTAGGAACAGAGAAAGTAAATGTTATGAAATTTTTGGAAGAAAAAATTTAATAAAAGACAAAATAATAAAAACAGGAAAAATTCTATAAGAAAAAAGCACTGCAAAGGTAAATCTTTTCCAGAGGGTAACATTACTTCACATTCAATGAACAGATGAAAAAAGTTGCATAGAGGGACTCTGGGGCAATTTTCAAAGCATTTACTTGAAAACTGGGTTCAGAATGCTGGACTCTTTGGGCCTTTGAGAAATTAATAAAACACAAAGCAAAAAAATATTTGACTTGGCTGACAAAATTAAAGATTGGTTATTTTTAAAAAGACAAAGGAAATGGATAAGCTCATTACATTCTCTTTAAGACAAAGAGAAAAGAAACAACATGGGGAATGAGATAAAGAACAAAGATGCAGAGAGGAGAGTTTTGTTGTTGCTGTTAAAGAGAATATAGTATACAAATTTACATTCACAGTTCAAAAGCTTGGAAGAACTGGGAAATTTTCTGATGTAACATAAAGTATCAAACAATTCAATAGCACTATCAAATAGCCCAACAATTGTAGAATACATCAAAAGGCTGGCAAAAATACTCAAATGAACACATTTATGTGTTTCTAAACATAAACTAAACTTTGACAGCTATACCACTTCCATGGAATAAACAGTTATAGAGCACAGAAGAAAATAAAGCTTTCAGATCTCAGTCTGTGAAAAGCTAGCATAACCAAAGCTGGCCAAAAAATAGCAAATAATAAAAATATTACTATCAGCATTATCATCATCTAACAACATATTGAATTAATACAATAGTCTAATGTGATTATATAAGATTCATGCCTATAAAGAAAATATTAATCATGTTTATTATTATAATAGATTACAATAGTAGATTAAAAGAGAAAAAACAATCATCTTGACATATTTAAATTAATAATATGTATCAATTTATTTTCTCATTAAAACAATTCTTCACAAGCAAGAAGAAATCTACCTTAATATCATGAAGGCTACCTTACTAGTAACCTATAGCAAATGCCATAAAATCAGAACAGTTACTATTACATATCAGTATGATAACAGTGTCAGTTAACATTATAACTATTACTATTCAGCATTTGATTGACATTACTTGAGAATGTAGCATGTCAAGAAAAGTGTATTATAAAAATTGTTAAGAAAGAGAACAAACATATAGTTGATAGATGACGTGATTATTTACTGACATTATCAAAGGGAATAAACTAAAATACTGTATTAGATACAGTTTAATAATTCCCTACTACAGCTATATGCAAGAACAAAGTCAGCAGTAAAAAAAGAATTTTTCTATAACCGAAAATAGCCAATTGGAAAGCACAATGATAAAATGTCTCTTTTCCAAAAGTCAGAACACGTATGAAAGATCTAGCAACAAATCTTTACTAAACAAAAAATTTCCAAGACTTATATTAAAAAACTATACAATAGGCCGGGCGTGGTGGCTCAGGCCTGTAATCCCAGCACCTTGGGAGGCCGAGGCGGGCTGATCACGAGGTCAGGAGATCAAGACCATCCTGGCTAACACGGTGAAACCTGGTCTCTACTAAAAGTACAAAAAATTAGCTGGGCATGGTGGCGGGCACCTGTAGTCCCAGCTACTCAGGAGGCTGAGGCAGGAGAATGGCGCGAACCCTGGAGGTGGAGCTTGCAGTGAGCCAATATCACGCCACTGCACTCCAGCCCGGGTGACAGAGCAAGACCCTGTCTCAAAAATAAATAAATAAATAAATAAATAAATAAATAAATAAATACTATACAATAGATTACCTTGTATTTCTATACATTGGTAAGATAGGTAGAAAGATAGATTAATGGAGAGATTTACATATTAAGATGTACTAATTTGAGGTTATGACTATGTTAATTATTTTTCAATTAATGCTTAAATTTAAGGTAATTCCAAACAAAATTCCAGCTGGATTGTTTAAAATAATTTGACAAATTTAAATTAACACCAAGGGGAAAATAGGAACAAAAGTATCCAAGAATTTTAGCTGGGTGCAGTGGCTCATGCCTATAATCCCGTAACTTTGGGAGGCCAAAGTGGGAGGATTGTTTGAGTTTAAGAGTTTAAGACCAGTCTGGGAAATACAGCGCAGGGCAACCCCATTGCTAAAAAAAAAAAAAAAAAAAAAGAGAGAGAGAGAATTGTTGAATAGTTGTGGAACTATTTTAAACAGACATGGGAAGTAAAGTCTGCTTTCATTGATTCAAATTTCTCAGTCTTTTATATATGGCCTCTTTTCATTCTTTGCAAAGAATTCATAACTTTAAAATTATATGCATGGTGAAAGTTTTATATATAAAATATATTTAAAATAAAACATACGTATGTATCACATATGATCATATGGTAAAAGTAGGCAACTCACAAACGAATAACTATAAGAAACTCAATGAACATGTGAAACCTGTTTATTCTTACTAACAATTGTGAAAATGCAATTAAAACTCCAATGCCCTACCATTTTTTTCTTGCTCATTTTAAACTGGAAAAAGTTGTTAATACCTGATTTTGGGGCAAGTGTATGAAACAGGTAACCTCATGTGGTCTAAGAAAAAATATATATTCCGACAGTCTTTGGAGTGCAATTTAATAGTTATTACCAAGAGTAAATGTACCCATTAATTGAGTAATTATCTTTACCTCCAATGTGTTTTCTCCATATCTATATTCATAAGTACACAGAGATATAATAAGGATATTAATTGTCATACTGTTTGTAATAGCACAAAATAATAAAACCTCGAATGTCCATTAGTAAAGGAGATGTTAAGTAAATTATGGTATATTCATTCAACAAAACAAATGCAGGCATTAAAGAAAAGGATGTTATAAATTATCTCATGCTAATATCTTCAAGATATATTTTGAAACCTTAAATCCAAATGCTGATACAATAAATATATTAAGAGATTAGTTATGTAACAATACAAATCAATATATTTATGTTAGAGTCGAGAAAGATAGGCATGTGCCAGCAAAATGAAGATGAGTTGATGGAATACTTTAAGGTTTTTCTTTTTAAATCTTGCATTGTTCAAATGTTTGACAAAAATATGCATCATTTAGCACTGATATAAGAAGAAAGAAATAGGGAAAAAATATCTATTTTGCTTTTGAATAGCGATTCAATACTGAAGGATGATAGTTCTTCCTAGTCTATGTGCAATGAAAATGAAATGCCTTAACTACAAAGACAAGTGCCAAAATTTGTCAAAAATAATTCTACAAGTATATGAAAAAAATAATCATGTTTAATATGTATCTATACAGACACATGAAGAGAAATATAGATGTTGGAATTGGTCCACCATATATTAAAACTATTAAAATTGTATAGTATTGTTTGTTAGTCTTTATATAGACAGATCAATGGAAACAATTCTGAAAAGTAAATATCTGTCAATCTTTTAAAGTGGCATAGTCTTTTCCAGTGTTTGCTTTCATAAACATTTACCTACATTTACCTATCATGATTTTTAGTATTTACATTATAATACTAAATCATCTTAAACTCACTTTAGGAAATAACATGACATTATATTCTACCTTCCTTTTCCCTGGAATAGTTAACCATCCTAGGACCATTTGCTATACAACATATCCTTTGCTCATTGATGTGAAATGACAATTTTGAGCTATAGTTAACACTAAAGTGTGTTTCTGGTATTTATTTAGAGACAGGGGCTCACTCTGTCACCCAGGTTGGAGTGCAGTGGCGTGATGTCGGCTCACTGCAACCTCAGCCTCCAAGATTCAAGCTATCCTCACGCCTCAGTCCCCTGACTAGCTGGGATTACAGGAGCACGTGGCTCTTTTTTTTGTATTTTTAGTAGAGATGGGGTTTCACCATGTTAGCCAGGCTGGTCTTGCACTCCCGACCTCAAATGATCTGCCCACCTCAGTGTCCCAAAGTCCTGGGATTACACGCATGAGCCACCACACCCCGCCTGGTTTTGACTCTTTTGCATTGCCTTATCTGTCTCTTTCTCTGCTCAGTGTTACCCTAAGCAATTCTAATACTTTGGAAATTTTTTCATTGTTTTCATTTTTAAGCCATAGCCTATGAACTGTTAAAAATGATTTATTAATCCAGCTAAATTTTGAAAACGTTTGTTGCTTTGGTCCCCATGGAGAAAACTAATAACATTTTTTGTGTTGTTTGTTTTAAAGTAAGTAAGTTGCTTTACTGGTTACCAAGAATGACTGTATATTGTTGGTGAGTTGTTTGGTTTGGTTGGTTTGCTTTCTTTTTATTTTATTTTATTTTTATTTTACTTTAAGTTCTGGGATACATGTGCAGAATGTTCAGGTTTGTTACCTAGGTATACATGTGTCATGGTGGTTTGCTCCACCTATCAACCTATCATCTAGGTTTTAAGCCCCTCATGCACTAGGTATTTGTCCTAATGCTCTCCCTCCTCTTGCCTCCCAGCCCTCAACAGGCCCTGGTGTGTAATGTTCCCCTCCCTGTGTCCATGGAATCATCAAATTTTGCTTGAAACTTAAAATCAATTTTAGAAGGAGTACCATGTTTATAATATTGAGACTTTATGGACAAAGTATATAGCTAATTTATTTAAATATTTTTATGCCCTTTATCAAAATAAATGTTTATTAAACTATGGATCTCAGACATTTCTTGTTAAATTTATTTTATATAGTTTTCATTTTTAGTTGCAATTGTGAAAAACAATCATTGTTCTCTATATTGCCTTAATGGTTATTGCTGATGCTTAGGAAAAATGTTAATTTTTGCACGTCTACTAAAGTAATCAAAAGTTGATACCAACTTCCCAACTTCTACTATTAGTTATGATGATTATCCCGTTGATTATTTTGGGTTTTCAAGAGACAATATTATCTATTAAAAATAACATGCATTGTAGAAATGGTGGATATAAAGCTTGTTCCGACTTTAACATCTTTAATGTTTCATATTAAACATGATGTTGGTGTGGATTTCCAGATAATCAGATTTGCCTGTGCACAAGACACCGAAAGACTGTGAGGTTGTCTGTGAGGAACTTTTTTTTTTTCACTGTTCCTTACTACTGTCTTCTTAAACAGATGCTCTTATTTTATTTCCTTACATATGTAATATGTTTGTAACATATTACTCTGCCCTACTAAGAGGAACAAAATGTCTCATCCCTTAAATCTTTAAGTTTCACTGAGATTTTTCAATAAACTGTCAAACTTCAAGTCACCAATCTATCCTTTTTGTTTCATTTCACATGTGCTAGCATCTGCTGCATGGAGATTTTATTTTAGATTCATATCAATCTTCTGCTGCTGTCTGCAACTTGATCTTAAGCAGAGTATTAAAGGAGACAGGGAACATTTCAGGAGATGCACAATTCTTGTATATATTGAACAGCACCCATTACAACTACTGATGAGACATTCTCCTGAAATTAATTCATAATTGATATTCTCTAATGTGTCCTTAGAAATCAGATTCCTGTAAAATACTAGGCACTTTGACATCCTGAACATCTAATGACAGAGAGTCAACATGATGGTAGTCTTATTTCTAAGATGTCTTTGAAATAAACACTCTCACTTAGCTCGCTAGATTTTAGCTTGAGATAGATTATCAACGAACTGATGCAAAGACAAGCTAAGAAGAAATTATTCTGAAGTGTCAAGATTCTCTCTGTCTCTTCCTCTATCATTGATTCCGTTCTTTTATTGCTTTCACTTTATCTCAATCTTCTTGAGAGTTCATTCTTCTTCCAAAGAAAACTTAAATTTCATATTCTAAACAACTTCAAATCAACACTCTGAAAAGTAAAGAAACAAGACTTTTTATATTGCTGACAACTTTTAAGTTAATGCATTGATTTAATATACACATTCTCAAATTTTAAAGAAAATGTATTTTTTGAGATTTTGAATAAATAAAATATGGCCTAAAAGCTATACTTGGAACAACCAATGACTTGTGATCTTTTTAAGACATTTCTTAGTTCTATTTTGAGATCTTCTTTTTCAGTGATTCTGTCATATCAGTTTAGTATAAACCTTGAAACTCAGAAAAACTTTTACTAAAATAACTGCCTGGTCATGAGTAAGATTAAGTTGCAATAGAACAAACAGAGAGATTGGCTAAAAGAAAAGCAAAACTTACTTAAACTCAGCATAACATTTCAGATGGTATATTTTTACATTATTATAAAATTTAAAATTTATGTTAAAATATACATTGTCACACTCATGACTGAAAATAGAGGGACTGAGGAAGTATGCAGAATGGGAGAAAAGTAGGGAAACATCTTTAGTCTAATAAAGAAAAGCTGCCTGAGTAATCGGGTCTTTAAGCAGAACTGTGCTTTGGACAATGTTTGTTTTTATCCATTCCCGTGGCTTCCTTCTGCCCTCAGCACCTGGTATCCTTATCTGACCTCTTGGATTTCCCAAGTAGAGAAAGGTCTCTATTTTGACAGATCAGAACTCTGTATTTTCATATTTTTCCTATTTCTTACCATTAAAATTTGGCCATCTATACCTATTCTTAGGGTTCTGGTATATGATTAGTTGAAAACAGATGGTGTCTGAGTCAGGACATAGCTCTGTGAAAAAAGGAGATTTAGCACAAGCTATGGTAAGGAGAATGGTAGGGAAATCTTATAGAATTGCAACAGAGTTAGGCCTAATGGTTCGTTTCTGCTTCCTCTGCTCTTTTCTCTGTTCTCTGCTTCCTTTCTCAGCCTTTGTTAACTCCTAAGGAAGGCATCCAATTGTCTTCCTTTGTCTTTATCCTTGCTTCCCTCATTGTTAATTGGCTTCAATACTGTTTAATTTTTCAGAAAAACGCCTTGATTACCCTCACTCATTATTTTTTTTTTTTTCCTCATGATAGGTCACTAGTTGCCAGCCTGACATACATTCCCTCCTTGAGTGCTTGCCCCTTCTCCACAAAATGTGGCTTGAGTTAACAGAAACCCAGGGGATCTGGGACTCTTGGCAGGGTAAGATTTCCTTTGAAGAGGCTGTGGGCAAGGAGGCAATGCTTGTATCTGAAACACATGTTTTGGGACATTCGGGAGTCTTGAAGCTCTTCAGACCCTGGGGCTGCCCTGCTGAGTGACTGGTGGGTTTGGCAGCACATTTTGCTTCCTTTAGGTAATCCAGTGGGTTTCAGAGATGCAGAGGGAATAAGAGGAAACGGATAATGCTTTCCTCAGCATCAGTACCACGCTTGTAAGTTTCTCTTACGAATGTTCCCCCCTTCTGAAATGGTAATGACATTCTGACAAGAGATTCCAAGACGTCTTGACATCCTAGCGTTATGTCGGTGAACACTGACCGACACACACATCCCTTGGTATGTTTCATTGATTATGTAACTTATCTAAAAAGATAGGTCAGCTCAGGCGAGGCCTCCCTCACACAGTTTTCTTTCTTGGTGGCTGATAGACCTGCTTGCATGTGTATTGATACGAATGGCCTTGGAAAGAAAGAAATCCCGTCCCCTGTTTAAAGAACTCTGCAAGAATTAACAAGGATAAGTGTAAGGAGGTCAGTTGTCTGTCCCCAGGTGCAGAACCTTAATCTGAAAAGCCCCAAGCAGCTGGTTACCTAGGATTACACAGACCTGGTAGCTTCTGCCCTCTGCCTCTCTCTCTAGTACACACGCGCACGCACACACACGCGCACACTTTCCCTGGTACTTGTGACATTTATTTTCCATCGTCAAACTTTACTTTCTTTTGGACATTTGGTTTTGCACGTGAATTGTTGGCATGCATAGTTAGCTCGTCCCCTTTTCCCCATCAGTATCGTTATTCAAACAGGCGTTCAGACAATGTCTTCATAAGTTTAAGATGTTTGTTTGTTTTGGACCAACACACACTCGCTAGTTCAGGCTTCCTCTCTCTCCTCTCTCCCCGCTCTCTCATGCAAACATACACCGAGTCCTTCTCCACGTGTAGCAATGAATGTTTCCTCCGCGGGCTCCTGAGTTCAATGTCACGCTGGGCAGAAGTGGAGCAAGAGTAACGAGCATGTGTAGAGTGCGGACGCGGGGGAGACCCTTTCTGGCCAGCAGAGGGCAGCCGAGGGGAGGCGCTGGGGCTCGAGGGCTGAGCCGAGCTGAGCCTCGCCTAGCTCTGGCAGCCTCAGCCTCAGCCTCAGCACCAGCCGCGCCGGAGCCAGGAGCGCAGCCACTGAGGGCAGCGGCGGCGGCGGAAGCCAGGCGCGCAGCAAGGACCGGCGCGGGCGGGAAGCAGCAGCAGCAGCCGCCGCCGCCGCCGCTGCCGCCGCCGCGACGGGCAGCTAGGCTCGCCGGCACCCGGCTCGGGCCCCTACCCTCTCGGCTACAGTGTCCCTGGCGCCGGGCGGCCGGCGAGTCTGGAGCCCGCGCCGTCGCCGGCCGCGTCCTCCGGGTATGGAAGGAGGCGGCAAGCCCAACTCTTCGTCTAACAGCCGGGACGATGGCAACAGCGTCTTCCCCGCCAAGGCGTCCGCGACGGGCGCGGGTCCGGCCGCGGCCGAGAAACGCTTGGGCACTCCGCCGGGGGGCGGCGGGGCCGGCACGAAGGAGCACGGCAACTCCGTGTGCTTCAAGGTGGACGGCGGCGGCGAGGAGCCGGCTGGAGGCTTCGAGGACGCCGAGGGGCCCCGGCGGCAGTACGGCTTCATGCAGAGGCAGTTCACCTCCATGCTGCAACCCGGAGTAAACAAATTCTCCCTCCGCATGTTTGGGAGCCAGAAGGCGGTGGAAAAGGAGCAGGAAAGGGTTAAAACTGCAGGCTTCTGGATTATCCACCCTTACAGTGATTTCAGGTGAGGGTTCCCGGTCGCCGCCCCACCCTCCCTTCAGGCGCGCCCTCAAACGCGCTTCCCTGCCCTGGGAGGGGGGCGCCCCGTGGACTCGGAGGGCGGGCCGGGGGTGGCGCTGCCGGCGGCGTCGGCTAGGGCTGAGCAGGCTCCACTCGGCGCCTCTCGGTAGTTTCCACCCAGGAAGGGCTAGGAGGATGTGCTCCAGTTGCCCGGGAATCCCGGACGGGCTCTCCTCCTCGGCCTCCTCAACTTCGGGGACAGATCAGGGAAGAATGGAGGCCACGGTGACCGCCCTGGGAGGAGGCGAAGTTGTACCAGGGAAACTTTTCCTTCAGAGACGAGAGTGTGAGGAAGCGGGCAGCCACCCTTCCTCGCGCGGCTTCCTGAAGTGTGGTCTCCACCAAGAGGGAAAAGGAGGCTTCTGGGGCTCTGGAGAAGGCGGGGTAACCGGAGACAGCGATTCATACGCCTGAGCAGTTCCTGCCAGCGCTTGGCCCGGGGAGTGTGTTTAGTCTGTTTATCTTTATAGCCGCTGGGTATCCTGGCTGTGTTTTCTTAGGAACAGCGGCCGGCAGGCAAGAGAAGGGCAATTTGCACTTGGATAGTCCCCAGCGTGAGGTCTCACCAAAGCCAGGCGCTTCCAAGCAGGGCAGGAGCGTGGCAGGAAGCCTGTAGTCCCCGAAACGGAGAGAGGGGGCGTTGCCAGAGCCCCCTTTCTGGAAATAGAGCGGCACCCTTTCTTGACCTTGACTGCAAATCTCTTTCAAAAATCTCTTTCACATCCCTGAGCTCGGGAAGAAGGACAGGAACACTGTCAGCAGGAAAACTCCGCTTTAGAGAATTAAAATTAAGACGTTTTCTGATCTTATTTGTCACCCAAGTATTCGTTCGGTGATAAGCATGTTTAGAGATTGTCAAATGAAGGTCGTGTAGTAGATCCTCTTATTAGCGTGCGCACGGTTATCTTAGCTCCTGAACAAGGCTGGACTTTCCATTTTAAAATCCAGAACTAGTAACTCTTAATAACTCAAGGTAATATTTATTTATTTATTTGGCCGAACTCGTTCGACAAGAAAAAAAAAAATCAACTAAAGGAGCATGTGCATATACTAAGCATTCTTTATAGGATAAATACAGCAATGTCAACCAGCCTTGGAATTAGTTTAGAAACTAAGGGAAATTATCACCAACTCCATGCTTTAACGGGAGCTGTCCACAGTTCTGATTGACATTAGCTGTGAAAAAAACCACAGTCCCGCCACACAAAGGCTCATAGTGACTGTCTTTGCCTTCTTTGAGATGTTTATCGTCTCAGAAATCAGTAGCCTCTGTGATCTATGCACAGAGTGAATGGATTTTAGAAAGTGTATAATTTTAAGGTACTTATTTGTAAAAACACACAGCAAAGTCTAAAGGATAATTTATAAAACCTAATGAAGTTTATAGTCTAAGAGTTTGATTGAAAAATGTTCATATTAAAGAGATGTAATAAATAATCAAACCTCTTTCCTCCAGTAGGAAGATAGGGAAGCAAACTTATAAATGACCCTATTCTGAGATGTATAAGGTTGTCGTGTTCTTTAGAGTTTTAAAGGTGGGAATCAAGTATAGAATATTATCTCTTCCTCAGTCCCCAATGGAAATATAGTTCACCTCATTTTAAAATTTTTAAATGAAAATAATTTACATGAAAACAGCCTCCAGTCTTAATAGCAAAAATAAATGGGGTATTTCCAGAAATGTATGAAGTTCAATATTAACATGCAAAAATGCTGAACTTTTGACATGTAATTTCACTCAATAAAATGATTACATATGAAGCTTTTATTTCTTCAGCAATGTGAAAAGGACTATCCCTTTTCAAAATATCATACATCAAATAATTAAACTTTTTCCCACTTACTAAATAAAAACATAGGGCCGCTTTTCAGGAATTAGAATAGTGTCCAAAAGTCTTTTGAATGAATGGAATTACAGGATTCTCCTTATTTTCCCAAGGAAATCTTCTGAGACAAAATATCTCTTTAATAAAAACATTGTTACTGAACAAAGGAACAAATTGAAATCAGGTGATGATTTAATTTTATTATTCATTTCAAATAAATGGGAAATGATTAAAACGTGAGCTAATACTCAAAACTCCAGTGTGGAGAGTTTGGAATATTTGACTTTCCCTCGTGTAAGTGGAAAAAAGAAAATGTCAGGCGCAAATTAAGCAGTTAGAATTATTTAGATCTTTTTAAACTGAAAGATACCTGAAAAAATAGATTTTATTTTATTTTTTCTTTTATTTTTTTTTTTTTTTTGGAAACAGAGTCTTGCTCTGTCGCCCAGGCTGGAGTGCGGTGGCCCGATCTCAGCTCACTGCAAGCTCCGCCTCCCGGCTTCATGCCATTCTCCTGCCTCAGCCACCGGAGTAGCTGGGACTACAGGCGCCGCCACCTCGCCCGGCTAGTTTTTTGTATTTTTAGTAGAGACGGGGTTTCACCGTGTTAGCCAGGATGGTCTCGATCTCATGACCTCGTGATCCGCCCGTCTCGGCCTCCCAAAGTGCTGGGATTACAGGCTTGAGCCACCGCGCCCGGCTGAAAAAATAGATTTTGAAACAGAATTACAATATACACTGGTGTTCTAAAACAAACTAGAAAAATAATCATGTACTTGTTTACATTCAGAATATATTTACATCTTATTATTTCATTAATGTTTTTGTATGATCTCAAATTTTTTGTATGATTTAGATAAGATTTTCTAAAATCTAAACATGTCAAGAAAATGTAATGAAAAAACAAAAATATGAAAGACAATTCCAGCAGTATTTTTTTTTTTTCTACAGGAAAAGCAATGTGTGAGTAATTTTCAACAGATACTAGAAATGTTTGTGGTCATGATCTAGCCTTTACTTTAGGCCCTTTTCTGAGGATTCTTTCAGAGGGGTGCTTTACTATAGTTCCTAAAATGCCAAACTTAAGTTCATTAATTGTGTAACAACTGAGTGAGTGACACTTAAGAGTAATTTCCATGAAGAGTGGGGAGATAGTGCAAATGAAGATATCCAGAGGATTCTTTTCCTTGACACTTTTAATAAGCATTTGCATGGCCAGAGAAGTTTACTATGTTCTTACTCCAGCGCATGTTGTGACTTTAACACTGTTTCTAGTTTCCCTTCTCAGGATAATTTTTAAGACTGATAGCTTTCTACTTTATTTACCTCAAGGGACAAGGCTGTGCTCCCACTGAGACTTTCAGAGAACTACCTAGTGCCTCTTTTCCCTGCCAGAGCCCGAGAATGCTATTGCTGTGTCTGGCAGGTAGTTTTCTCTACCCCTGGTGTAAGTAGGGCGGAGATGCTGCATTTACTTTTTTCCTCAGGAAAAAGGATGATAATAGAAACCTTCAGAGAGTAAAAAAGAGTCCAATAGTATCAGATACTGTTTGAAATAACTGAGTGGAAGCTACAGAATTTAGTAAACACAACAAGCTCATGTTTTTGTTTATACTGTGGTATATAAGCACCCAAACTAGGGAAAATAGGGATAGTTACTTAAAAACAAATGTAGCTCGATTTTTCTGTAGTGACAGCATGGTCTTACTTTTATTGAATTTCATGTGAACAACACACAGACACATTTAATTTGGAGGTTAAATATGATTTTTAAAAATTCATGGTGATTTTATATTAATTAGCTAGAATTTTACTATGGTTAAAAAGTGATGCTCGGCAAGCATTGTGCTTACACAGCCAATTGATAGTTATGATATAATCATTTAAATAGATTGAAAGAATATTTAGAATACTTTTGTGGATGATTTTGATTATGCAAGCAATGTATCTTGGAAGAATTTATCACCAGACCATTTGCTATGTTAGGGATTTTGTCATTACTTTGTTCCATCATGCTTACACAAAGGGACTTTTAAAAAGAATGCTCCTCTTCCATATATATTGCAGCCAATATCTTGCTCCTCATAATAGAGGCAGTTTTGTATCTTGACTTCTTATTTTTTTTTCCGTTTCTTTTCATCATTAGTATGAGTGTGTGAAACGCTTACTGTGTTTTAAGTACCCAAGGACTCTAGAGATGGGAGTTACTTCCTGAAGATACTGTCACTTCCGGTCTTCCATCTCTGCTTTGGATTGCAGCCACAAATGTACTGATATCAGAGATCACTGATGTGTTCATTAGGGAAGGGAGGCTTCACTCATATTACACAGTTCATCATAGAACATTTGCTTCCAGGAGCTTCTCACAAGAAAACAGTTCAACCTTCTGGGGTTTAAAGACTAATTAGCCTACTGTTACATTTTCTTTGTGCTGAACACACTCTGTATTCTGCCAGCAATGCTTCTTTTATTTGCTTTTCATATCAACATAGCCAAAATTAACCATAAGAATTTATTTATTTTTCTCTGTTAGGTGAACCTTTTTGTGCTTTGTAAGTTCAGTTACATTTTTCTTAGTGGCTCTAGGAACTGTTAGACATAATGTGAAATTTCTTCAAAGATTTAAAGGTGTGAATTTATTTAGTTACTTTTTCTTAGTATACATATAAGTTATGCAACTTTAATTTTTAGCAAATGTTTCACTGTTGCATTTAGTAGATATGATTTATACTATTAAATTATTGTAAGATGGTTTTCATTTTTTTCTGAGCAAGTTTCCCTTTAAACCTGCTTTTGGGGTGTGATTACAAATTGAGAATCAGTGACGAGGTACACTTTACCAATCATATTTAATTATGTGGACTTGGATTTATGAATAATTTTAATTATGAACGTGCCTGTTGAATAATGAAAGAAATTTAAATGCACTGGAAAGATACATTACTTGTTATTTGTATCATAGGTTCATTTATCTACTTGATCAAAAACCACAATCCAAAACAACATCACCACCAAAAAGCAAGATAAATAGTATTTGTAATTCTGCATTATTATACTCAGTGCACCTATGTCCTATAGTGAGCAGGAAGCCAGCAGAATGCATTTAGAATGATTTTCAGGCGAGAATCTTATTCTGAATATAATTCTTGTGTCTAGCAGATAATTCACTTCATTATTTAGAAACAACAATTGGGCTCAGGAAAAGGACTTTCAAATAGAGTCTCGTATAAGTATAGTGCGAATTATTGCAGATCATTAGCACTACACGAAGAGTACTGAGCATTTGCAGGGTCTGTGACAAATTTTCATTTTATAATTTTGTGTAAAGGAGTAACAAACCATGAATTAGGCTGACACTATATATTTTAGTTGTAGAAATAAATAATAAAGAAAAAAGTCTGCATGCACTAAGAAAATTATATTTTCTCTAAGTACTTTTCTTCTAAAAATAATTTTCTTTGTGAGGGCATCTGGATGTACAACTTACCGTTAGTTTTATAGGTAAAAAATCAGGATTCCTGGTGCATCCTGGAATTTTATGTTTTTGCAAAATAAACCTTCATGGCTCTGTTTTTTTTTTTTTTTTTTTTTTTTTTGAGACGGAGTCTTGCTCTGTCACCCAGGCTGGAGTGCAGTGGCCGGATCTCAGCTCACTGCAAGCTCCGCCTCCCGGGTTCACGCCATTCTCCCGCCTCAGCCTCCGGAGTAGCTGGGACTACAGGCGCCCGCCACCTCGCCCGGCTAGTTTTTTGTATTTTTAGTAGAGACGGGGTTTCACCGTGTTAGCCAGGATGGTCTTGATCTCCTGACCTCGTGATCCACCCGTCTCGGCCTCCCAAAGTGCTGGGATTACAGGCTTGAGCCACCGCGCCCGGCCGGCTCTGTTAGTTCTATTTGTATATATGTGCTACAGAAACTATTCAAGGGACATCTATATATGTAGAAGAATATATATAGAAGTAAAGAATATATATAGAAGTTGATTATTTTTGACTTGAGTGTTTATCTGATACATTTCACCCAACTTTGATAAAATTGATTTCATGACTCTTTCAAGTTATGTTAGTTAATTTTCTCATAGTATTTTTCTATTTTGTCTAATAGTTGACCACTCAGTTAAAGCAAAGAAGCAACATTACTCATACCTTAAATTTACAACTTATCAGTTTATTTATATAAACCTAATTTTATTTTCAGATCACTAGCTGTAACTCTAAAAACATAAGGCTGATTTTACATACATACAAAGTTAGAAAATATTTATAAATTTTAGACTATCAGCTTTGTTGTATACAGTTATTCAGTATTTTAAAAAGTGCCACAGCAAACATCTTTGCACCTTACTCTTCATTATGTTTTCCTTACTCTTCATTATGTTTTGGCTAAACTTCAGGGAATGGAATGACTGCCTATGAACATTCTAAAGATTCTATACATATTGATTTGACCAATTAATACTGCCTCCAGTTTACAGATTTCTTTTTTTTTTTTTTTTTGAGACGGAGTCTCGCTCTGTCACCCAGGCTGGAGTGCAGTGGCCAGATCTCAGCTCACTGCAAGCTCCGCCTCCCGGGTTCACGCCATTCTCCTGCCTCAGCCTCCCGAGTAGCTGGGACTACAGGCGCCGCCACCTCACCCGGCCCAGATTTCTTAAAATGACAAGAATAATGTAGGTTCTCCAAGGTTGACGTTTCTGTTGTGATATTTACAGTCTTGTTTTGGGACAGAAAGTGTAACCTGCCCTCCATTTCATTCAACATAGAGTGACAAGAGTGATCTTTAAAAAGCAAATCTAATAATATTGTTATGCTCTTTAAAAACCTTTAGTAACTTCCCGTTACTCTTAGACTACATTTGACAAACTTTCTTTGAGCTTCAGGACCCTGCATAATGTCAGCCTATATATGCAGCCTCATCACATGCCACTCATTCCAGCACTGTGTTCCAGCCACTTGGGTAAATTTTTAGCTCCTAGAACAACCTGTGTTCTCTCCTGCAACTAAGATTTTAATGTGATATTACCCCCATGCTTGAAATACTCTTTTCACTTTTTATCACTCCACATAACTAGTTTCTACTCATCTTTTAGGTTTCCGTTTAATCATTGTGCACACACTTATTTTTCTATCTAGGCTTTCTGTTCAGCAGAATTTATAATTATTTTTATATGTGTCCCTTCCCTGGAATTTAAGCCATGCTAACTTATGAATCTTACTCAGTTTTACATTCCCAATGTTGTAAAAAAGTTCTTGCCAAACTTTCTTAGAGGCTTCATTTTTTTTTCTTCAACTTTTATTTTAAGTTCAGGGGTAAATGTGTAGGATGTGCAGGTTTGTTAAATGGGTAAACATGTGCCATGGTAGTTTGCTGCACAGATTATCCCATCACCTAAGTATTACGTTCAGATATGGTTTAACAGCTTTTTTGAGATGAAATTCATATACCATACAATTCACCCGTTTAAAGTAAGCAATTCAATGTTTTCTAGTAAGTTCACAGAGTTATGCAGCCATCACCACAAACAGTTTTAGAATATTTTATCATCCGAAGAAGAAACCCCATATGCATTAGCACTCACTTTCTCGCATCTCCCACCCTCCTGCTCAGCCTTAAGCAACCACTAATCCACTCTCTGTCTCTGTAGATTTTTGCTTATTCTGAATATTTTATATCAGTGAAATCATGCAATATATAGTCTTTTGTTATTGGCTTCTTTCACTTAGCATAATGTTTTTTCAAGGTTCATTCATGTTGTTACCTGAATCAGTACTTTATTCATTTCCTTGCTTAAAAACATTCCATTTTATGAATATGCTACCTTTAATTTATTCATTTATCAACTGATGGACATCTGAGTTGTTTCTGCTTTTTAGCTATTGTAAATACTGCTGATATGAATATTCTCATACAAGTTTTTGTGCAGAGATGTTTTCATTTCTCTTCAGAGTGAAATTTCTGGGTCATCATAACAGACCTGTAATAAATATTTATTGACTGAATGGACAAAGAATTATTCTCCAACCAGGTCATGAGCACATTTAATCTTAGAGTTGATAAATTCAGATGAAAGCCCTTCTTTTTTCCTACAGTAATACCTGGCATCTACTTCCCACTGGCACCTGCAAGTATGTGCCCAACTATTACATTTCCCTGCCTAATACACAGATGAATAAATGAAACTGCAGAGGAGTTTTGTAGCATGAATATGGTGACATAGATAGTAAGAATTGGGCCAGGAATTCAGTTCTTATGAATATTAATTTTGTCACTTCAGCTCTTTTACATAATAAGAAACAAGGCTGCCAGTATAAATAATTCTCCAAACCTTCTGGGACACATGATGGATTGAACCTAATCATTTGTACTTCCTCCCTCTTGAAGTCACTCCAAAATAATATGAAAAAGCACAGATACATTGGTAAGTAGAAGAAAGAGGAGACATCAGAGAATATAGATCTCAAGCACATTTGTAAAATAGGAAGTTAATAGAGAAATTATTCCACTTCCAGAATCCTTCACCCATTGAAATCCAGAAGAATTCAGGACTTGGAAGTGCCAGTTATGAAATAGTTCCAGGAAAGCCAGACTGAAAACAGAATTAAATAAGGGTTTCCTTAGTGAATACAAAACTCCCTGTGCTGACATTAGGATGCTTGGAGCCAGGTCTGTTTTTCTCAATCAGGAAACTGGAGAAAATACCTCCAAAGGGAGACATTTCAAAGTCTTCAGATAAAAAAATCATGTTTATTGCCTAATCACCCTGCAAAAACTCCCACATGTGGACATTGAAGCTGTAATTATATTTTTGGTATGGCATTGGTTAATATGGAACTGAAAGCAAAAGATAACCAGACATTTGAGAAAAGTCTCATAGGCAAGACTAAATCAAACAGAGAAAGATTAAGTCAAACAGCCAGACGGTCCAGAGGGATGGGATAAGGAGAAATGACAGTATTATAAAAAATGCTCCACAAATGATATCTTCATAAATATTTTATCTGTACAATAAGAACACATTGCTATGGAAAATATGGCAAGAAATTTAAAAAACAGCTCTTGGACGAAATGTGTTAGCAGATAAAGTCTAAGAAGTCGATCAGAATTAGAGCAAAAAGACAAAAGGGAATAGGAAATATAAGAAAATATAGCAAAATCAAGAACTAATTTATAAGGTCAAAATCTATCATAAGGTATTCTAGAATGATAAAAAAAGAGTGAAAAGGGACATATGGAATTAATGGAGACATTTTCAATAAAATTTTCCAGATAGCAGCAACTGAAATGTCTGTTCTGAGGAACTCATGGAATACTTAGCATCATGAAAGAAAAAGACTATCCAAGGATCATTACACAGAAGCTTTACAACACCATTGAATAAGCAACAAATAAACAAATGACTAAGACTTTTCAAAGAAAAAGTTACATATCAAGAAGTGGGAATACTACTTTAAGTTAAATGATGATGTAACAATGTCTACAAAATTCTGAGAGAAAGTAATCTTGATAAGAAATCCATACCTTGCCATAATACAAAGTTTAAATAAAGATATTCAGAAATTAAGAACTCTAGTATTAAGTACCCATGTACCCTTTCTTAGAAAGTTACTAGATGACATGTTCCTGCAAAACAAGAAATTACACCAAACAACATGAAGACATAGAAGCTAGGAAATGGGCCCTAACACAGAGAAACTTGAAGTCCTAGGAGTACCCCAGAATAGCTAGACTTGAAATAAACCAGTCCAGACTGGGGCAGGAAAGCAAAGCGTTCTGGAGGAAGGCCTTCAGGATATGAAAAACAAATAGATGGATATCAGTACTTGATAAATAATGTTATTAGGTGTTCGAGAGATCATTTGGAACAAGATATTGATGACTTCCATATAAATATTTGTAGAATACATTGGATACAAGTAAATAAACAAAAGACCTTTATTAACTCCAGAAAGATCTAAAGATGTATATAAAAGGGAAATGAATCACAGTTCCTTGCTTGGTTCAGCAGTGCCTAATGCTTATTTGGTAATAATAATGTAAGCAAGTTGACTGTTTTAAATAAAGTTTGCGGTGCAATTATTCTAGGATGGTGGGAGGGCAGGAGAAACGTAAATGTGGTTTGGGTAATGTAAGAAAGCTAAGTCCTTGTCTTCCACAGTTGGAAACTAACGAATAGTATTTAAAATTGATAAATTAATTTCTCTTTGAAATATGAACTAAACACTAAAAGAAACAATTATGGTGGTTGAATTTGGAAAGTAATATGTAGGGCTAAAAGGAAAAGGGAGAGGCTTATATGTTCTCCTTATAATCCTTCATGCTATTTTGCTTAAAAAAAATAAAGACTATGGGCATATGTTATGTTGAGGTAACAGTGTTAGGAACTGTTTAGGTCAGAATCCAAGCTTCACCATGTTAGTAACTGGACCTTAATTTTCTCAATTATAATATGAGGAAAAAAATATATAAAATTTGTGGGGTATATAGTATATATAGTGTGTATATATACTATATATGCTATATAAACATTTCTGTATATGAAGCGCTTAGAAGTTATGCTCTGCATTTAATGCTATTTTAAGAGTTAGTTATTTTTATGAAAGTAAAATTAAAACAGAATTGGCCGGGTGCGGTGGCTCAAGCCTGTAATCGCAGCACTTTGGGAGGCCGAGACGGGCGGATCATGAGGTCAGGAGATCGAGAACATCCTGGCTAACACGGTGAAACCCCGTCTCTACTAAAAAATACAAAAAACTAGCCGGGCGAGGTGGTGGGCGCCTGTAGTCCCAGCTACTCAGGAGGCTGAGGCAGGAGAATGGCGTAAACCCGGGAGGCGGAGCTTGCAGTGAGCTGAGATCCAGCCACTACACTCCAGCCTGGGCGACAGAGCGAGACTCCGTCTCAAAAAAAAAAAAAAAAAAAAAAAATTAAAACAGAATTAAGGCAAGTTAGTTGTTTGAAAAATTAAATATTCTCTAAGTATATACTCTAACCATTTCCATAAATACTGAAGAAAAAATACATATGAAGGAAGGGCCATGTAAATGCTGTGCTGCTGTTTCCTTTTTACCTTCATGCAAGCCCTGGCAGCAGAAGCCCTGATGTGCAATGACATATTTTATGTATGCTATGTGAAATTGGTCTAGTCATGAGGCACTTAGCGTTGGAAAACTGTGTTTTTTTTTTTTTTTTTTTGAGATGGAGTTTCGTTCTTTTTGCCCAGGCTGGAGTGCAATGGCGCGATCTTGGCTCACCGCAACCTCCGCCTCCTGGGTTCAAGCGATTCTCCTGCCTCTGCCTCCCAAGTAGCTGGGATTACAGGCATGTGCCACCATCCCCGGCTAATTTTGTATTTTTATTAGAGACAGGTTTTTCCATGTTGGTCAAGCTGATCTCAAACTCCTGACCTCAGGTGATCCGCCCTCCTCGGCCTCCAAAAGTGCTAATGTTACAGGTGTGAGACACCGCGCCCGGCCAGAAAACTTTTAATATATCCTGTTTCTGCAAAATTTTCCAGTTTAATCTCTTTAGTTGGTATAGAATGCTACAGTATTGAACATTTGGAAATAGCTTTTAGGGAAAATTATAATGGCATTCATTGGGCTGCATGTGCTACTTTCTGTTCATCTTTAAGAAAATGGCATAAACCATTTGGGATGTTATTTGAAATCAGCTAAGAATTATATATGAGGCAAATAAGATAAGTTATAAACTGATAAATCTTTCATTTTCTTTTTTATTGTCATGTTTAACAGTCTTTAAAAACTGTTATTTAGAAATATAATTATTTCTAATTAGATGCATAAAAGAATTTGAGAAATACTGTAAATTTGACAGAATTAAAAAAAACTTTGTGATATCATTTCTAGAGCAGTTGTCACTTAATCACCCTTGCAGAATGTTTTATCTTTGTTTTATTAAAAAGACAATGCACCTTATTAAAATTTACACTACCTAGGTTGTTTGAGGAACATGAGCAGAGACTGAAAAATGAATATTTAAAGTTATTTGATTAGTTTTTTGTTTGTTTGTTTTTTGAGACAGAGTCTTGCTTTGTTACCCAAGGTGGAGTGCATTGGCATGATCTCGGCTCACTAGAACCTCCGCCTTCTGGGTTCAAACTATTATCTTTCCTCAGCCTCCCGAGTAACTGGAATTACAGATGTGCACCACCACACCTAGCTAATTTTTGTATTTTTAGTAGAGATGGGGTTTTACCATATTGGTCAGACTGGTCTCGAACTCCTGACCTCAAGCAATCCACCCACCTTGGCCTCCCAAAGTGCTGCGTTTACAGGCGTGAGCCACCATGCCTGGCCTATTTGATTAGTTTTTAAAGGGAGAACAACTGTTCCTTATTTTTCCTATAGAATAGTCATTCTCTGTTTAAATAGTACTTTTTAAAAAATTGTCTTTTTTTCTAAACAATGAATTTGATATTTATCCTGAAATCCATGTAAGTGAATTAGAGTGAAAAGTTTGGAGACCTGTATTTTCTGTGATCTGGATATATATCTAATGTATAAAAAGCAGAAATACATGCTAGAAGCACCAAGTTATGGTTGAATAAGTATTGCACAATATAAATAATCCCATAATTCTATTGGCTGTAATTACTGATTATACAAATCATTCATGGTTAGCCATTTGTGTTAGTTATTCTAGGCTTGAAAACTCATATAATACTTCACAAATCACATTTAAGCTATTGACACTCTGACCTGTGTATTTATTTATAATATTTTGCCTGTAATTTCAAAGATTTGTAGTTTCCTTGAAGCACATTTATTTTTGGAACCCAAGTTAAGACTTCCTGAAGTATCTAATATTGTCATGAAGAAATAGAGACACTAAAAACAGTGTATGGAAGATTCAAAGATACAGAATTTTGGTTGGGACAAGCTATTTAAGAATTATAGCTGAAGCTGGGCCAGGCATGGTGGCTCATGCCTGTAATCCTAGCACTTTGGGAGGCGGAGCCGGGCAGATCGCTTGAGCTCAGGAGTTTAAGACCAGCCTGGGCAACATGGCGAGACCCCGTCTCTACAAAAAATACAAAAATTAGGCAGGCATGGAGATGCATGCCTGTAGTCCTAGCAACTTGGGATGCTGGGGTGGGAGGATCGCTTGATCCCAGGAGATTGAGGCTTCAGTGAGCCAAGATGAAGCCACTGCACTCCATCCAGGCTAGATGACAAAGTGAAACCCTGTGTTTATATATATATAATATATATATACACACACACACACATACATTTTCAATATATTGGTATAAAGTAGGCACTTAATAAATTTGAATAAATAAAGAGACTTTTAGCAGTATTATGCTTAACTTTGGTTTTTATATATAATTTCCAACAACCGTTTTCCCTATGTGCCCTCTAAAAAACAATAATTTAGTGTGGACATTTAATCTGCATTTTATTCCTTCACAGAAACATGCATTTAGAAATAAGATTTGAAGCCATTACAATTAAATAAATGCATGTTTCTATGAGCTCCTTTTACTATAATGCTTGATTTTATGTAGTTTTTAAAATTGGGATTATATATATCCCAATTTTTCATATATATATATATATATATATATATATGATATCTTGTTGTCTTAGTTCTTCTGAGCTGCTGTAAGAAAATACCATAGACTGCATGGATTATAAACAACAGAAATTTATTTCTCACGGTTCTGGAGGCTGGAAAGTGCAAGATCAAGGTGCTGGTTGATTTGCTCTCTGGTGAGAGTCTGTTTGTCACAAATGGCTGTCTTTTCACTATAACCTAGCAAGGTGGAAGGGGTGAGGGATCTCTTATAAGGGCACCAAACCCATTCATGAGGGTTCTATCCTCATGACCTAATCACCTCCCAAAGGCCCCTCCTTCCAACGCCACTATCATGTGGGTTAGGATATCAACATATGGGCCGGGCGCGGTGGCTCACGCCTGTAATCACAGCACTTTGGGAGGCCGAGGCGGGTGGATCACGAGGTCAGGAGATGGAGACCATCCTTGCTAATATGCTGAAACCCATCTCTACTAAAAACCAAAAAATTAGCCTGGCTTGGTAGCGGGTGCCTGGCGTCGTGGCCGGCGCCTGTAGTCCCAGCTACTCCAGTGGTTGAGGGAGGAGAATGGCGTGAACCTGGGAGGCGGAGCTTGCAGTGAGCCGAGATCTCCCCACTGTACTCCAGCCTGGGCAAGAGAGCGAGACTCCGTCTCAGGAGAAGAAAAAAAAAAAAAGGATTTCAACATATGAATTTTAGGGTGACATAAACATTCTATCTATTGTATCTGGCATGGCTCTTCTTTCACAGCACTATAAAAACTATTTAAATGTCATTGCCTTTAGAATTAGTGCTATCTTAATGAAAATAAAGTTGAGAATGTCTCCCTTTGGGCAATGACATTTAGAAAGAATTATATTACTTTTAGGTATGTATCATTTATTTTCTGTTCCACTTTGCCAAATTGTGCTATTTGATTTAACAGTGCACCTTTAAAACCCTGTTGTACAGGGATGGAAAGTTAACATTATGTCCCTCTAGATTTAATTAATAAAATGTCGAGTCGATATTTTGAAAAATGATTTTTTTTTTTTAATTTTAACTTTTTGGTGACCAGGATTTTTTTTATAGTGTTTACCAAATTTACAGTGAAGATATAATATTCCAATGAATAACGTCCCGAGTGACCAGTGTTAAATTAGCCCTTGTGTACATAGAAAAGAAATCATAGGTCCTGATAAAGGAATATTGAAGTTGACATAATTTTCAAAAGCAAAAATAACTTAAGTCTGAAAAGATGCAAAGCTAAGATGTCAGCTTGGTTTTTGCATATAAAAGACAGAGCAAGACCAAAGCCCAAACAAACAAACAAAAAATCATGGGCAACTTTACAGGAAAACTATCCCCAACAACCTGAAAGATAAGTGACACAAACCTTCAACAACTGCAAGACCTGTTGTTTTTGCACTATGTATTGGAGGAATGAAGCAGTGGTAAGCAAGGGTGTCTGACAGAGCTGAGAATATGGGAAACTCCCACGCAGCCAAGAGGAATGGGATGGAACAGCAGCTGAAACTAGGATGGAATTTGCACAATTGGTCTGCCTTAATTTGAAGAGGAGACTCAGTGTGTGATCCCAGGTCTGGGGCAGGCAATGTATATGAAGAGCCTGGAACAACTTGACATATCAGATGTTAAGGAGGTTATCAAAGACTACCAGGGTAATAGCAAAAAGATTCAGGATCCCACTTGAAGAAGCCAAAGATGAGCTTCAAAAAGGATTAGACTTTCTATGATTTCAAACCCATCAGCTGTTTAAATTTGAGTTCATAATGATGTAAAAAATGATTACCTACTGAAGGTACCTTCACATAATACATGAAGAGATAATATAATTAGAAAAGTATGATTTTACCAGCCCTATTTAATTAATGAGCATCACAATAAAAAGGAAGGGGAAAAAGGAAGAGATCTTAATTTTGAAAAAGAAAGATCAAGGCTATAAAGGACAGTACAATATTATTTATATTTCTGTTTTACTCACAGATCTTATTTGTATTTTCAACAAAACCCTACTAATGCTGAGGCAAAACACCTTAATGCAACTTTATACAGGGAAAATGTCCCAGACATAGTCTCAGAACGATCAGAATCTTAACTCTTTTAATTGGATTTGAATGGATTTTCTCTCTCTTCTGAAGAGTGAAAACTTTCCTGGCTACCAACATTTTGGGATGCAAGTCTTTTTATTATTTGGTTCATGTAGTTCAAATAGAAAGGAGGTATTATGTAATGGAATAGAGGAAGCCTAACAAATTCAAATCACAAATAATCAATACTTTTTTTTTTTATTATACTTTAAGTTCTAGGGTACATGTGCATAACATGCAGGTTTGTTCACATGTATACTTGTGCCATGATGGTGTGCTGCACCCATCAACTTGTCAGCACCCATCAACTCATCATTTATATCAGGTATAACTCCCAATGCAATCCCTCCCCCCTCCCCCCTCCCCATGGTAGGCCCCGGTGTATGATGTTCCCCTTCCCGAGTCCAAGTGATCTCATTGTTCAGTTCCCACCTATGAGTGAGAACGTGCGGTATTTGGTTTTCTGTTCTTGCAGTAGTTTGCTGAGAATGATGGTTTCCAGCTGCATCCATGTCCCTACAAAGGACACAAACTCATCCTTTTTTATGGCTGCATAGTATTCCATGGTGTATATGTGCCACATTTTCTTAATCCAGTCTGTCACAGATGGACATTTGGGTTGATTCCAAGTCTTTGCTATTGTGAATAGTGCCACAATAAACATACGTGTGCATGTGTCTTTATAGCAGCATGATTTATAATGCTTTGGGTATATATCCAATAATGGGATGGCTGGGTCATATGGTACTTCTAGTTCTAGATCCGTGAGAAATCGCCATACTGTTTTCCATAATGGTTGAACTAGTTTACAATCCCACCAATAGTGTAAAAGTGTTCCTATTTCTCCACATCCTCTCCAGCACCTGTTGTTTCCTGACTTTTTAATGATTGCCATTCTAACTGGTATGAGATGGTATCTCATCGTGGTTTTGATTTGCATTTCTCTGATGGCCAGTGATGATGAGCATTTTTTCATGTGTCTGTTGGCTGTATGAATGTCTTCTTTTGAGAAATGTCTGTTCATATCCTTTGCCCACTTTTTGATGGGGTTGTTTGTTTTTTTCTTGTAAATTTGTTTGAGTTCTTTGTAGGTTCTGGATGTTAGTCCTTTGTCAGATGAGTAGATTGCAAAAATTTTCTCCTATTCTGTAGGTTGCCTGTTCACTCTGATGGTAGTTTCTTTTGCTATGCAGAAGCCCTTCAGTTTAATTAGATCCCATTTGTCAATTTTGGCTTTTGTTGCTGTTGCTTTTGGTGTTTTAGACATGAAGTCTTTGCCCATGCCTATGTCCTGAATGGTATTACCTAGGTTTTCTTTTAGGGTTTTTATGGTATTAGGTCTAACATTTAAGTCTCTAATCCATCTTAAATTAATTTTCATATAAGGAGTAAGGAAAGGATCCAGTTTCAGCTTTCTACTTATGGCTAGCCAATTTTCCCAGCACCATTTATTAAATAGGGAATCCTTTCCCCATTTCTTTTTTTTGGTCAGGTTTGTCAAAGATCAGATGGCTATAGATGTGTGGTATTATTTCTGAGGGCTCTGTTCTGTTCCATTGGTGTGTATCTCTGTTTTGGTACCAGTACCATGCTGTTTTGGTTACTACATTGAACAAATAAAGAATTGCTATTTTATAAAAATTGTACTAAAAACGTATTGATTACTACAAGGCTACAGTAATCAATACTTTTTTAGTATAATTTTTATAAAATAGCAATTCTTTATTTGTTCAGTGTTACACTGTTGTGATTCCAGAAAGCATAAAGTATTTTCAGGCGTGTTTTGAAAGTCCATCAAATGTAGAATTATTTTAGAAATGTACACCTTTTAAGTGTACAGAGAGAAAAATCCACTGAAAGACAGCAAAATAATTTAGTTGACTGCAACGTGGCACTGCTTTTGCATTTCTTTCCTATGTAAAGTCAAACTGATATATATATATAACTGATATATATTCCTTCTATATCAACAAATCATGTTGGAAAGAGTGAAAAGCTCTTAACCTAGTTTCCTATCTTCAATTTTTAACTTTATCATGCTTGTTAATTGCTTGGGTGTCCTTTAACCATCTATTTCCATGATTCTTTCCCAGAGGCTTGGTTTAATTTTAAAAGTGCAATGTATTCAGCCCTAATTATGAGAGCTCACTACAGGCAAACAGCAAGAGATAGTAATGACCAAAATGTGTTCTTAAATCAGTGTCACAGCTACAGCAGGCACATTGTTATTAACATTTATGAAATACAGCCATGTAAGGCAATATTTAGAAGCTAGTGACATTTGAAAATACCATTTCTCCCAAGAAACAATTTTATTAAATGTGATTTTTTAAATATCTACTTTTTGTACTGAAAGTACAATTTTTTATCAATTATTTAAGTCAGTCTAACACTCACATATTTAAATTCTTTCATAATCAATAAATAGACATGAGATGGTTTCATGACTTCATCTGAGTTAGAATGTTCACAGAATATGCTGTGTGACTAGAAATACTGTCAGTCATTTTTATTGAAATGCATGCTTCTATGTTGTCTTAAATGCCCAAAATAAGTAGAGATTTTAAGCATTCTCCATCATAGTTACTTTTACATTTATTTAGTTGGGGGAAGTTTTCCTGCTGAAACATTGTTTTAACTGATCACACAGGGGAAAAGCAACACAATCAGTGAGATATTCTACAGAAAGTGTTCCAAATGCAGTATTACCTGCTAAGTTCTAACTAGGTGCCAGGTGCTAGTCCAGGTGTTTTTATTTCTGTTATCTCACTGAGTCCTTAGAGCAACCCTATGACAGGTACTGTTTGTTTCCTATTTCAGCTTAGAATACTGAACTATGGAAAAGTTAGGGAGTTATAATGATAGCTTATAAATGGAGAAACTAAGATTTGAACACAGAAACCTGGCTCAGAGTCCAATATCTTAACCACTATGCTTTGTCCCAGAGGTATTCAGTCATATGCTGATCTAATGATTTTGTCATTTTCTCAGACTTTTAAATTTATACACTTTTAGGAATTATACATATTTTTTGTTCTGGGTATATGAATTCTAGTTATTTAGGTGATATTCTACAGTGGGAAATTGTGCCTTTTTTAGTCAAAGATTGGCTACAGTTTTCTGGGAGCTTTGTTTCTAGTTCATAATGTTGGATTAGATCCTATGTGTTAAAACCTAACCACTTCAGATGCTCCTTTGTTTTTCCAAAATGGTAAATATTTGACAGTAAAGAGTTAAGGGCAAATCTTGAAAATAGAAGTGTTCTTATTCAGGAAGACATGTAAAAAAGAAACAAAACTTCTTTAGACTGTGCTTAAGTTTAATACTCCAGAACACTACAAGAACCAATGAAAACATTCTTCCTAAAAATACTTTTAATTTCCTTTCATTATGTGTTTCTGTATCCTTTTGAATGGTAGTGCTTAAGTACCAAAATGAACAGACTATTTAAATGAAAATAGCAAAGAAGAGCTGTACTCATGATGAAGTCATTGGGAAGCGCATGAAAATAGAAGGAGACTCTAAAACTTTAGCCATAAATATTGAGGAGAGACACAGTTATTACACAAAAAGGTCAATGTTTGTCACTAGGTTACAATCCACCACTATATAAATGTTATGTATTAGTTTATAAATTGGAGTTCATTATAATAATAATGGATTACAATTGCTTGGTAAAATTTAGGAGGGTTATTATTAGACTTTGAGTCTCCTAAAGAAAAGGCAACTGAGAAAGGCAAGAAACAATGCAGATGGTTTCAGATAGCAGATGCCCAAGAAGTTCCTCCATTAACTATGGTACTGTTGTACCTCTGAGACTATTCCTTCTGGTTTCTTGTAGTCTGATAGCCGGATATTTCACCTAAGGGAATCACTGCATCCAAAACAATTATTTCATAATTAGGCCTCACTTATTTGGACTGCAGAGCTATATAAATAACCCAAGGAAGCCAAACCCCAAACAGAATTATAAAGAAACAGATATACTGGAGAATTTGGGAAACTGCTACTGAAACTTCTCTGTTTAACATTATTGTATTTGTGTGTGTGTATGTGTCTGTGTGTGTGTGTGTTTAATCTTTGGAAAGATGAGGTAGGTGTCAACAGTCTTCAAGATCAGACTATGATGTAATAAAGGATAATTTAAAAATACATTTCATTTATCCTTCTAACTTGAGTAAATTTAAATTTAAATTTTTTCTCTGTAAGAAACATGCTCAAAACATTTTATTTTAAATTAAAACAAACCCTTGGCTCTCAGTTATGTTTGCTACTTCCATGGTTTACCTTTGACCTTCCCAGACTTTAAGAAAGGGGAACTTATATTCACTCACTCTCTTTCTCTCTCTTGCTTGTCATTACTCTTTAATCCTGTATTACCATTTCTATAACCCTTTCATTGAAGTCCTACCTTGAAGAAATAAACAAAACAGAACAACAAAATGAAATTAAACAAGCCAAATAAGTAAACAGTAAAAGTCATTTAACCTCCTTCTTTTTAAATATAACACACACTTCCCAGAATTTATTTAATTTAACCCCTTAGTGGCACTTAATACCCCTTTTGAAGGTCTCTGTTTCTTTTCTCTTTGGATTGTTTTCCTACATGTACGCACACTGCCTCTCAGATTTCCTCCAAGGCTCCAGCCCTTTTGCATTTAGTTGTTGCCTTTAGACAAGGCTCTACAGATAGGCAATTTGCTTCAATACAGATTCTTCATCACCTAGTGTGTGCCAGCCACTGCTCAACCAGAGTAGAGCAGTGAAGAAGTCAGATATCACTCCATTTTTTGTGAGCTTCCAATCTTGTGAGGAAGACATGCAGAAAACAAGTATGAGAGGTTATCACTAATAACAAAGGAAGACTACAGGGTAATATGTGGAAGAGGGGAGCTAAGGGTTTAATCTAATCCAAGGGGTTAGGGAAAGCCTCTATGAAGATGTGGGAGTTGAACTCAGAATTCAAAGACAAATAGGAATTAGCCACATGTTTCAGGCATCTGTGAAGATAGAACTGAATACCTGGCAACTTAAAGTTATAATGAAGCAACTGCTGAAAAAATTTTTGAATCATTTTCCACCAGTATTAGTTGGATTGTATGATATATGGACTGCTGGCAGATAGATTGATGGCTGGATAGATAGCTGATTGACATATGATAGGTAATAATTAACTACCTCTCAAGGATCATACTGCATGCCCATTTCTTCTATAATGTGTCATCACAACCTCTGCCCATTTTTCCTCTGTCGTGATTGTATTTGAATATATTTCCATTCAAGGTTAAGATTTCCCACAAATCTTTCAACATGTAAATGACCATTCCTTTACTTTGCATTCTCTTAGAACTTATTTATAATTCATATCCCATTATCTTGAGACTGCAAATATTCTCTGGTTATTTTAGCCCTTCTATTCTTTCCTCGATTTTATTTCAAATTCCTTCCAGAGCATTTATATCTTCTACCTCCTTTTGATTTAGTTTCCTTCCATTATCATTTATCTAAGTGGCCTTAGTCTTGTTCTAAGACAACACTTAGTCTTGTTCTAAGACATGCTCCAAACATATCTTGCTCTGAACATGTTAAAATTTTTCTCCTGATTTTCTTGTACAGAAATACAAATCAAAAATATTTTAATAGTATAATTATGGATACATTTTACTTAATACAATCTCTAATGTATCTGATCAACAAAAATATAAGGTGTATATAGATTTGCTTATGCATATGTGTGTGTATTTGTCTAGTTCAAGTTATGTCTATATTGTTCTTTATGTAATTATAAGACATATATTAAAATATGGTTGATTTCCTGAAGATTTCATAGGCAATATTCATGATGAAAAAGCAGGTCGTACTGAAAAAGCTAAGTGACAAAGTGTATGTGAAAATTTGAAGTACAGTGGTATCTCAAAAATAAATATGAGAATAAAGCTTCTTTATATAAAGTTTAACCATATACACATACACATACATGCACTCACATCCTTTATAAATCATGTGAAGCAGGAATACATGCACACAACTGCAGTGGACAGTTCCATATTTGTCTTGATCTAGTCAATGACCAACAGGATTGAGTCTTGGAAAAGTTGTGAAGTGTGATATTCCTTGGTTTGCTCACCAGCTTTTTCTCACAGCATTTCCCTTTTCACTCTTGAGCTTATCTTGTATTAAAACAGAAAAGGACCTGACATCAACCATTTATTCATGGTATTTAGATTGAAGTATATTCACACTGAAATGACTTTTTCGAATTTTTATGCTTTAAGTTTTTATGTCTAATGGTATAACATAATTGTTCACAATGGAAGGAAATGAACAGACTGCTTGGATGCAGGTGGGTGATGGGAGCTATAGAAATGGCCTTGAAATCATATTAGCTTTACTTGGCTCTTTGTGAAGCTAAAGGTGATTTAATACCTTGGAATCGTCCGGGGAAAGGTCAAAAGGTTCAGTCCAGTTTGAAAAAATAGGGTGGATGTTGAAGAACATAACTTTGTCTTGCTATCTTTGGCATAATTGTGTGATTATTTTTCTCTACTAGTTCAGCATGCCTGTGTGTATAGAGAGAATTCAGATGGTAGGCTTGAACCACATTTGGGTTTTGGCTTTTGGATGTGTTTGAATCAAGGATCACTAGTGACTCAGTGGGGCTAGAGAATGAGTGTTCTGGATAATTCTCATTATGAGATCTAGTGTGTTTAGGGAAGGAACAGCCAACAAAGGTTTGTATGGGTAATAGACATAATGTGACTAGCAGACAGAATGAGAGAAAGGACTTGGCTGGCCTAGGATATCTTAAGGGACAAAAGTTGATCTCATACTACATCTGAATTGGGGGCCAAGCTACTATCAGACTTGATATAAGATGGGTTCTACACATTATCCATAAGTATGTGGCAGTATGCTTCTTACAAGGTATATGTGATAAAATCCAGAGTAGTAGTGAGAATACTGGTTCCAGCAGAGTCATCAAAGTCATATTTTCCAGGAAACCATATTGCCACTTATATATATTTTCCAAGTAGCAATAGTTGAGAATCCTGAAGTTACGTGCCACCTACATACAACATATAGTAAGTACTTATATATGCATGCATATATTATTATTTTTATTTTTAATTTTTAAAAATTTTTAGGGAGACATGGTCTTGTTATATTGGCCAGGCTGGCCTAGAACTCCTGGTTTCCTTCCAGCAATCCTCCTACCTCAGCCTTCCAAAGTGTTAGGATTACAGGAGTAAGCCACTACACCCAGCCCATGTATATCTTATTGAAAATGCATTTATTCTGTACTTTCTTATTTTAAATTCCACAAATATTTTTATTGTACTCTAAAATATATTAATAAACATTCAGCATTTGTGATATTGAAAAATCTTATCAATTGATAAAATTGGCTTTCAATTTATCTATAATGACTAAAAATACAGTTAATATTAACTCTAAGTTGTAGAAGAGGGCACAAATTTTCTTAAGTTGTATCTAATAAATGACATTATATTAATACTTGTGTAATTAATAAAATAAATATTCTGTATTTCATTCTTGCAAAACTTTGTTAGAGTTCATAACATAAGCTTAACATAAAATTATAAACAAGTACTATGTATATGTAGATAGAAGATCTGTATAAGATCAATCACAGAAGATTCCTAGAATGAATGTCTTCCTCTTTTTATTAATTATCCTTTTATTTAGCTATTTTGATAGCTGCCTTCTCAGAGAGTTCTGTGGCACTTAAAATATAGACTTCTACGTTCTCGTAAAATTGTTTTAAACTATTAAGTTTTAAATAGGGAAGTTTAGGATTGTTGTTATTTATCCCAAAGAACTAATTTATATAATTCATGAAAAGCAACTTAAAGGCATATATGTGATATACATACATATGTGGATCAACTGAAAGCCAATGAAAATTAGTATTTTAATATTAACTTTTAAAACGTAACTATCTCATGGAAAGCTGAGTATAATAACTAAAAGGTTTTCACTTAATGCTTCGGTATGGTCTTTTTTCAAAGAGAAAAATTTATTTTGCCTTAAACATTACACAAGATATTTTACTTAACATATGAAATTGACAATGGGAAATTATTTGGGGGCATATAATATCATACTTGAAATCATGATTCATGAAATAAATTAGTACTAGAATTTCATATTTGAAATCATGATTCATGAAATAAGTTAGTACTAGAATGATTCTGCTGTGCCTTTCTTGTGGTAGAAAGCATATGGTCAAATTTGTGACCTTTGATTAAGGAGTCTATTTTAAAATGTCTTATCATTTAATTGTAGCTATAGAAAACTTTATTTGAAGCCAAATACATTTCTTTATCACCTCTAACCCCCACTTGTGATACTGATATAAGCAAAGAATTATGCTACTTGAAAAAGCCACTAAGGAGTAGGAATGCATGGGTGGAATTTGAAAAGATAATCTAAAGAGCTTCTAGTGGCCAAAGATGGAACAAATTGAACAACTGAATAATAAACTAGGATTGAGTTATAAACCCAAAGTATAATACAAGTATCCATGAGATCATACTGATATAAAGAGTATTGAATCAATCAATAAATGGTGTGGGGGAACTCCAAATAATTTGTGTAGCTATTATACCCTCAGGGAAGTGGGCCATTAATGTCCATTCCTTACCTGTAGGCTGTCAATAGTAATTTCTTTCAAATAATGATTTGAGAAACCTGACTCACATTATAGTTAAGTGATCAAAATTAACAGTCATATGTCATGTTGATAGTATGTACACTTGACATGATGTAATATTTGCCTCTGTGCTATTCCTCTGCAATACCCCTAACCTCAATCTAATCATGAAAAAAACACCAGATAAATCCTAATTTTTAAGGTCATTTTACAAAGTATATGACTGGTACCCCCACACTGTGAATGTGATCAAGAAGAAAAATAATCTGAGAAAACTGTCATGTGAAGCAGAGCTAAGGAGACGTGCTAACTAAGCTGTAATGTGGTACCCTGGACAGCAAGCTGGAACACAGAATGGACTTTAGATAAAAAGTACGAACATGTAAATAAAGTATGGACTTCAGTTAATAATAATATGTAAATATTTGTTCATTATTTATGTCTGATGTAATATGTGAAAATAGAGAAATTAGTTGGGAGATATATGAGAACTCTGTACTTTGTTTTTTTCTGTAAACGTGAGACTATTCTAAAGCAAAGGTTTATTTAAAAATGAAAGATAAAGCAACCTTTTAGCAGCCAAAGATTCAGGCAGAATTAATTAATAAGGAGTCAGAGAACATAGATAAAGCTACAAGCCTCTCCAATTGAAAAAAAATTGGATCTTTTGCATAATATTTTTTCTTATTTTTTTATGACATCATTTGAATTTCTGAATTATTAAATATGGCAACCTTCTGTCCCAAACACAATAAGCAAGTCTTTTCAGGCAAAATAAATCTACTTTAGTCAGTTTTTTTTTTTTTTTTTTCTTTTACATTAGGCACAAGCCTAGTAATCCATTGTTCCCATGGTGTTTTTTGACTGGTCAAGTGCATTGTAATAGTCAAATCAATTTATACATGTAGGTGCAGTGTTGAATAATGTATATTTCACAACAACAACTCTGTCTTTCCTCTTCACCACCCTCATTTCCCCATGACATTGTTGAAATTCAGGAAAGAAAATAATTTCAAAATGCAGATTTTAACTAAAGGATTTAATACTTTTCTTGGAGTAAATGTCTTTCTTATGTGTGTTATAAACTTTAAACCAATTGAGAAAAAACCCTATTATCTGCTAACTTACATTTAGTGACTTTGTAAAGATAAAATCCTTAAAGGTAACAATAACAGATTTTTTGACAGTCCTAACTCAATTTAAATTAGTGGTAACTTAGAAGAGAACCATGTCAGACTTATAAAATATACAGTGGTAGTATTTAACTATTATTTATATTGCAGCACACTACATAGCATTTTACTACAGAACTATAGTTATACAACTATTGAAATTGATCTTTTTTCTAAATTCTACCTTCATATTTTTTTTATCTGACAAGTAATCATCAAAGGACTGCTAGTCATCAAAGTGGTAAGTCCTCACTTATCAAAATCTACTCAACATGTAAGTATTGAGTTGCAACTATATATAACCATGTATTAGGTGCTGAAATAGATTCAAACAAGAGTAAGGCATGAAACTTGCTCTTAAGGATCTTACAGTCTAGTGGGAGTGTGGAGGATGGGGTGAAGCAATTATATATAGCTATATATATAGTACTATATATAGTACTTTAATAATATATAATGTCAGATAATCTAATGCATACTGAACATGATTTGCTGGTAATAAACATTAGGGTTAATGGGACAGAGTAATTACTTCAAGCCAGAAAGTTCTGGAGAGATAATGAAGGGGTATGGCATTTGAGCTGGACCTTAATGACAGGTGGGATTTGGGTAATGGAGTTTGGAGAGAACAGGCCTTTGAAGTACAGGATAGAACATAGATGATAACAGAACAGTAGGCAAGGGTGATGGGGCTATTAAGGAAGGTACATGGAAAATAAACTTGTTTTCTCTAAAATAATTGAGGAATTGGTTTGACTTTGCAGAGTGATAATGCATTTAATTAGTGTTTTGCCACTTTTCAAGCAATTAAAGCTCTTGGTGTTATATTAAAAATAATTTGATTATATAAAATGCACTTTAGGGCTGTTACTTTGTTCTATTATCCATATGTATCAGTAACTATAATAAAGTAACCGAGATTTATGAATATTTGTTTGAATCTGTTTTGTAAAATGCACTGGGTGTTTCACGTTCTTTTAGTAAAAACTGATCTTAGATGAAACTTTATTATGAAGAAATTAATTGTAATTTATTTGCATGGTAGACTTATGTTAATCTATGTGTTGGCCCTATTCCTTTAAAAATATGCATTGAAAGAAGGATTAATCATTTCCTATGAAAGATAATGACTTTTTCCCAGTAGACAGATCTAAGGCAATAAAGTTGATGTTGGATTTAGATTGAATATTAGAGAAATGTATGTTTGCATGTTACCGCAGAGTAAATTGAGGCTTCCTTAGATTAAAATAGTGTAGGGGTACGACAATTTAAGAAATTATTCCTGTTAAAAAATGCATGATCTAAAATTATATCATATTTTCTAATTCAGGATGATTCTTTTTTCTTATTATACTTTAAGTTCTAGGGTACATGTGCACAACGTGCAGGTTTGTTACATATGTATACATGTGCCATGTTGGTGTGCTGCACACATTAACTCATCATTTACTTTAGGTATATCTCCTAATGCTATCCCTCCCCACTCCCCTCACCCCATAAGAGGCCCCAGTGTGTGATGTTTTCCTACCTGTGTCCAAGTGTTCTCATTGTTCAATTCCCACCTATGAGTGAGAACATGCAGTGTTTGGTTTTTTGTTGTTGCGATAGTTTGCTGAGAATGATGGTTACCAGCTTCATCCATGTCCCTACAAAGGACACGAACTAATCCTTTTTTTTTTGGCTGCATAGTATTCTATGGAGTCTGTGTGCCACATTTTCTTAATCCAGTCTATCATTGATGGCCATTTGGGTTGGTTCCAAGTCTTTGCTATTGTGAATAGTGCTGCAATAAACATACGTGTGCATGTGTCTTTATAGCAGCATGATTTATAATCCTTTGGGTATATACCCAGTAATGGGATGGCTGGGTCATAGGTATTTCTAGTTCTAGGTCCTTGAGGAATCCCCATACTGTCTTCCACAATGGTTGAACTAGTTTACAGTCCCACCAACAGTGTAAAAGTGTTCCTGTTTCTCCACATCCTCTCCAGCACCTGTTGTTTCCTGATTTTTAAATGACTGCCATTCTAACTGCTATGAGATGGTATCTCATTGTGGTTTTGATTTGCATTTCTCTGATTTGCATTTCACATGCATTTTCATGTGTCTGTTGGCTGCACACATGTCTTCTTTGGAGAAGTGTCTGTTCATCTCCTTTGCTCACTTTTTGATGGGGTTGTTTGTTTTTTTCTTGTAAATGTGTTTGAGTTCTTTGTAGGTTCTGGATGTTAGCCCTTTGTCAGATGAGTAGATTGCAAAAAATTTCTCCCATTCTGTAGGTTGCCTGTTCACTCTGATGATAGTTTCTTTTGCTGTGCAGAAGCTCTTTAGTTTAATTAGATCCCATTTGTCAATTTTGGCTTTTGTTGCCATTGCCTTTGGTGTTTTAGTAATGAAGCCTTTGCCCATGCTTATGTTCTGAATGGTACTGCCTAGGTTTTCTTTTAGGATTTTTATGATTTGAGGTCTAACATTTAAGTCTTTAATCCATCTTGAATTAATTTTGTATAAGGTGTAAGTTTCAGCTTTCTACATATGGCTAGCCAGTTTTCCGAGCACCATTTATTAAATAGTGAATCCTTTCCCCATTTCTTGTTTTTCTCAGGTTTGTCAAAGATCAGATGGTTGTAGATGTGTGGTATTATTTCCGAGGGCTCTGTTCTGTTCCATTAGTCTGTATCTCTGTTTTGGTACCAGTACCATGCTGCTTTGGTTACTGTAGCCTTGTAGTATAGCCTTGTAGTATAGTTTGAAGTCAGGTAGCGTGATGCCTCCAGCTTTGTTCTTTTGACTTAGGATTTGTTCTGTGAAGAAACTCATTGGTAGCTTGATCGGGATGGAGTTGAATCTATGAGTTACCTTGGGCAGTATGGTCATTTTCATGATATTGATTCTTCCTATCCATGAGCATGGAATGTTCTTCCATTTGTTTGTGTCTTCTTTTATTTTTTTGAGCAGTGGTTTGTAGTTCTCCTTGAAGACGTCCTTCACATCCCTTGTAAGTTGTATTCCTAGGTATTTTATTCTCCTTGAAGTAATTGTGAATGGGAGTTCACTCATGATTTGGCTCTCTGTTTGTTACTAGTGTATAAGAATGCTTGTGATTTTTGCACACTGATTTTGTATTCTGAGACTTTGCTGAAGTTGCTTATCAGCTTAAGAAGATTTTGGGCTGAGATCATGGGGTTTTCTAAATATACAATCATGTCATCAGCAAACAAGGACAATTTGACTTCTTCTTTTCCTAACTGAATACCCTTTATTTCTTTCTCTTGCCTGATTGCCCTGGCCAGAACTTCCAACACTATGTTGAATAGGAGTGGTGAGAGAGGGCATCCCTGTCTTGTGCCAGTTTTCAAAGGGAATTTTTCCAGTTTTTGCCCATTCAGTATGATATTGGCTGTGAGTTTGTTATAAATAGCTCTTATTATTTTGACATACGTTCCATCAATACCGAATTTATTGAGCATTTTTAGCATGAAGGGCTGTTGAATTTTGTCAAAGGCCTTTTCTGCATCTATTGAGATAATCATGTGGTTTTTGTCTTTGATTCTGTTTTCAATTTGTTCTTCAGTACCACCTCATTGCCATTGCTTTCATAATGATAACCTGATCAATCTAAAAGTTTGTTCTCTGCATTTCCCTCAGAGAAATTTTCAAATCAAATCAGTCTCATTTGCTGCTCCATCTTCCTGTTGGAGTGAACTTGGCTGGTGACCACCATTTTGGATCTTTTCTTCTTTCTAAGTATAATTTCTCCTTTGGAGGGCTCATGTTCCTCTATAGGTTCGATTCTCAAATCTATACAATTCCTAAAGCTGTTTCCTTGGTCCTGGCATCACTTCTGAGTTTTAGAATATTACAGTTCCAACTATTTTCTGCCATGTGAATGTGAAACATATTAAAGTCATTTTCTCCAAAGTTGAACTTTTGTTCTCCCCCACATCTACTCTCAAAATGTTCACATTATCATTTCCTAACTTCTCTGGCATAAGACCTGAGAGTTATATTTGACTCCTTCAACTTCCTCTCTTCAAGTACAGGCAGTTCCACATCTTACTAATTTTTCTCTCACAAGGGCTCCCTACTCCATCTCTTCTTTGCCTTCCCTAAGTTAGTTTCTTTTTTTTTTTTTTGAGACAGAGTCTGGCTCTGTCGCCCAGGCTGGAGTGCAGTGGCCAGATCTCAGCTCACTGGAAGCTACACCTCCCAGGTTTAGGCCATTCTCCTGTCTCAGCCTCCCGAGCAGCTGGGACTACAGGAGCCTGCCACCTCGCCCGGCTAGTTTTTTTGTATTTTTTAGTAGAGACGGGGTTTCACCGTGTTAGCCAGGATGGTCTCGATCTCTTGACCTCGTGATCCGCCCATCAAATTAGTTTCTTATATTAAATTTCTTTAAAGTTGCTGTAACTTTCTCAATTTCTTGCTCTGACACATGGTTAATTTCTACAAACTAAAACTTTTAGATTCAAGAAAGCTATTGGAAGTTTTCTGGGTTCATTTTCTATGAGGAATGAGATAGAGACCCACAGCAGGGGGAATTTTCTCAAGATTATAAGGTCTAGGTATGCTAAATATGAGAAGTTCAGTCCTTCTACATTCATTATAATCTTCTTTCAACTATGCCATAGTACTGTTCTTCAGCGGTTTTTCCCCCAACACCAAGGAATTTGCTTTGGTCAATAATAAATATGAATACAACTGACAACAAGATAACAGTGGACTACTATTTTGGCTTAAGTGTAGAATTTTTCTTTTATAAAAATTGTTTTAAGGGAAAGAGCTATTAATTTGGAAAATAGCAAAGCAGAAAACAAGCATCATGCTTATTACATCAAGTTCTTGTCACAAAATGTAACACCTGCTTATCTTCTAATATGCATAAAGGTCAGAATTTAGAAATGACTATTGTCTAAATCCAAATTATGATTGTATCACATAGGATGCTTATGCATTTTCAGTAATATGTATCTGTAGTGGAGCTAGAGATAAACATACAATTTTGCATGTGTGACTGCATCAGTCCGTTTTTACACTGCTTTAAAGATACTACCTGAGACTGGGTAATTTATGAAGAAAAGAAATTTAATTGGCTCACAATTCCACATGGCTAGGGAGGCCTCAGGAAACTTACAATCATGGCGGAAGGTGAAGAGGAAGCCAGGCACTTCTTATGTGGTGGCAGGACAGAGAGATTGAGGGAGGACGTGCCACACTTTTAAACCATCAGATCTTGTGAGAACTCTCTATCATGAGAATGGCACAGGGGAAACTGCCCCCATGATCCAATCACCTCCCACCGAATCCCTCCCTCCACACATGGGGATTACAATTTGAGATGAGATTTGGGTGGGAACACAGAGCCAAACCATATCAGTACCTACCTATTTTGATAATCAATACAGATTATTTTTCATTAAGCTACTCATAGGCATCTAAGGAAATTGTGCTGTATCTGTGGCATAAAAAAGGTTGATTTTGGGGGGTATAAAATGCAAAATCAAAATAAGTCTGATGCATGACATTACATAGGAAAGAGGCCTGGGTTAGCTACCAGAAAATCTGCCTCCAAATCTTAGATGCCATTAACCAGTCAAGTGATCTTGGCCAAGTCACATACTATTTTAATTGTTTTAGATTTTTCATCTATAAACATAGAATGAACAATATATTTTTATATGTCTCATAGAACTGGTGAGAAAATGCAATGAAAATTAATACTGTGAAAATACTTTATGAACACTAAGTTGTTTTATAGCAGTTGAGAACATGGCTATTGTCTGAAAAACTCCTATAATGTCATAGTAGCTTGACAACCAAGTTGAAACATAATAAGAGAGCTCTAAAACTTAATCACCATACTAATGTTAGTTGTATTTATTCCTAAGATTTCATCAAGTTTTAATTCTGAGTATTCTAGGATGTTTGAGTTTATAACTTGCAGACATTTATATTGATCCTAGGCATGATTTTCTTTCAATGCATGTTTTAAAATTCAGTGTAAATTTGTTAATGTCATCAGCCACTGCTAATTTTTTCCTAAACCTATAGTACATCTGACACTGTACTAGTACTTAAAATGTTTCAACTCATTACTTTTCTTGGAACTTCTTGGAATTACAGTTTTCAGTGTGATGGGGGTTGTAAGTCTTAAGTACCTTTAGTTTTTTTTAAGTCTGATATATAATTTTTACTCAAAGAATGAATAGTATAGGAAACTAATAGATTTCCCTTGGATATTTGTTTTGCAGCAAACAATTATGAGACTGGGAGCTTCTACCTACCAGGACCAGCATGGGTCTCTGGAGAGAGGCTATAGGCCAGAGAATAACCCTTGAACTCTGATCTCATGAGAAGCCACTGGGTGACCTCAGGGGCTCCTGATGGTTGAAAGTATGTCGACAAACATTCTTACTACGTCCCTATGTGGCTTATTTCTTAAAAGCAGCTGAGGTTTGTAGGACCAGTGAGCCCAGCCTGAGTTCTGTGGCTCTTCCTTTTCCTCTTACTATACTGATCAAACTAAGTCCTCACTTTACCTTCAAGGATGTGTGGAATATGTCATGTTTTTTCATAGCTGTAATCTAGCCAAGTTTTAGATACTTCCCTTTATAAATCTTCTCTTACACATTAGGCTTTCCATTTCCTTAATCATTCCCACCCTTCCTGATTTTTTCTGGATCTTTTCCAATTTGTCTGCATTTTCATGATATTGAGGTGCTCCAAACAATAAAATATTCAAGGAACAGACACATATAGACTGAGACTACGATGCAGTGTCTTTATTTATTAAAGCTGTGATATTTATCCATTCATTTATTCAATAGATATTTAGGGAGTTCACTGTAGTTGCAGACACTGTGTTAGATAGACAATGGTGATATAATGGGAAGTAGAGATAGATGTGATCCCTGGCCATGTTACATTTAGTGTAGTTGGAGAAATAGACCTTTAAAAACAATTGTCCACATACATACAAAAATACAAAATATTTTATGTACATGAAGGAAAAGATATGATTCAGGGAATGTATTACTAGGCTACCTGACCAACTCTGAGAGTAATTTCTTCATTCAGTCTATGAATGCTTATTTGGGTTTATTATGTATATATTGTGGTTGTGGCCTTTCTTTATGTGTAACAGAAGAATAACACGGTTGTTGCCTAATATAGAAATATCAAGGGGTGGCTTATGAGAATTTATGCCCACACAAATGTTTTTGTAATCTTATGTGAAGTATGAATAAATATCTTTAGGACACATTGCTATGTTTTATTCACTAGTAATTTAAACTCTAAGCAAAAACAGCATGCTAGCTAAGGAAACAGTTTTCTTTCAAATCCTCCTAAACTATATTTTTATATTCCCGGTTTGCCACCCCCTCATTTTCACCTAAATAGATATTTTAGAGCCACCACTGCTTATCCTAGGATTAGATTTAACACATTCTAAAATTCATAGGCTACACAAGTTCAGCGGAAAGAGTACAATGACTGTGGCTCAGAGACCATGGCATTATGCTGGAGGAGTTGATAAGCTCAGCTGGGCATGCAGAATGTCAAGAAGAGAAGTTGAGGGGAGAGTATTGCGAGTACTTACAGGGAGCGGTTCTGCAGAATACATTTTATAAAAGAGGTGTGAAGGCTGAGTAAATACACTAACCTATCTAAAGCTTGATCAGGTTGAGGAATAGTGAGAGAAAAGGTCAGCGAAATTAGAGAGATTGGATAGAAATGTAAATTAAGACATTTACATCAATTTTAAATTGCCAAGAGTTTTGGCACAGTTTAATTCTCATAAACATATTCTGTAGGTTGATATTTCTCTTTTAATCTTTTCTGTTATTATGTGACATAATACAGGTTTTGAAATAATCACTTTTGAGTTAGTAATCTGCAAACACAACAAAATTATTATTTTAAGAATTGCTATTTTTGATGCATATATAAAATCAGTTCTTGAGTCTTTACTTTTTTTTCCCAGTTATCTCTCTGGTACCAAAAATTGTCTGAGATTTTATTTCTTCACAAGTTTTCTGTTTTTCTTGTTTGCTTTTTAAGCTGTTGAAGAAACCGGATACACAGCCTGTCACTTAAATTACCCAAAGGTAGAAACCATATTTTCAAAAAGTGAACCAAAATGTGCAAATTACAAAAACTTTTTGAAGAACTTAGTAAATGTATAAATAATTTAAAAATTTCCTCTCGGCCGGGCGCGGTGGCTCAAGCCTGTAATCCCAGCACTTTGGGAGGCCGAGACGGGCGGATCACGAGGTCAGGAGATCGAGACCATCCTGGCTAACACGGTGAAACCCCGTCTCTACTAAAATATACAAAAAAATTAGCCGGGCGAGATGGCGGGCGCCTGTAGTCCCAGCTACTCGGGAGGCTGAGGCGAGAGAATGGCGTAAACCCGGGAGGCGGAGCTTGGCAGTGAGCTGAGATCCGGCCACTGCACTCCAGCCTGGGCGACAGAGCGAGACTCCGTCTCAAAAAAAAAAAAAAAAAAAAAAAAAAAAAAATTTCCTCTCAATTACTGGCCTATATAAAAAAGCAAGTGCAACTTCTGCCTACTAATGGGATTCTGTTGTCTATTGAGCAACATCATATCATCCATATGTGTATTTTCTATTGAAGCAAAAAAGATTTAATAAGTACCACTAAATGATGAAGGAAAGGATGAAAGAAGATAGGACAAAAACATTTCTTGTTATACCTCTGCAGAAACATATATACATGAGTTCTTTGTGGGTAATGTAGTGGATTGGAGTGGATATTCATTTGATTCATTTGTAAGTGATGGAAAATTTCTCACTATTCTGACAGTTCTGCTTAAAGTATGCTGTAGGATTGGTGTGAATTGCTCAGAAAATTAAAGAAACTCAGTCTTTAATCCTTTAATATTCCATAGCAAATGTTGCTGTGCCCACACACCCTCGATATTTGTTACAGACCTGGAAACATATGCTCCTGTCAGAATCATTTTCTTCCTTGTCACATCACCCATTCTGCTCCATCAGATAATACACAGCTGCCAGTGGGTGAAAACCTCAATGTAGTATAATATCAAATAACATCTTTAAACATACTGTTTTAGGGAAAAGAACATATACTTATTGGCATTAATGGCATTCTTATTTATCCCCATAGGTCACTAAATATGTAGAAATGAATAGTATTTAACTTCAAAAATTTGTTGTTAAAATAAGTAGATTTGATTATTTTAGAAGATCATTTTGAAGGAAAAAGATATTATGAAATTTATAATCATAAACAGAACTTAACACTTTTTAAATTGCAATTTTATTTGATCACATTCTTGGTTTCTTTGATCATGAGCCTACATTTTAATTTGGAAAACAAAGACTTGAAAATATATTAGGAACAAACATTTGGGATACCCTTGGATTTATTTTATATTATAACATCTAAAGCATTAGCTGAAAAAGTAAATATGCCACTAGACCTTTTAACTTTTCATGCAATTTAATCCCTTTATCTCTACCTTGTTTCTAGTTCTCTTGGTATTCTTCCTGGCAACCCACGGATTAGCACTATGTTTACGGCTTGATGAATGTTTGAGGTGTTGTCATGTACACAGAAGACTTGACCGTTCTCCTTTGTGTCTTTTAGGACTGTTCTTTATAAAGCCTAACCTAGAACTTGTACTATTTTATAAGACATTACTGATTTGTTCATGTTTTCTTGAGGATTAGGCTGTATCTAGTTCTCTTTGGAGGAATAGTGCCAAGCCCAGGAAGCAGCACATATTTGTTGACAAATTAATATTTGTGCCATGATTTATATGCAACCCCAGGAACTCCTTAGCAAATGCTGTCTTTAAATTTCTTTAATACCAGAACTTACTTAAAAGATGACCAATTGATTTTTGGAAACCCAGAGTACCGATGGTGTGCAATTTATGAACATGTCTTAAATTCTCTTTTAGTCATATTTAACTGCTTCATATTAGGCATATTAGGTGTTCATTTTTTGGGGGGTCCTTCAGGGAAGTATTTGCATATAGTTTGTGTATGCATTTCTCACAGTACTTAGAACAATACCTGCTGTGTACATATTTTTTGAAATTATTATAATGTAACTATTTGGAGAGAGTATTTGGTACTACATTTGACTCTTGCTTCCCAAGTGTTTTTTGTATTTAGAGCATCTGAACTGACTTTGCTCAATGCACTGGTGAGATATCTTTGTGGGCTAAGGCAGTAATAATTCAGAAATCCCTTTTGAAACAGGTGATCTCCTAACTCCTCTGTTTAGAAGTTGTGTGCTACTATATGGGCATAAGGACAGGGGAGCTATCACTTTGAGCCTCTGGGAATGTAGGCAAACTCTCAGTGGCTTCTATATCAAAAGACATAGAGACCAAAGGCCAGACATTGAGCTGTGCCTATAGCATCGTAGCCCATTCCCCTTCTCTTGTGAAAACAGTTACGTAAACTATCTGCTCAGATCGGTGACTGATAAGAATAGGTGGTGGAAGTGTTGTCATTGCTTCTCTACTAAGTGTACGATTTTTTAAAAGACTTCTCTTAAATTCTTAAATTATTTATCTGAATATGATGGAAAGAGTGCAAGTACAGAAATTGGTCTTGGGTTCAAAATCAACTTGCATAATTTTCTGCTTACAAGAATTTAAGAAATATCCTTAATTAGAGGATTTTGGTTTTCCTCTTTTCAAACTTAGACAAGGTTGCGTACCTCTTTGGTTCTTTGAGTATCAAACAAGATCATGTCTTTAAAGTGTCTATTAGCTAATAAATATTTTATTTATTAGTTGATACTTTATTTAATATTTAATACTTTATTTCCCTAATGCTGCCTCTTTAATATTCAGTAAGATAAATTGTTATATCTAGAAATCAGAATCATTAACACATTCCAAAGCTTCCATAAAACATGGACATTTTATTTTTTATTTTTTATTTTTATTTTTATTTTTATTTTTATTTTTATTTTTATTTTTTTTGAGGCGGAGTCTCGCTCTGTCGCCCAGGCTGGAGTGCAGTGGCCGGATCTCAGCTCACTGCAAGCTCCGCCTCCCGGGTTTACGCCATTCTCCTGCCTCAGCCTCCCGAGTAGCTGGGACTACAGGCGCCCGCCACCTCGCCCGGCTAGTTTTTGTATTTTTAGTAGAGACGGGGTTTCACTGTATTAGCCAGGATGGTCTCGATCTCCTGACCTCATGATCTGCCCGTCTCGGCCTCCCAAAGTGCTGGGATTACAGGCTTGAGCCACCGCGCCCGGCCAACATGGACATTTTAAAGACTGAAGGGCACAATTACATGTTTGATTTTGTACTGTCCATCACACCTGCAAACTGGAAAAATAATCTCAATGATATGTATGGTATTGGCAACTTACGTATTAATAAAGAGGATAAAGATTCTTTGACATCTGTAGAGTAACAAGAAACACAGGGAGGTGACTTATATTATCAGCAAGAGGAAAAATAAACTGGATGATTTGAAAATATGCAATGTGGTGGGAGGATTACAATAGCAATAAGGGAAGAATCGATCAGAAATTAAAACTCCAAACTTGAATAAACTTTAACTTAGCCATGTAATTAGACAGAAAATAATTCAATCACTATTTTCTTTTCATAATTTCACAGTGGCTGGATGAAAGTATGTGAGTAAATATAAAGCTGTCTGTAACTCACAGTCATTCAGTTGACTGTGTGACTTTTGAATGAAGACATTCAAAATAAAATATCTTCAATATGTATGTCATAGGATTGTCTTATCAGTAAGATAACCAACTGCCGATATTATTTTTGTCCTTCTTTAGAAACAGCTAAAACATAGACCTCAGTTTACTGAATTGTATACAAGAGTGAATGGTACTAGAACACATTTTTGTTGAGAATGACATGACCACTGACAGTACTTTTGCTTTCCTTAGAGGAATAAATTGTTAAGACTTAGAAGCAGGAAATGAAATTTAAAAACCACTCAATTGTTCATCAAATGAAAATACTTAGAAGTTAAGGAGTAGTTTTAGATTAAACTTCTTGAAGAGGTCTAAATTTAAACACCGGGAGCTATTTTATACATTATTTCTAAATAATTTAAATTAAGGATTTTTTAAATGGAAAATCTACGTGACATTATAAAGACAGAATGCTGCAGGATAGATGTTCTTAATACCCAGGGAGTTCTGTTCCAGTCTGTATCCTTTAATAAAAGATATAGACTTACAGAAATATAATTCATGGGTTATATTTAGGGGGGAACAGATGTTTGGATTCTGCAAAGTGAAACTTGTGGCCTTCATTTGAAATGATTTTGAGTGACACAATGTAAGTCCTCTTGAATGATATCTTTGTTCCTGTTGTCTAAAACAAGAAGATTAAAACAGTTTAAAAACATGCATCATAATTCTACCATTTGAGGATAAATAAAGGCTTGTACCTGATTAATTTTGAAATCATCCAGAAGAACAGATGATCATATTTATTTTTAACTGGAATTATGTAATGCTATAATAAACCCACATTAACACAGATGCTAATTTGAAATTTGATCATTGGGAAATCAGCAGTATGTATAACATTTGCTAGGCAATTTAAAGATGATTGGCATTTAATTTGGCTAGAAATAAGGGCTAAAGCAGTATTTTTGGAGACTGTTTATTAAGCAGTCTTTATCAAATTATTGTTGACATCATATTATGGCAGAGTATTCACTGTTCAGTAGTAGATGTGCTCAGATGCTGAAAATCATGTAGAGAAATTAGGATAGGCATTTGGGACAAGAGGAGATCAACTCCAACTGGGATGGAGATCAGGTGAAAGGGAGTTCTGTGAAGGAACTGGAATTTATTCGACTGTTGAAGTAATATCAGGCAATGTAGAGGTTGAGTTTGGGTTTAGGAAAAGGAAATCCCAGTTGTCATTTTGGGGTGGGGGATGGCAAAGATGATGACTCTGAAAAAGAGTCTTTTTAATTTAGCTTGGGACTGCGTATGTGAAAAAATTCAAGACACCGAATTGGGGCATACTAAAGAGGATTTTAATGGTTACATTTCATTTTGTAAGCAATAGGAAATTCTAGTGGATATAAATAGGAGGCAATTTACTAGGGCAGATAGAAACAGGAAAATTACAAAACATAATGATGTAAGAACTTCATCCAGGATGATGACAATGGAACAAAATGAAAAGCTGAATTTGAAAACTTGTATTAGGGGAGATATAGAGCTGGGCAGGTAACCAAATGCCAGAGCTGGGCAGAGAGAGGAGTCAGGGACAATTCTGAAGTTTTATGCATAGTGGATGGATAAAAGAAAAAAAGCACACTATAATGAACAGAAATAAAAATATCAGGTGAATTATTTTGAGACTAGAAGATTAATTAGTCTAGATTTAAGTCTAGTGAGATGACTGTTCTATCGGGAAATTTGGAAGCCACTAACTATACAATGCCTAACTTCATCATAGAGGTTAAAGCCAGCAATCGATTTGAGAACCATTTATATTAACATATTAGTTAAACCTGTGCAAGTTGGTGAGCATGAAGGAGAGAGTGAATAGAAGGAAGAAGTTAGGTAGAATTGAGTCATGTGCATTGTTAATGTGTAGGAGTCAGATAAGAATTGAGAAAAATGAGTTTATGGTAATACAGAAATATGAGTGAGGAATTATTTTTATTTTTATTTTTTTTTGAGACGGAGTCTCGCTCTATTGCCCAGGCTGGAGTGCAGTGGCTGGATCTCAGCTCACTACAAGCTCCGCCTCCCGGGTTTACGCCATTCTCCTGCCTGAGCCTCCCGAGTAGCTGGGACTACAGGCGCCCACCACCGCGCCCAGCTAGTTTTTTGTATTTTTTTAGTAGAGACGGGGTTTCACCGTGTTAGCCAGGATGGTCTCGATCTCCTGACCTCATGATCCGCCCGTCTCGGCCTCCCAAAGTGCTGGGATTACAGGCTTGAGCCACCGCGCCCGGCCTGAGTGAGGAATTATTATAATGTAGAATCATAGAAATCAAAGATTTGAGAGAGTTTCAAGTAGGAGAGGTGAGCAGCTATAGTTGTAAAATTCCACAAAGAAGAGTATGTGAAGCAATACAAAATTTTTAATATTGACAAAAGGTTAACACACAATAAAAAATACAGTTTCAGGAGAAGGGGGAAATAGACAAAACATGTTTACTTTTGTTTGGATTGGTACACAACTTAATACTTTCATAGGTTTAAATTTCTATTTCATTAGCTTAATTTGATAAACCATTTTCATGAGTAACTAAAACAATGCATCACCCACACATCTCATGTTCTCATTGGATAAATTGCTAGTTTATTGGAAGGCATCTAAATGCCTTTAAATATAGTCTAACTTTTTTTTATTCATAACTTAGGCTAAACTTTCCCTCAAATAGGATCATTTTGCAAGGGTTTACTATGTTAAGAAAGTTAGCATATTTCCACTCCAAATTGCCTATGTTTGAGTTGTCTGTATTTTTTTTTTTTTTCTTTTTTCTTTTTTATTATACTTTAAGTTCTAGGGTACATGTGCATAACGTTTATATCATGTATAACTCCCCAATGCAATCCCTCCCTCCTCCCCCCTCCCCATGATAGGCCCCAGTGTGTGATGTTCCCCTTCCCGAGTCCAAGTGATCTCATTGTTCAGTTCCCACCTATGAGTGAGAACATGCGGTGTTTGGTTTTCTCTTCTTGTGATAGTTTGCTAAGAATGATGGTTTCCAGCTGCATCCATGTCCCTACAAAGGACGCAAACTCATCCTTTTTGATGGCTGCATAGTATTCCATGGTGTATATGTGCCACATTTTCTTAATCCAGTCTGTCACAGATGGACATTTGGGTTGATTCCAAGTCTTTGCTATTGTGAATAGTGCCGCAATAAGTCTGTATTTTTAAAATATATTTCCTTCCCTCCCTCCATGGATAATAAATCTGTCCTTGTGAGACGTCAAGGCATTAGACCAAGTAGCAGACCTGGCCAATGAAACTTTTTTGCAAAGTTTCTAAATATCTATCTTTTACAAAATATCTATCCCAGTGTGAATCTTAGTATTAAGAGGACTGGGAAGAGGACCTAGCATTTAAGAGAAGGTACTTTATGCTAGTTTTCAAAACATGTGTACCCAATTATCAGGCTATTAGATTTTAAACATTGAATCAGTTTTAAATAAAATTTGGGACATGATTTTGAGGACTATTGTTGTTATAAAAATTAAATCCAGCTGGGTATTTATTTGCTTATTTATGCAGATTTATAAATAAGTTGTTACAAACATGTGCTCAATTCATGTTTCATATTTATAAAATAATTGATATCAAGAGGCCATTCTTCTAAATACAATGGTCCAAACTGTTTTACTGCAGCTAATGATGTTTATTAATCTCCCAGAGTACCACTGATTTTCAAACCCATGACAGTTCACAGAAACAGCACACTGGCCGGGCGCGGTGGCTCAAGCCTGTAATCCCAGCACTTTGGGAGGCCGAGACGGGCGGATCACGAGGTCAGGAGATCGAGACCATCCTGGCTAACACGGTGAAACCCCGTCTCTACTAAAAAAAAAAATACAAAATCTAGCCGGGCGAGGTGGCAGGCGCCTGTAGTCCCAGCTACTCGGGAAGCTGAGGCAGGAGAATGGTGTGAACCCGGGAGGCGGAGCTTGCAGTGAGCTGAGATCCGGCTACTGCACTCCAGTCCGGGCGACAGAGCGAGACTCCGCCTCAAAAAAAAAAAAAAAAAAAAAAAAAGAAACAGCACACTATGGCTGTGTATCAGCCAAAGAAGTGCTATATTTCATGAGAAGCTATCAAAGTGTTTATCTTTTGGGAATTCTATTTATTTCTTTTAGAAGTGAATCTAAAGTGTGAGTTGATGGGACAGGTTTATGACATCATTTGACTTCGACTGTAGATAAAATAGGAGCGTCTGTAAATCTGGTACCATGTCAGAAAGTTAACTGGAAATCTTTTTATTTGATTCTGCTTACTGACAAATATTTATTTCTTCACAGAGAGGGGAGAAAAGAATTTTTCATTCAATATTTAGAGAGAATATTGTAAATACAAGCACCTTTAGTAGTAGTAAAGTATGGCAATTATTTAAATCTCATTAAAACTTTAGGTTAGAAATGTCTGACATCAGGCTGTTTCAAGTAGAGCAGATAACGTAAGCAACTGGGGCTGGGGAGCCTTAAGAAGAGTGGGAAGTTCTTGTTAGGAAAAAGGAGGAGTTCTCCTTACCACAAGCCTTAGAGGGTTGAATGTGGGTAGAGAAAAAAATGTATGACTCAATTGAAATTCTTCTTGATTTAATATCTGGACTAATCTTTACAATGCCACTTTCTTTTTTTTTTTTTTTTTTTTTTTTTTTGAGGCGGAGTCTCGCTCTGTCGCCGGGACTGGAGTGCAGTGGCCAGATCTCAGCTCACTGCAAGCTCCGCCTCCCGGTTTACGCCATTCTCTGCCTCAGCCTCCGAGTAGCTGGGACTACAGGCGCCCGCCATCTCGCCCGGCTAGTTTTTTTGTATTTTAGTAGAGACGGGGTTTCACCGTGTTAGCCAGGATGGTCTCGATCTCTGACCTTGTGATCCGCCCGTCTCGGCCTCCCAAAGTGCTGGGATACAGGCTTGAGCCACCGCGCCCGGCCTACAATGCCACTTTCTTCTAAAAATCTGTAGGGAGTGCATCACTCTACATAAAAAATAAGTGGCCTATGAAAAGTATTTTATTAGTAGTTAATATTATACTTATTAGTGATAATATATTATTTTATTTAGCCTATTTTTTATATTTCCAGTAAAAAAGGTAAAATAGTTACCTAGATTATGACTTTGCTGTACTTATCATTAGTTTTCCAGTGAGTGTCCTCTCTGCTTTGCTGGTATTTCAGAGAAAGGAAGTTTCTACATAACAGTTTCTTTCTCCACCCCCTTCAGTTGATGGGGATTTATTATAAGGAAGGAGAAATAAGTGAAGAGTCCTATCATTGTTAATGTCAGGCTTTGCGGAGAACTGGCACTTTATTCAGGATACCACAGAGATTCCTGTGTAAGATAGAATTCTGAAGCTATTATTTTTGGGTCGTGGCTTCTCTTCATACAGGTTCTATATGCTACATTGTGCATACACTATTGCATGTAGTCCTCACACAGAGTAACTCTAAGGGTAGTAGAAAAAATGGAAGTTTATGGTAGCTAAATATCTTGCTCCAAATCATCCAGTTCGTGAAGCTAGGATTTTAACTCTGGTCTGTCCTCAAAGTCCAACAAAGTTCTTTTACAAATATCTGGGACAGGATGAACAGAAGTAGATAGATTATATGATATGTAAAATCGTCTCAAATACACAACTCTTTTTTTTTTTAGATATCTAACCTAAGAGCATATTTGTAACCTTTTTGTTTCCTATTTTATTTATTTTAATGTATTCTGTTGTAAAAATGAAAACCTTCAATAAGTAAAATCCAGATCTATATGCAGAACAAATTAAGAAATCATTGTTTACTTTGTTAATGGCTCTTTGGCTTATTATAAGAGGTTTTCTTTAAATATCCCCCATTAAAGTGTATGTTTTCATTAAAAATCCAATTAATAAATATTCTTAATTTGCTGTTTTAGATGCTATCTGTCTTAAAGCAGAAAATAAATAGAAGAGAATAAATAATTTTGAATTTTAAATAACTTAAATCAGTAATGATGGAAGAATCACATACAATTAAAAAATAAATTAGGAAGCATGTTGAGAATATATGCCGCTCTGGAGGTTGTGGGAAAACAAACAAACAAACAAACAAACAAACAAACTAACAAATGAGGGGAAGGAAGGATGAATAAGAAAAGAACATGTGATTTTTAGGGCAGTGAAACTACTCATATATATATACATGTCACTATGTATTTGCCCAAACCATAGAATGTACACCAATAGTGAATCCTAATGTAAACTGTGGGCTCTGGGTGATAACGAGGTATCAGTGTAGGTTCATCATTTGGAACAATTTTTTTTATGGTGAGGGATGTTGATAATGGGGAGGGACTATACATGTCTAGGGGCAGGGGCTATATGAGAAATCTCTGTACACTCAGCTCAAGTTTTCCATGAACCTAAAACTATTCTGAAAATAAAGTCTACTAAAACAAAAATAATAATAATAATAATAATAATAATAATAATAATAAAACACAAAAAATCTAAGAAACTCATTGCCAGAATGGGATTTGAGGGAGAAGTAGAATGCTCTTAGGTAGAAAGATAGCTGGGATGGAAGTAATCATATCTCTTGTATGTGTACCCAGGTGGGCATGAGGGCAAAGCATGAGCAAGTGCCCTCTTGCCTGAGATATGGGATGTTTGTCCTCAATTGTTAAAAAAGGGGGCTGGAAAGGCAGGAGGAGGCAATATCATGGAGTGCCTTGACAAACAGACTAAGTTGTTTTCATTTAATTGAGAGTGTCATTGCTGGTTGTTGACCTAGCAAATTGATTGATAGGTAAGTTGCTTCGGGAGTGGTGAGACTTGATTAGAAAGAATAGACGGGAGACTCATGAGGAATTTTAAGTGAAAGGTGGCTCTGCCCAGACCTGAGAAATAATGGGAATGGAAGGAGGGGATAGGAAAGATGATATGGTAATAAAATGTGCAATACATAGAAACTGAGAGTTAAGGAAAAGAAGGAGCTTAGGTATCTAAGACAAATTTTGAGAGTAAAGAGCTAGAAAGAAAGACTCATGGGCAATTAGATAAGAGATTTTCATGAGGTCAGTTTTTAAGAACCCATTTGTTTTTTTAAGAAGGTGTATTGCACCTCTAGAATAGGTGATGATTGTATTTTTTTTTTTTTGTTACCTAAGGAATGAATCCATGCTAACTAAAGACAATATTATGTAAGCATATAAAAGCACTTGTGGGAGATCGAGACCATCCTGGCTAACACGGTGAAACCCCGTCTCTACTAAAAAATACAAAAAACTAGCCGGGTGAGGTGGCGGGCGCCTGTAGTCCCAGCTACTTGGGAGGCTGAGGCAGGAGAATGGCGTGAACCCGGGAGGCGGAGCTTGCAGTGAGCTGAGATCCGGCCACTGTACTCCAGCCTGGGCGACAGAGCGAGACTCCGTCTCAAAAAAAAAAAAAAAAAAAAAAAAAAAAAAGCACTTGTGGTTTTGTCTGCAAAATAGAGTCAATGTTACTTTAAAAAGATATTATAGGGTTTAACCTACTGGTATTGAGGTATCTAATGGCTTCAGACTATATTAAGTATTGCTAGCAAAAAGCTATAGTGTGGTAAGCATTATTACTGTAATGAAGAATGAATGGTGCTTTCTTTTCATCTCTATTGCTCTGAAGGATGAGATATTAGTTTTCCTTCAAAAAAAAAAAAAAAGACTTCTATCTTAATCACAGAAATGCAAAGATGTCTGTAGAAATGAGTATTTTTCATTAGATTGTTGGGTGCTTCCCACAAAATTGAATTTTTTATGGTGAGTGAGGAAGGGTAAATGGGTACTGACTAGGCCACTGGCGTTGTTTGCCACAATTATATGCCAGGCTCTGGGATTAGCATATATCGTTTCATTTAATCTGTAAAACCCTGTATATTTGGTTCTATCATAATCTTCATTGAACAGATTAGAAAATGTAAAATAAAAGAATTTAATTGACTTGTCTCTAAATAAAATAGCTGGTAAGACTTTCTGAATGAGGACAGCTGCACTGGGAATCGTAAAGTGCAAATGGATGAATACAACATACATTTAGGTGTGAGAACTAAACAGCCTTGGTGATTGATTGGATATGGGTTTGAGTAGATTTAGGGCCAGGAGTTATTTAGGATGGCTCCATGGTTTCTGGCTTGCAAATCACATATATAGTTAGTTGTTCCATTCCCTGAGATAGGGTATATGTGAGGAATATATGTGGGAGAGGAGATTATGAGTTTGAGCTTAGGCATGCTGTTTGAGATGAGTGTGAGATATGCCAGGAAAGAGATTTAACAGGCTGCTGATTATGAGGATTAGGAGGCTTAGAAGATAGGAATGGACTGACGGTAAAGCTTTTGGGGTCATCAGTTACAAATTAATTATTAAATGCATGGATGGGTGTATAATATTTCTTAAGGGCAATGTGTAGAATAGAAGATAAAAGGGCTATGTGTGACACCCAGGGGAACAACGGCCTTGAAGGGGAGGGCAGAGAGAGAAACTTACAGAAGGGACTTGATAGAAGTGCCCAGAAGTGAAAAATCCTCAGGATACACACAGTTTCATTTTAGAGTTTAGTGATGCCATTTCTTTGTGAAATAGCTGTTACAAGATTGCTCCTCCTCTGCATCTCTCCTCTGTCCTTATTGTGTTGAATGGTACATTTTGCATTTCCATTGTGAGAAGAAGATACAAAACCATTTCGTTTAAACTGCCAGTGCATGTTGTATGACTGACATGGGTATTTGTACACTTGTTTCAAAAATTATAGGCAAGTTTTGGCAGAAATACTGGTGAAATCTTCAAAATGACAAACGCTTATCCTTTACAACATCCTGAGGCTGGAGACAGGGGAGATAGGGCCTATTATAGTTTTTTCTTCAACTACAACTTTTATTTCAGGAGTCAGTCATAATTATAGATGATAGTAACTTTGAAAGGTTTATACACATGTATACCTCACCAAAATGTAACTCAAATAGTCTAAGTAGGAATATTCATGTAAAACAAAAGTATCTTGGTGAACAGACATTTTTTATCATGGAAGTTTATATTGTTCACACAAAACTGCTCAAATAACATACCTATGACTAGAAAAAAGTAACTCATGTTTCTGGAGACATTTAATGATTATACAGTTGTGTTAGTTTTTTTTTTTTTTCATTTTTACAAGTATACACTGTAACAGCTATAAATATTTGATTAATAGGAGTGTCAGCAGACTGAAATAACTCTTATAAAAATAACACTATAGTTATGCCAAATGAATTTAGTTGAGCTATATAAACCAGGAATGAAGTTCCTGGTTTTCTCTCAATTTTAATATTCTTATCTCAAAAGAATATTTCAAAAGGTACCTAGTAGTCATAGGCATGTTCAGAATTAAATTAGAAATGTTAAAGATTTTTTTTAGCTGGGCATGGTGGCATGCCTGTAATGCCAGCTACTCGGGAGGCTGAAGCGGGAGAAGGAGAATCACTTGAACTCGAGAGGCGGAGGTTTGAGTGAGCTGAGATCGTGCCATTGCACTCCAGCCTGGGCAATAGGAGTGAGACTGTGTCTCAAAAACAAAGAAATAAAAAAAGAATTTTTTTGGAAAAGTAGTGACAATATATTTAAAGTAATTGTTCAATAAAGTAGTAATAAAAACGCAAATTTTATGTAGATTCTAGTTTCAAATATGGAGTAGAACCTGTTCGGTTCTTAGCATCAGACCAAAATTAGTTTTCTTATTTCAAGCAAAAGAAGAATAAAGCATAAAATATTGGGAGTACTGCAAAACTCCAGGGTATTCTAGATTCCATGGCAAACCTAATCTGTATTCCTTGAGATAAATTTGCAGTATTAAAGTTGTTAGAGTATCCTATTTATTTTATTTTATTTTTCTAATCTATGATTGGTAAATTGACCATCTAAAATAATTCAAAACATCTTCAAAGAGCCTTCCCAAAGGCTTTCTTACATATCTTCTAATCTTATACTTCTTTCTAGTTTCTGTCTATATTTTGTATTAATTATAAGGCAGGTTGCTTTTTTGCCTTTTTACTAAATAAATATGTCCTTGATTTTATTTGTATAATGCTTGCTATCACATAATTTTTAGAATTTCATAATCATAATGCCTTGGTTTAAGAATATATTAATTTTACTTAGATTTAAACATATAGCCATTTAAGGAATTACTTTTTTTAAAAAAATAAAACAATTTCTTTGTTCTTTTACTTGTTGATCTCACTGTATGTCAGCAATAATTTTTCATGGGGGGATAGGCTCGTTATTTTCTACATCTTAAAATCTGATTTTTTTTATTTGTTGTAGGTTTTATTGGGATTTAATAATGCTTATAATGATGGTTGGAAATCTAGTCATCATACCAGTTGGAATCACATTCTTTACAGAGCAAACAACAACACCATGGATTATTTTCAATGTGGCATCAGATACAGTTTTCCTACTGGACCTGATCATGAATTTTAGGACTGGAACTGTCAACGAAGACAGTTCTGAAATCATCCTGGACCCCAAAGTGATCAAGATGAATTATTTAAAAAGCTGGTTTGTGGTTGACTTCATCTCATCCATCCCAGTGGATTATATCTTTCTTATTGTAGAAAAAGGAATGGATTCAGAAGTTTACAAGACAGCCAGGGCACTTCGCATTGTGAGGTTTACAAAAATTCTCAGTCTCTTGCGTTTATTACGACTTTCAAGGTTAATTAGATACATACATCAATGGGAAGAGGTAAGATGCATCTTTTTCTTTTTTAAAATCTATATCAGGAAATTGTTAATTATGGCTGTTTTACAATGAACAACTCTGCTATGCGTAATGAGTTTTATGAGATTCAAGTAGAAAAATGTATTTGACTCCTCTTTTCCATGCATAAGTGATATATTGTATTCCTAAAATACATGATCAAATAATGGATTTGAATGAACTGAAAAAAATAGCGATCATTTTATGCCAATTTATTATATTTTAAAATAAATGCACTTTAATCAACAATTATTATCCTGATCAGTACAACCCCTCTCCCACCTTGGTTTTTGTTAAACTTAATATAAATACATCAAGTACCGTCTTTTTTTTTTTTTTTCTTTTTGAAACGGAGTCTCGCTGTGTAGCCCAGGCTGGAGTGCAGTGGTGCGATCTCGGCTCATTGCAAGCTCCGCCGCCGCCCGGGTTCACACCATTCTCCTGCCTCAGCCTCCAGACAAGCTGGGACTACAGGTGCCCGCCACCACACCCGGCCAATTTTTTTTTTTTTTTTTTGTATTTTTAGTAGAGACGGGGTTTCACCGTGTTTGCCAGGATGGTCTCGATCTCCTGACCTCTTGATCCGCCCGCCTCGGCCTCCCAAAGTGCTGGGATTACAGGCGTGAGCCACCGCGCCCGGCCTGGTACCGTCTTTGATAAAGATGTGTAGGGTCTGATTGCTAATCTGGCACATCATTAGCTCTATGAGATAGTGTGGTTTTTGTCTCCTCTAATATTGAAGTTTCATTGAATTCATGCTTGGGTAAAATAGATTGTTTCTTTATTTCCAAGTTGTATATATAACGGCTTTGATTTTAGCGTATTAATTTTGCTCATTGTTATGCCTTGCCTATAGTAACTTATAATTTCTCCCTATTAGTTCATTTCATAATACTAAAAAATAACATATTCAAGAGGGACATGAGTACATAGAAAACACAAAGAGTATAGTGAATAAATGGTGTGAATCTGACCAATCATGGCCCATATTTTGCTGAATAGGGCATATGTTGTTGTTAGACAGTGGGTGAAACCTGAGAGGACTCAGCCAACTGGAGTTACCAAAGATCTGACGTAAACTATCATCAAGAAAAGGAGTTTATATCCCTGTCTTCAAAGTATGCATATTAACCATTTTGACTTCCTTTTCTTCCTAAGTCTTTTTCTATTAATTATAACCTGAATTTTATTGTCTTCATAAACGTAAGAGTCTGAAAGACTTGTAAAATACCTAAACCAACACTAATGAGAGTCATATGAAGTCATAAACTGGCTATAGATTATTGCTTCGTCCCTTACAGAAATACTTTTTAGCAGTTTCAAGATAAATTATGCTTTTAAATATGTCATAAAATGGAAGTTCTGTTTGATTTCTGTGAGGCGGTAGCAGTGTTTTTGTATGTGCTTGATAGTTACATTTTGGTTCACAGGATTTCAGGAAATGACATGCAATAATAAAACACTGCATAACACACTGATAAAAAGGCATAAAAATGGATCATTCTTAAAATATAGATATGGGATATATTTAAAATCAAATGAAGCACATTTGAGAAATCAGATTCATCTTGTAATTTTTCTCTACATAGCACATTCCATCTAAAATGGAAGAAATGTTCAGTTCTCAAAGCTTTTTTATGCTAATTTGAGATTAATACCAAACCAAGATGATTCTTGCTAATAATTGCAATATTTATTGAAGGCTTATTACATGTCAACTAGTATGTTTGATTCTTTACATATATTAGCTCACTGAATCTTCCTAACAACACAATGATGTAAATATAATTATTGTCATCATTTTACAGATGAGAACAATTAAATACAACAAGGTAACTTGTCCAGATTCATAGAACTAGTAAGAAGTGGAGCTGGGATTCCAAACTTGGCAATCAGACTTACGAGCCAGTGCTCTTAACTGCAAAACTATATAGGTTCTTACTATGACATATACTGCTTTAGTTATAAATATCTTAATATTCTACCATTTTATAGACTGTCTAAGAAATTATAGGGAACTTTTCTAAGGTAAGACTGTGGGCCATGCAATGCAACAGAGTTGATTGAATAGTACCTCTTGAAACAAGGCCACAGAAAAATATTTTAACAAATATCCTGTGAGAGGAAAGTCACTGATATAAATATCCAGTCAATTAAAAATACAGTAGCAATGTGACTATTTTTAATATCTTGTGGTTTTAGCCCAGTTACTAGAGAATGGCAGCAGGATGAACAGATGGCATCCTATCACATAAAATGGCAGGCCATGTGGTCATGGAAGAGTATACTCCTTAACACCAGTGTCCTTTGGCTTCTGGCGGTAATCACAGGCACCTAGATCTGTGTAACATGATGTGTTTTAAAGATGTCGTGATAAAATTTAGGAACACCAGCTCACTGCTACCATTATTGTAAAATGCAATTTAGCATGCACCTACAGACATTTGGTAACCAAGCACATTCAGGCTAGAGGTGTGAGTTGGCAACATGTTTCTTATAAATAAATGAGCTTGGTAATAAATGAACCATAAGCCTATTTAGGTGAAGAATGTTTTCTTGATTATATGATACCCCATACAATATTATCTTGGGTATTTAATGCCCGTTAGTAATCCTGTTCAACAGGGAAGAAACAGAGTCATAATCCAGAATGTAATATAAATTCATCTTTCCATCACCTACATGTTTCTAACCATAATCACCAAGAAATTTGAATGATTCCAAAACTAGAAATCTCTCTACCTGATTTTTGTAAATGCCACCAGGATGTGTTTACAAGTAGACATAAAACAAATAAATCAGAAAAAGTAGCTCTGTGAGCTTTTGCAATAAGAATGCAGAGGAAGATATGAGTTCACCCACATGTCTTTGGTTCTGAGTGTTTTAGTACCAAGCTGGCTAATGCTAAATTCAGCAAATTTGGGGAAGTAATGTGTGAAGTCTGGAAGCTGCCACTGTTCTAAATGAATCATTCCTGAGGAAAGCTGCTGCCTATAGGAAGCTGCTTCCATCTTCAACGATACATTTTTTTTTTTTTTTTTTTTTCTGGATTGAATTAGTTCAACTGAAAAACAACAAGAAGCCCTGATGCCAAATAAATTAGAAAAATATTATGAATCAGATACAGAAGCTTTAAAATTTTGTGCTTATGTTATTATCAATACTAAAGCTGAATTAGTAGTTAATACAGGAGGAAATAGCTGATTTGAGCAACTAATTTATGAAACACATGGTGTTAAGAAGTGAGGAGGGAAGTTGTTTTCATGAGTCAGTTATAAGATCAATAGATTTGGGATATAAAAATAGCTTTCTGTGACATTACACTGAAACTTTGTATATATTGCCAGGTGAGGTAAAAATCAGAGACAATTTAGATAAATCAAGCCAGAAATTTCTTTTCATGTAGTAGCTAGAAAACTGAGGTGAATCTTTCCCATTTTTACATTTGGGTTTAAAAAACTATTATTTGAATCAGCATTGTCATTGTTGTTATTATTAAATATAATAAATAAGACAGTGATCCAAGCCAGACTGCTATTTCATAACCTATAACAAGGGGAACAAATTCCGTGTGATCCTCCTAAAAGAGACATACGGTGAGGAAATCCCTAGAAATTAAAGGGAATATGTGACAATCACAAGCCACTGAAGAGATAAAGAGTAGATTAAGAGCTTAGCGAATGGGAGATTATTCAGTTTGTGAAGGTGAAGAGTTCCTTTACAGCTGCTGATGTCAGTCATTTTATCAACAGGAGATGACCTTCAAAATTTTTTAGAGGTTTAGGAAATATTAATTGCAAATAGAAATGCTACTCTGTGATGATTATCTCTTTGTAAGACTTAATGTCATAGATAAAGCATAAATTCTTCTTAATTTTAAAAAGTGGGAAATGCATCATTATATAATAACTATGGCTTTGGAATATATAGCTATAAGATTTTACTTTCTATTCATCATTTCCCATCTCCCCAATCTCCCTTGTATAGAACTGGGACATAATACAATTAATTAAATACATTTTGGGACAGGAAAGAAGGCCTATGGTTTTGATCTTACATATCTATAGCAATTTCAGATGAATAATGTGTCTTGAACATTTCAATGCTTGTCTTGAAACCAATATTAGATTTTTATACTGGCTTAGAGATAGTTTTATATACAAATTATGTATACCAACAGAGCAGTGATAAGGAATTTTATTCCATAGGGAGTTAATGCAGATTACAGTTTCTGTCTTTGGTTAATTTTAGCATTCAAATTGGTGTAGAGTAGAAACTAACTCTTACTATAAATTGCCTATCTATAATTATACAATACATATTCTACTTTTATATTTTAGAAAACACATAGGATTCTAAGACTTGCCATAAACAAACAGCAGAATTTTCCCAAACCTGCCCTGTACTAGAACTTAGAGAACCTCCATATTGCTTATCACATCAAATCTGTGTTTCCTTTCTGTGCCTTCAGAGCTCTCCAGCACATTCTTCCCTGGTCTTACCATTGTCACTTCATATTTGCACCCAACTCTTTCCTGTTTGTTTGTGTTTCAGTTTTACAGTGCTGCTTGCAGGAAATGATTCTTTCTGCTTCTATAATTTTATTCCTGCTACATCTCTGATTTGGAAAGCCTTTTTTTTTTTTTTTTCTTTTTTTCTATCACTCCTTTAAAAATCAGACTTAAGGCCGGGTGCAGTGGATCACCTGAGGTCAGGAGTTTGAGACCAGCCTGGCCAACATGGTGAAACCCTGTCTCTACTAAAAAAAATATATGTATACACACACACACACACACACACACACACACACACACACACACATATATAAATTAGCCGGGCATGGTGGTGGGCGCCTGTAATCCCATCTTCTCGGGAGGCTGAGGCAGGAGAACAGCTTGAACCCAGGAGGCGGAGGTTGCAGTGAGCTACGATCGTGCCATTGCAGTCCAGTGTGGGCGACAAGAGCGAAACTCCATCAAAAAAAAAAAAAAAAAAGGAAAAAAATCAGACTTCAACTCATTTCCAGAAAGTATTCTGCATTGATGCACTCTACTGTGACAGTCAATACCTTTACAATGAAAATTTCTCCTGGCTCTACATGTATTTGTTCATGATAATTTGGTTACTGATGCTTTATTACACATATTTTCCTTTCCTTCTGCCAGACATAGACATCATAGGGAACAATCAGTGTCAAATTTTGCTCTTGAATCTTTTTGTATATTAGTGCAGGGTTATAAACACAATAAATAATCAGAGCATGCTTATCCACTAAATACTGGCAATCTCCCATGTTCTAAATTCGTTAAATAATAATAAGAGAGTATCCGTTCTTCACTCCCAAGCATTTACTGAGTAATCTGTATGTGGAGATGCTGCAAATAAGGATAGAAGACTGATGCCAATATTGTAAGAAAAGCAGATGTGAGCAAATAATCACAGATGGTGTGGGAAGTAGTGGCACAAATAAGGGAGTGAACGACACAATTGCTTTTGCATAAGATGAGGCCTTCAAACATACTGAACTGAATTTTGAATCTGGGGTATAGATTACCAGGCTGAACAAGTGGGCCAGGCAGATGAGTGCATTCCAGAAGACGCGAGATACAAGCAGCCTAGTGCAGTAGATGCAGATTCCCAGATTGAGTTTGGAGATGTAGACCAGAATTTGTGCTAATGATGGACTTACTCAAAAGGTGCCATTGATGCATTTTAGGCAGGAGATTTACATTTTAGCGTGCTACAGAATGAAGGAGATTGGAGGCCACTGTGGATAGAGCTAACAACACTAGCTAGAAAACAGTTTTATCACTTCCTTGCATTTTTTTGTATGTAGTCAGTGTCAAACACAGTACTTTTTTAGATAGCTAAGAAAAGGTTTATCTTTACCAAGTACTCTTGCTGTCAAAAAATGTTTGTATCAGTTAATGAAATATGACAAGGCCTTCTATGAATTCTATTTGCAGTGTTTTATAATTTTAAATATGAATTATATTGGAAGTTTCAATTTTTATGATCGTATGGAATGGATTCTATAACAGAAATTAGTGTATATTTCAACTTTGACATTATTTTCTATGTAATCTAGGGAAAAATCACATAAAGTGACTTACGTGATTTTGATTGCCCACAAACAATCAAACAGTTGTGAAGTTCAAATGAAATGAAGCATGTGGAAGTTGTCTGAAATATTTAAATGGGTATTTCTGTAATATTTATAAATATAATATTTATGATGACATGTTTCTGAAATTAGCACATCTACTAACACCAACATTATTGCATGTGTATGAATTGCCTGATACGTTCTGCAAGCAAATATTGATTCTGCTAAAGACCACTAGGTGTCCTCTATTGGTTGTTACTTTAAGGTTCTATCTTCTAAAATGCCAAACTGTTTTCTTTGAAATTACTCATTTACACTCTCCTAGAATCATCTGTTTGCTTGGCTAGTTCATTTCTTGAAAAAAAAAGAGATGACTGTGGATATTCACATATGTAAAATGATTTCTAACTATACTTTCTTCTCCAATTAAACAGAGTTTTAAGTTTCTTCTCTAAACAATTATTAGTATTGTGAGATAATTGTTTTCAGTATTATGTACTTTTTAATGTGATAGCTTAACAGATATGCTGAAGTTTTAACATACAATGTAATGAGTTCTATGTGGAAATGAAATGTTAAGTCAAGGCAACTGCTGTGTAACCCAGGCTAGCGGGTAGTTGGTTCCATCTAGGCTCATGCAACCTCCGCCTCCTAGGTTCAAGTGATTCTCCTGTCTCAGCCTCCTGAGTAGCTGGGATTACAGGTGCAGCCAACATGCGTGGCTAATTTTTGTAGTTTTAGTAAAGACAGGGTTTCACCATGTTGGCCAGGCTGGTCTTGAACTCCTGACTTCAGGTGATCCACCCACCTTGGCCTCCCCAAATGCTGGGATTGCAGGCGTGAGACTCTGCGCCCGGCTCGAAGACAACAAAAAGTTTTAACAGGGTGTGCATGGTGTATATATACATATGTTAGAGGTAAGGCTTAATTTTATGCATGTTCTTTGGTCAGTGCCCCATGGCAGATCTGTATCATCTCAGTGCTTTTGACATGGAAATCTCTGTTAAATATCAGAATATAAGATCCGATTTGAAATGTTCATGCTTCCCATTTTAAGATTAAAACATTCAACTTTCTTAATGCCTGATCCTTGTCCCAATCTGTTTTCTTGCTTTGCAAGTTTTTGTATAATTCCATGGCTATATGTTGATAATAATCAGATAGATATCCAAGTTTCTAAATTATATATACCTAGTTGCCTCAGTGTCCACATGACTCAGTGACATCCTACAAAGATGTCTCATGAGCTCCTCAAGCTCAGTAGGTTCATTTTTTCTTTAAATCTTCTCCTTTTCCCTAATTTCCTATTGCTCAAGTCAGAAATCTAAAAAGTATTCTTCTCCTTCTCTTTTAATTTCTAAGAAATAAGCAAGTCCTACTGATTCTACTACTTCCTGAGTGTAGTTGGAATCCTGTAACTTCTTCACTTGATCCCCTCATCACCATCCTAGTCCAAGCCACCTTGTCTGTCATTTGGATTTCTATTCTCAATTCATAACTGTATTTTAAAATTGACCCTTGCTTGCCTTCTCAGGAACTCAAAAGTGGTAGTTTTGAAGAGTAACTATTACAATATTACCCACCTGCTGAAAATATTTCTGTAATGTTTCATTACTCTCAACATACAATGCAATATTCAAGGCCCTTTGAAATTTGTTTCTGGCCAAACTCTCTCAACCTGAGAAACTCTATTTCATTATTCTGTAACTATGTTGAACCTCTTTAGTTTGCCAAATACTACATTTCAAATCCTTTGTTTCATGTTCATGAAAATATGTGTTCATGTTTTCTAGAACTTCATTCCTTTCAACAGTTTCAGATTATCCATCTCATTTTTTTTTTTTTTAAGCATTGCTTCCTTCAGGTAGAATCAACTAATCTTTCAGATACAATTAGTTCTATCTATAATGGATCTGGAATAGCTCCTTGTGCTTCTGCTTTGTAGCATTCATCACTTTTGTAATCTCTCTAAATCTGTGCCTTTACAGCTATGTATTAGATTCCAAAAGGGCAGGTATCATGACTTTCCTGCATCTTCAGCTCCTAGCATAGTGTTGGGGAAATAATCGGGCTCTAAAATACTTGCTAAATGACTTCAGTTATTCCCTCAAAGGAATTTCAATTCAGTAGGAAAATAAAACATGTAATTAAACAAACCAATAAATAAAACAACAATGTCTTGAATCCAGTGTTACAAGCATTTATGGTGTAAACAACAAAACCGAGAGAAAGATATTATATATGAGTGTGTGCTAAGGAGTAGAAGAGAGGTTCTAGGAAAAGCACACTAAATATGGCCGCTTTCTTATCTAAGTTTGAAACTATATGCCCTTCCAAGTGGCAAAGTCTGGGAAATATTCCAAGGGAATTTAGAAATCATGGAAAAATTAATCAACTTCGTCATTGACAGTATGGGGATAATGGTGATTTTTTGTTCAATTTCATAGAATCTAAGGTTCACATGAGATGTTATTGTTGAACATACACTTTGAAACTAAAAAGTTTATAGAAATTTAAGTTATATTATGAATGTTTCTATGAATTTAGAATATAAAAATCTCAAAAAGGGTTTAATTATTATCCCTTTATTATGCTTATTACCTTGTCAAATATCGAAAGAATTATAAGTACTGTTATGCCTTACTCTTTTTTTAGAGATAGGGTCTTGCTCTTTTGCCCAAGCTAAAGAGCAGTGGTGGCATTATAGCTCACTGCAACCTTGAACTCCTAAGCTCAAGGGATCTTCCAACACAATTGGTATTACAGGTGCATGCCACCACTCTTGGTTAATTAAAAAAATTTTTATTTTGTACAGACAGGGTTTGCTATATTGCCCTGCCTGGTCTGGAACTCCTGGCCTCAAGCTATCCTCCCACCTCAGCCTCCCAAAACACTTAGATTACAAGCATGAGCCAGTGTGCCTGGCCCTTATTATGCATTACTTCTCCCCAAAATATACCAACTGAAGCAGCAGATGAATCAGGTTAATTTAGGACAAAGGACATTTAGCCTTACATTTATCCAGTTTCCGAATAGATGTCTTAGTTTTTCCTTTCGTTGTGCATGCAGATACCATATATATTATGGCTACTGCTATTTTAGACTCACTCATGTGCTATTAGAGTGAAAGTTGCTAATACTGGTTTATGAAAGTTGGAGACACAATTTGTGATGTGCTTCTGGTTTAAACTTGAAGTCTGGTTTAATTGCCAGAGTGTTTTATAATAAGCATGTATTACTTTAATTATCCTAATAATTATCTCAGTTGAACGAGTCACTTTAGTTGGTCTTGTATATAGTGCACCTATCTACAAACAAGAAAGGTGTGGTGATACATGATAGACATTGGAAAAGGGTACAGTGACATCCAATAATATTTTATTGTTACAAATAACTAGGTGAAATTACTCTCTGATGAAAATGTTAAATATACTTATCTAATGAAAAATTGAAAATAGCTGCTTTTTTACTATCAGTTTCTAATAAACCAGTCTTTCACTTTAGTCTGATTCAATGTCAAAGGTGTTCTTACTAATTTAAAATACTTTGGAAAACAAGATTATGCCTGCATTATTTCAAAAGAATGACTGATTTAAATATAGACATGCTTTTTCAAGTATATCATCAGTTGTCACAGAAAGTCAACTTATGAGGCATTATAACTGTATTATGAAAGCCCAAGAGTAAATAAAATTAGAGCCCTTCAATTGCACCAGGTAATGGCTGAGAAAGACCTGCTTTGACTTCTCTTTCTGTCTTGCTGATCTGTGCAATTTAGATTTTGTATCAGATGAGTCTTGTCTTAGTGTGAAAAGGAAATACATTTGGTTGGTTATATAATTCTGGTGGCTATTTTGAGTTAAGTCTGCCATTTAGACCATTTTTTTAAGACAGCTAAATTCTTTTTCTTATTACATTTTAAAGTGAAAGTAGACATTGAGTAAGGATTCTGGAGACTGTTCTCAGGGCTCCAGATAATGGTAGCTATTTTGATACAGTCCTATCTAAGTCAGGAGTAGTGGGATCAGAAAGGATTTCCCATTGAGATTGTTTATAGGTGGGAATATTTACAATAATCTGTTATTTCAATTTGCTCTTTTTTGTGTGTGTGGAGATGTGAGTTGAGAACGGGGGAATTCAGAATTCTGAAATGAGAGTCAGGAGTATCTTGTGCAAGTCATTTTCAGACATTTTTTCTCATATTTAAAAAATGTGAATGATAATCAAATGGAAAATTCATATGAAAGTGCTTTGTGAACTCTAAAACTGAAAGTTTAAAGAGCATATTTACATAAGATAGAATTAGCTTGTCAAATTAATTCACTGATTCTTTCACAGAATCTATGAAATAATGAAATTTTTTCCTTCCTCAATATTCTGCATCGTAGCTGAGATTAAAACAGTAGAATCTGGATTGTGGTAAAATGTGCTTTTAAATTTAGAATCCAAGAACTATAACTACCTAACAGTACCTAGCAGTAATGCTTGGGAGATCAACTAGCTTTGTGAGTGTGACAGTTTCTTAGTGTGGGAAGTGGTTCTCCATTGTGTGAAAATACTCATTTTGGATGATACTAAGGAGAAGGGTAAATGTCCAGAACAACTCCTTTCAGTTAACTGGCAATGAATCACAAACATTCAAATTCATAGGTTTTAACAATACTGTACAATTAAAACATATTTTCTCATTTTTATCTAGACCGAAATTTAGAGAAATGTAGCTGTGGATAATCTTTAATCTAGTAAAGGTCACTTATTTTTCTTCTCCTGACACATATTTGTTGTAGAAGCAAGACAACTTTGTAATACCAGTAATTACCAGGGAGTACCAGTAATTACCAATGTGTTGGGAAAGAGTTATTGAAGAACTTCTAGATTTGTAATATTTTAGGGTCACATAAACACTGACTTTAGAATAATATTAGATGATGTATAGATTGCAAGGTAGTATATGCATTCACTCTCTTGACTGCTAGGTTATGAGTAATGAATTCTGGAAGTTCTAAGTGACCAGTTTTCTGCTCTCAAACATTTCTTGGGAATTGTGATATTAATAACTAAAATTTCACTATTGAAAATGATTAATTTATGTTTCAAGATCTTTATCATCTTCAAGAGTATCCTAGAAAATGTCAAATATACTTCAAGCTATTACTAGATAACATGTTAGCAGGCTATTGGTTGACAGGTAGCTGAAAGTAGTTCTTTATACGGAAAGGATAGGTACATGAATATGAGCATCACAGCCTGAGGGAGAGAGTGTGCATTTATATGAGCGGAAGGTTCAACCAGAATGTGATGAGTTTGGAATGACTGGCAGAGGAGAAAGGAGGCACCAGTAAGCAATAAAAATTTTTAAAAAATTAACGGTTTTGCTGAAGTCTTCCTGCTGCCACATTACCCGGATTTGCCTAATGTCAAATATTGTTTTACTGTTTCTAAGTGTTATTGGGAACTTAACCAACTAAATCCTTCACCCTTCTTCTGATTTAGTTGAATCATTATTTCATATATTTCAGAAATTTTCAATGGCTTGAAATTAGATAAGCCTATGACTTCTTGTGAAAAAATCTTAGTGAGCACATGTGGTAACATGCTGAAATTTTTGAAGAACTCTGTTTAGTACTACATTTCTTAGATGTATGATTTTATACAACCAGTTAAACTTTGCATATGTAATTGTATACTAGCTATACAAAATAAAAACGAGAGATCCTCATGTGAAAATTTCATATCTTTGTAATATCAAATATAGAATTTAATCATATATTAATTGGCCATATGCATACCATATGCTGAGCTGTGCTATCTGATATAAAGATGAATAATAACCACTGCTAAAAGAGAATTTGTGTTTTTGTCGAGGAATTAGAAAAGGAAATAAATAATCATAACAAGTGTGTGTGAATTTCCATCTATTGTGAATTATTGAATATAATATTTCAAGAATGGCTCTAAAGATACATTTTGGTCCACTGGAAAGACCTCTACAATCTATTTAGAAAGACTTCTAAGAGAGCTGGAGTGGGGAATAGTGATGTTTTGGCCAGATGATTACAGTCCTTTGATTAGTCAGTTGAAATAAAAAAGGGCTGTTAGAAACCATGCTTTACTAAAATGTGAGATTTCTTGAGTTTTAAAAACAACAAAAAAAATTAAAATAATATTAATACTCTTTTGAGATTGCAAAATAACTTCCTTATGCTAGAATATAATATGAGGCATTCATTTGCATTCAAATCATACACACTTTTGAAAGATCCCTAAATGGGTTTTTTTTGTTCGTTTTTAGGAAGAAAGAACAATGTATTTTAATTTTATAGGCAGTCTTATAAACTCTGTATTTAGTCAGAGAACTTAACAAAAAGTGGACCTAGTTCCTCTCTCTCTCTTTTTCTTGTAGTATGGATGCCCTTGTAGGAGACTCTTAACCAGAAAATGTATCACAATTGCTAAATCAACGGTTAGAAATATCTAACATTATCAAGAAACTGCTTGCATTCAGGCAGTTGCGTGACCAACAGCAAATCAGTTATCCTGTAGTTCTGAAAACATTTACTGAAAATGCTTCACTTGTCTTCACATTTTCCATGAGTATATTATTCATTTACTTGTACCCCCCAGCATCTATTTCAGCATGGAGTCACTTCCAACACCTGTGTCTGTTGTGGCTATTATCAGAGAATCCATGTATTGATAGATTCTGTTTGAAAAACTAATGCATTCTTTCCACCAAAAGCTGTTGTAAAATATCTCTTCAATAGTAGAACTGTTTATTGATGGTGTTTTTATTGTCACTGCTGTTATTACTCTTGTTTTGGGGAGAAAAAGCAGGCAGTGAAATTAACCAGAATTTCGGTTAGGTAATAATACCTATTTTCTAAGAAGTGAGAGGTCAAAGGATCCCAGCTGTAATTCATACTCTTAGGAAATCAATTCCTTTGTCTGTGTTCCAAGAAAACCAATTCTGGCTAATACTATGCATTTTTAAAATCACTTTTACCTTTATAGAAGCAGAATTTTTTCCTCATCCTCCTCTTTTGTCACATTTCCCACCAGAAGATTTGCTAACAGAGTGTCAGCAAAATATGTTAGTCATTTTTTTTTTTATAACTGAGAGAAAACAAATATAATTTCCTTATCACCAAACAGGCACACACACACACACAGACACACACACAGACACACACACACACTCACACACAATGGAACCTTAGCATAGGATCAAGGAAGTGCCCTTTTCAGAGACTTGGGCTGCTAAAAATTCCATTGTCCCTTGAACTGAAGAATGGAGTATTGAGGTTGAGGAAACCATTATGATTGACCCCTTAGTTGGAGAACCATTAATTTCATCTTTTTATTAATTGCTATATCATTTATTTTCTGCCTTTCAAAACTGAAAAAAACCCAAAACATTTGTATAAAAAATAAAAGCAATTAAGGAGATGACTAAATTCAAGATAGAACTTTTCCAAATTGGCAATGTATCTTACTCAACTTGCAAGACCAAACATATCAGATTAATTATTTTCCTGTCTACCTATTATAAATCTCTAGATGATAATTTATTTTGTTCAGTTATTATTTGACATGAAAAGCAAATGCTTCAGCTTAAGAACTACAACTTAAATTTGTTATAATTTTATAATAGTTATTCTAGAAACATATTCTCCTAAATTATATGATTTTTAAAAGTTCATTTTTTCCAAATAAACAATCAAAATAGTTTCCTCATAGCTCAGTCATGCAAAGAATGTTATTGTTACAGACTTGAGCCTCCAAAATAATCAAAGATTTCATAGAATTTGGGAGTTTCCTTCGAGTGTTTTCCCAGAGTTTTTAGAAATGTTGATCAACATGCTCCAGTATGTAGTCTGTGAGTTGTTAATAGTTTCTTGAAGACAATTTTTTTTTTTCAGTATTGAGAATGTTATCATGCAGGGTAAAATATCTTAGTAACTTCTTACAGCAAATGTTAATGTATCACTCCCACTATATAACCATCATAGGTGGGTAGCGGTCCTGCTTCTTGTCATCTCATACTTGGATGTAGACTGACTAAGCAGCTTCCATCATGACCACTGCCAGTCATTTTGACAGGGAAATAGATAGCTCTGTAGGGTTTTAAACAATCACACTCAGAAGTGATATATTTCACTTCTTATAACTTTTTGGCCAAAATGTCACATGGCCTCAACCAGCTGCGAGAAAGTCAAGAACAATCCTACCGAGTAACTGGGAGTCAGAGAACTGAAACAATTTGCTTAACAGCTTTACGACTAGCTGAGAGGTGGAGACAGGGTATGTCTTGAACAGATCACCAAGTTGGCCTGTGACTAACTTATATTACCTTTGTAACTGTTCAAAATAAAATCACCAGCCAGGTTTATATCTTTGTTTTTCTCTCATGGATATTTTTGGTCCCAGACAACCATCTAGCTAGCTAATGAGGTCACAGTGGAGGAAATGTGATCTATGTTTTTATAATACAGCTGCTGTATGACCCATTCATTGATTATTCATTTTTTCTTTTTTTGAATAAATATATATTGAACTCATATGCTATGCATATAGATTACAACGATACACAAAAAGTAATTTCTTAAATAGCCTAAAGTCTAGTCATATGAGTAAAACAAAAAGACAAACAAACAAACAAACAAAAAACGTTGTCTTTGAGGATGTATCACAGCTTTAGAGGCTAGGGAAGGCTCCAGGGAGGAAGTGGTAACTGAACTAAGACTTATAAGAAGACTAGGACTTATGAAGAAAGCCAAAGAAATACATTCTAGCCAAAGTAAATTTCTTCAGTAAAAAGACATGTAAGGGAGTTTTCCAGAAACTTAAGTCCTAATAGCTTAGGTATACAGAGATGAGGTTTGAAAGATAAGTTGGTATTTTGAAAGTCAAATTCAAGAGTATAGACTTTCTCCCTGAGGACAATAAGAAACCTTTGAAAGGTTTTAGGTAACACCACGATATTTTTAGCAAACACACTGTTTACTGTGGAGCCACAAGCTATTCTAAGCTCTTAAAAATATTAATTAAGCCTCATAGTGACTCTATGAATTAGGTAGTATCATTGTCAACATAAAAAGGTAAAGAAGCTGATGCACAGAGAGATTAACAACTTCCCCATATTGCACAGCTAGTAAATGATAGTGCCAGGATATAAATCTATAATCTGTGGTTCAAAATCTTAAATAGACCTTGCTCCCTCTCTGCTTAAATATGACTGAAACTAGTATACACACAGTTTGGAAAAGAGGCAAGTAAGATTTGAGGCAGGGTCCCTATTCAGTGGCATGTGCTATAATTCGGACAAGAGTGGAAGCATTAGGGGGCCAATGATGGTGCTACCATATGCTCTCCCTCCCAATCTCACAAGGTGCTTGGAGAGCTGATAGACACTCTTTTAGGTATTAACAGGAACTGGCACTTACCCTGGGTGACTCCCTCAGAACAACCTCCTGGGTGTATCAATTATAAAGTAATCTTTATTTTACTTAGTTTTTGTAAGTGAACTCAACCTTAATAGGAATTTAAATTACTCCATTAATGGAAGTACCAATTTCCAGGCTTCAAAACATTAGATTTAGTGTGAGTTTAATAATTTATTAATTGTGGATGAATATTAGCATAATTTAATTTCCTAACTTTCACACTTAAGCGAATTACAATTCTTAAGATTTAGATTTTTGTCTAATCAAATAGGGAGCATGTCTTATAAATGTATGACATAATCAGAGTAATTCTTTTATAAGGAAAACTTATTGACTTGAAATTTTGAGAACACTTGAAATACAAGCAATAAAACCCAGATCTTAAGTGTTACTTACAATATGTACATTTTACTTATAATGTGTTACTTTTGTTTGGACTTTGTTTTTTAAACAATTCAGACTTAGAAAGTACTTACAAATTAACTACTTTAGGATTATTTGGCTACCAATCAATTATATTACTATCATATATTTAATTATCTTTGAGTTTTACACCTTACTCTAATTTATGGAGAATCACTTCATTGCCAAGAATATGGTCTGTCTCAGTGAATGTTCTATATTCACTCAATAAAATGTGTTTTTCTACTATTATTTATTAGAATGTTCTGTAGTAGTCAGTTTGGTCAAATTTACTCAATTAACAATGTTGTTCAAATCTTCCATATCCTTACTGATTTTATGAGTGGTTGGTCTCACAGTTCTTGAGAAAAGGATATTAACATACTAAACAATGATTTTGCCTGTCTCCATTTCCCCTTTCAGTTCTATCAGTTTTTATTGTAGATACTTTTAAGCTATGCTGTTAATTTCATGCATAGTTAGGATTGTTATGTCCTCTTGGTGAATTGCTTCCTTTATTGCTATAAAATGACCGTCTTTACCTCTGGTGTCTACTTTGTTGGATATTAATACTGCCACTGTGCTTTAATAATTGTATATATATTTTTTAATATTTTCTTTTCTTTTTCTTTATCTTCCTTTTTTTTTTTTTTTTTGTTTTGAGATGAAGTTTCACTGTTGCTGCCCAGGCTGGAGTACAATAGCATGATCTCAGCTAGCTCACTGTGACCTCCACCTGCTGGGTTCAAGTGATTCTCCTGCCTCAGCCTCATAGCTGGGATTACAGGCACCTGCCAGCATGCCCGGCTAATTTTTTGTAGTTTTAGAAGAGACAGGGTTTCACCCTGTTGGCCAGGCTGGTCTCGATATCCTGACAGGTGATCCACCGCCTTGGCTTCCCAAGGTGCTAGAATTACAGGTGTGAGCCACTGTACCCAGCCTCATATTTTATTTTCAATGTGTGTGTTTAAGGTGAGCTTTTTGTAGATAATATATAGTTGAGTCTTGCTTTTATTTATCAAATCTGAACATCTATTCCTTTTCATTGGAATACTAAAATCATTTATATTTTAATGTTTTTGTTCTCTACTAATAAGCATTTCATCCAGAATTATATACTTATTAATATGCTTCTATTCACCAAAATTTTTACAAAGATTTAGAAAAGTTTTTCCCACTTTTTAGCAGCTTTTGTTCTATCTTTTCCTTTGTGATTTTTTTAAGTGGGTGATTTTTTTTGAGAGCTTTATGTAAGAGTTTACAACCTAGATAATAAAACAATAATAGTAATGAGTATTCTCAGTAAGTAGGACCAGGGCCTGCATTATTCAGGTTTAGGCTTTTGATGGTGTGGGAACATGTGAACCATGTGAAGTAGTGATGTTAGGGAGACACTAATATGTTCACTATTTTACTCCAGTCACTCTCTATCTTGAGAGGACCAATTTTATCATACCAAGAGAAGTAAAGAACAATGTATGAAAATACAAGTTGCTTGGCAGTTTATTGTTTATTTATACCACCAATGTTCCAGTGCTTTCTGTAGACAGAAGTGTTCAAAAAGCTGCTAGTTTTTGAGTTATCTACTCTGGTGTGGAAATCCATTATTATTTATTTGCCTCTATGCTTTTATAGAATTCATGAATAAAATTTGATATGTTTAAATAAAGATATCTAAAATTTCACAGAGAAACTGAGAGTATTGTTGACACTTTGGTTGTAAGTGGTTTATGGGGGTCATTATTCTTCCAATAAATGCCACATTTAGGATTTATGTTATGACATTTTTCTTGTACACAAGCTCATGGATAATGCCCTGCCACTAAAGTAAAGTAAATATGTTTATTTCCATTCATGTCTATTTTCCTTAAAGTTAAACATAGTATCCACAGATAAAACTATATGTGATAGACTCTATCTTGACTCTAGCCTGAAATGGGGGTTCTTAGATTTTATTTTATAAACAAGGAAATTATTTTCTTCTCACAGCATATATGTGGTGCAAAGTAGACATGTTAAATTTTATTTTGACGAAAAGTGACTTAAAAATTTGCCATCGACTATTATTTCAGTGTTGTGCTACAGTAGAAATGTAGGATGCCATAATCCCCTGTTGATGACAGTCTCTTTTGCTTCCCCAGATCAGTGAAAAATAAAATCACCATGGTTGCACCTGGTCCATAATGGAGCATTCAGACTGATGTCTCAGTATAATGCAAACCATAGTGAGATGAGGGAGAACACTATACATCTTTCTTGCATGATGCAAACTGATCATATGTAATTATATCTGGATTATTTTGGAGAAGAAATGACGTGTGACTTAGTAAGAGGCAACATTCCTGCTCTTCAGATATGAAGCCTTCTAGTGACTTGGTGTAATAAATGGCTGATTTTGCAGGTCCTACATTTCAATGTCAGTTACCAAAAAGAAAACTGTCATCTAGACAGAAAGAACAAGATGAAATCAGAATTACCAGAATTACAGAATTGTATTTCTTCCTGCCTGAAGGCATAGTCATCTTATTTGGCATCAGCCCTTAAAAGTTTGACTTTGAGAAATATATTTGAAATAGAAGTGCAGGAAAATGAATGGACCCAGTTTTTTTATATATATATACACACACACACACACACACGTCATATATACATATATATGACATGTGTGTATAGATGTATATATATGGCATGTATATATATGGTAATCATATTCATATGTATGCCACATACATATATATGTATATAAAACACTGTTACCTTCTCTGTGAGGTTTTTTTATTTTTATTTTTATAACTCTCTGCATTCTCTGAAGAAAACCTTCCAATAACTTAGAATTAACTTGACCAGGGCCCTGAATGATGCCCTGCTGACCCTTTCAAATTCAGCTTATATCGTTTTCCCCTTTTGCAGACTATTCACTAGCTTTATTAGACTTATTTCTATTTTTTGACACTTGGTCCTTCCTTAGGAATTTTTTCATTGGTTGTTTTCTCTGCCTCCCCAGTCTTAGCGCTCAGATCTTAACCTTCACAAATAGGTATTTCCTGAACATCTTTAGCTAAAGTTGCTACTCCTGTACATTTACCTTCAAATCATGAGTCTTTGTTTCTTGGCATTTAGAATGGTTTTGTTTATGTGTTTACTGCTTTTCTACTCTGTCTCCACTAGGATGCTGGCTGGTTCGTAATTGATTGGTACACAATTCTCAGTGCTTAGATATTACCTGCCTGCCACATGGTGAGCACTCAGGAGTGATTATTGAAGGATGGCTCCCAGGAGCAGCATATTGCTGATTGTGGTATTTCAGTGATTTCCATGTCAATAATTCAGAAGAGCTGGTCTAAATAGTCATATAATTATTTCCAACAAAGAAGCATTATTAGATGTTTATTTGTAATTGAAATTAATAGTCTTTCACAATTATAAAATTGATAAGTGACGGCAAAGTGGTGTGACTGACATATACATGATTTGGGTTGAAATTTTGTTTCTGCTTCTAATGAGCTTTGTCATCATGTGAAACCTATATTTTCCTATCTATGCAGTAGGGTTAAGAATAGGTAACTCACAGGAATGTTGTATAGACTGAATGAGCTAGTTTCTCTGTAAAGAGTCCAAGGCAAGACCTGAATACAATGCCTGGCACATAAAAGAATTCTTATGAATTGTGAGCACAAAAATTTTGCCTGTGTCATCCCAATTTTCTTCCTTTTGTTGTAAATGTGCCTTCTGTGTAATCAAGGTCAGAGATTTAATATTAGAGAATGATCAAAATAGTGACCTAGTGAGACAATGAAATTTTTTTTTGGTTTTGGTGTTTACAATAAAATAACACATTTAACTAAGTACCCTATGCCGAAGCTTAACTCATTACAATTTTGAAATTTTATTTTATTTATTTATTTTATTTTTGAGACACAGTCTTGCTCTGTCGCCCAGGCTGGAGTGCAGTGGCTTGTCATCTCGGCTCACTGCAAGCTCCGCCTCCCAGGTTCACACCATTATCCTGCCTCAGCCTCCCAAGCAGCTGGGACTACAGGCGCCCCCCACCATGCCCGGCTAGTATTTTGTATTTTTTAGTAGAGACGGGGTTTCACCGTGTTAGCCAGGATGGTCTTGATCTCCTGACCTCGTGATCCGCCCGCCTCGGCCTCCCACAGTGCTGGAATTACAGGCGCGAACCAGCGCGCCTGGCAAAATTTTATTTTATTTGCACTGTATTGATCTATTTTATTAATATATTACTGTTCTATGTTTTTCATATCCCTTTTAGACTTTGAAAAAACCATAGGGTTTTCTTCTTTCTTTTTTTAAAGTTTTCTCCTTCCCAGGCGAGAGTGCTTTTTATTCTGTAATTTTATAGGTTAAAATATAAATTAGAGCTCTTCATGTTTTTTCCCATTTCTTATCTAATCAAGAACAATAGCATCTATAATATGTGAAGGTACTAAGTGCAGTTGGTAGTGGTATGAAGTATCAGGAAGATATGGGCAATAAGGCAAGCCTGGGGAGTGGGGTGCCCTACCTTATCTTTGCAGATACTCTAGGAAATGGTAAACTGCCACTAAATGTACATGCAGATGAATAGTTTTTTTTTTTTTTTCCTCCGAATCAGAGTCGTGCTCTGTCACCCAGGCTGGAGTGGAACGGCATGGTCTCAGCTCATTGCAACCTCTGCCTGCAAGGTCCCACCTCAGTCTCCTGAGTAGCTGAGACTACAGGTGCATGCCACCACACCCGGCTAATTTTTGTATTTTCAGTAGAGATGGGGTATCACTATGTTGGCTCCCAAAGAGCTGGGATTAAAGACATGAGCCACTACGCCCAGCCAGATGAATGTTTTTTAATGCCAACAAGTAGCTTTGCTTTAACAGCTACACACTATTAGATCCAACAATTATGGGAGGAAAACTAAGAAAAATATTTTGAGCAGGAGCCTGAGGACAGAAGAGGGTGCATATGTCTTCTCATTATCTCAGAGAGCCACAGATTCATGTCAAGAAGAGGTCTTGCCTTCCCCTAGAGTTGTTTACAGCCTCATTACTTACCAGAGTTGACCTAAGGTACCATCTAGACTTATTCCAATGTGCCCTACATCCTTGCTTGCCTCCATAAACATAAGAGGGTCCAGGCTACTAGATGTTTCTCATTCTCAGATGGCTCCATACATCCATGATTCTAGACCCCATCTAATGCCCCTCTCCAGCCCCATCCCTCACACTTTCCACTAGGTCCTGTGGGGTTTGAGGTCTCTATCAATAGAATCCCTCTGTCTTCTAATTCTTCTTTAAATATCCCATTCACTTTTTTTTTCTCTGTTAAACCAAAACACAGTGACACTTGAGGAACAATGCTTCACCTGTAGCCCTTGCAAGTGGTGACTCTCTTTTCCTCTGTTCATTCGCAGGGCATGCAAGTGAAATAGGTGCATTCCTAGATCCTCACTGTCAATCGTAGTGCATTCCACTGATTACTTAACTACTCTTTCTCACTGTTTCCATCTCTAATGCACTGGCTCTATTTCAAATTAAATCTGGAGAGTGACCACTTCTAACCAGCTGTATACCCTTACCATTCTATGGAACCACCATCATCTCTTGCATGGGTTATTGTAACCCTCCTAAGTATTTTATTACTTCTACACTTGCCATACTTGGGCTTATGTTTCATACAGCAGCCAGAACATTTCTTTGAGAGCCTAAGCCAAATCATATCATTTCACAGTTTCAAATGTTCCAGTGGCCTCTGATCTAATCAAGAGGCCCATAAGGTCCTACATTATCTGACGCCACTACCTGTATGACCTCACCTTGTATTACACAAGTCCTTGTTTATTTCCTCTAGCCACACTGTCTCCCTGCACTACCTGGAACTTGCCAAGAGTGCCCTTGACTCATAGTTTTTATATGAGTTCTTTCCTCTACCAGGAATATGCTTTGACCAGATATCTTCTCATCTTTCACTTCTTTCAAATCTCTATCAAATGTCAAATTATCATTGAGTTCTTCCTTTATATAAATATTTATATAAATAATTTATATAACTTTTTATAAATAATCCTTTCTTCATCATTACTTATCCGTCCTGCTATGTTTTATTTTTTGTTCATAGCACTTACCACTTCATGTAGTATACATTTGCTTTTCTCTTTCTCTCTCTCTCTCTCTCTCCCAGAATGAGAGCTCTAGGAACATGAGATTTTTTTTTTTTTTCATTATTGTGTTGTCCTCTTTACTTAAAACAATTTAAAGGAGTTAGTAAATTTATAGTCATTATTTGTTGAATGACTAGTTAAATGATCTCATCACACTTTTCAATTATAATAGAATTCTTTATTTCAAACACAAGGAGATGCTTCTCTACCTGAAACTTCCTTTTTACTCAGCTGCAGAAATAATAGAAGATGGGAAAAGAATTGAGGATACTATTATCATAGTACTTGAGATTAAAGTTTCTTGAAAATCTCATGTCTAAGTCAAACAATGGGTATTAGATAACCTATTTATTAAAGTCTCAGAGATGGAAGTGATGTGAGGGGAAGCTAAGACATGAAGAGACAAAGTGAACTTGTCTAAAAATAATGCAACTGATTAGTGGCAGGCAGAGTTGCATCTCTGACTCATTAGTCTCTCTCCAGGAATCATTCATTCAGCAGTGAATATTTACTGAGTGCCTGCTTGTTCAGTGTCAAGGAGACAGACACAGTTCTCCTTTTATGGATCCTACAGTTTAGCATAGGACATGAATATTAAAAACATTAAAATGAAACACATATATTCTTGGGCTATGAAGGAGGACACAGTATTTGAAAAGTGGTGTATTATGAAAGGAGACTGACACAGTCGGAGGAATAAAGTAAATCTTTGGCTAGGTATAATCATGAAGCTAGTGGAGTTTTGAGTGATGAGTGGGGGGTTAAGAAGAGAAAGAGGAAGGCGATATGTTCCTGGCAAAAGGACAAGGCACTGGTTCCTACTGCAGGAAGGAGTGGAGTGCCATTACTTAATGGAAGAAAGGCCTAGTTGTCCTTTGATAAATACCAGACTCCTGCTTCGGTATCATTATTGTTCTATTGATTACTTACGAAAGCATAATAGGTATTAATTGCATAACCTTATATACAATTTGACCATGAATAAAACATTTACTCTTTTAATTTCAGAAATGGGTTCTCCATTAGCTGAAAAGTTTAACTTCTGTCCCGGTGTTCATGTTGATGGGCTCCTTTTTATCTCTTTTTCTTTCTTTCAAAGAAACCCCTCCCTGGCAATCTGTTTTCTTGCAGCTTATCCTTTCTCATCCAGCTAGCTTCCTATTTTTATTGCTGAGTCATCCAATCAGCTTTAATTGTCTCTCTCTCCAGCTGGCTCTGTCTTTTTGGAGAAAAAAATTCTGCTACAGGTGCATTTTTTAAAATTAGGAAGATGTGAGTGTCTAAATATGGGTGCAGCTAGA